>NC_140045.1:13970959-14390959 GCF_963513975.1 Fringilla coelebs
CTGGGTTTAAGGAGCACACAGCGAGCGAGGGTGGGGCTGAAATGTCTGCCACCAGCTCCAACCCCGGCTTTTCTTCTGAGAGGTGACTGTGCTACCTGGCTGTGCTTTCCAAAGCCGTGAGCTCTGTGTGCAGCGTCCAAAACTCCCCGCTGCAGGCTCCAGAGCTTTCCTTGGGCTCAGCTGCGCTCCCGAGCCAGGCAGGCCAGTGCCAGAACACGGGTGGTGCTGGTTCTTTACTGCTCCGGAGTCTCGAGGAGAAATGGTCCCTGGTGTTCCTGAGACGGGTTCTGGTGTTCCTGAGACGGGTTCTGGTGTTCCTGAGACGGGTTCTGGTGTCCCTGAGACGGGTTCTGGTGTCCCTGCTGGCCTCACTGCCAGGGCTGGTTACAGACCCAGCGAGTCTGACCTCCTGAACTCCAGGAGAAGGGACAAAGGGTCCGTGCGAAGGCACCGCAGAGCCCAGGCAGCCTGGGCTCCCCAGCCTCGGGGGGAGCTGCCCACACGTGCCCGGGGCGATGTGGGGCGGGCGGTTCGGGAGGGCAGCAGTCCAAGGGGGGATGTGGGGCGGGCGGTTCGGGAGGGCTGCAGTCCAAGGGGGGATGTGGGGCGGGCGGTTCGGGAGGGCTGCAGTCCAAGGGGGGATGTGGGGCGGGCGGTTCGGGAGGGCTGCAGTCCAAGGGGGGATGTGGGGCGGGCGGTTCAGGAGGGCTGCGCCTTCCTGGTACCGGGAAGGGGGAAAGGAATAGGGAACACACGGCTGGGAACTGGGGATAAAAGGAGGCTGCACCCCCAAAACCTCACGGGGCGGGGCCCAGTGGGCTCTGTTCAGTAAAGCTGTGGACTCCATCTCCTCTGCGGACATTGGCCTTTCATAACGCGACTTTTCACACACTCCTCACCTGTCCCTGAGGGAGAGCAAAGGGAGAAACCTCGCAGCCAAACACTGGCTCGTCTGTTCTTTACCCCACTGTAGATTCGGTGAGACACATGGCGAGTTTTTTAAAGAAAATCCTGGAGCCATCCGAGGAGGATGCGTTTGACCACTTGACATGGATGGAGAAGCCTCGCATCAGCATCTTCGAGGGGCTGAACCCAGGTGAGGGCGGCGATGGGCACGGGAGACGGGCAGGGTCACAGCAGAGCCTCCTCCAGCTGGGACACTTCCCTCACGCTGCTTTCCTGCTAAACTTTGGGACGTTTTCACTGCCAATCCTAAATCTCCCCGGGCTGAAGCTCCGCTCCTGGCTGCAGGTGCAGATGGTTTGTGCCGTGCCAGGGTGAGGGGTCAGTGTTCGTCCGTGGTTCTGCTGCCCTGCTTGTCTCCAGTACCGAGGGAAGCCCTCGGGCCGTCGGGAATTCTGCAGCTCCCAGGGGAGTCAGGATTTTGGTGAATGTGGGACGCATTCCCTGAAATATCGGGAAACACTCGATTTCATTTCGGGCAGCGCCCCACAATAGTAATCCTCACTCCTAAGTTCCTGTGGCAGTTCGCTGCCCTAGGCGTAACTTTCCCCTCTCTAATTGTCGGTAATTGATATTAGTTAGTTGCAGCCATTAGCGCCTCGTTTGCCTCGGCTGCTCGGGCAGGGAGTTTGTGTTCGCGCCGGGTGACGCCGAAATGATTTCCTGGGTGTTTGGGCGTGGTTCAATGGCGAACATTGAATTTTGCGTGTGAAACATCCTCTGCAGAGCCATCGGAGCTGGCCCGTGGGTGTGCGGTGCCTTCCCTCGCGTGGGGAGCGAGTCTGTGGCACAGTGAGGCGATCGCCGAGTCTGTCATTTAATTCTGGGCAGTTTGAATTTCCCTGCGTGTGGATGTGCCTCGGCCCGGCTCTGGCCACCCCAGGGCCAGGTGGAGGAGCCGTCCCACCAACCTGCGGGGTGCAGCCCTGCCCAGGCACCCCAAAGTGCGAGAGCGGCTCCCCCAACCCGTCCGAGCCCGGTGGAAGGGCCGTGTCCCCTGCGTGTCCCCAGAAGGGCTCCGGGTGGCCCTGCTGGGCTGCACCTGTGGAGTTTGAGCTGTTCCCAGCCCCGGGTGGCCCTGCTGGGCTGTACCTTGGGGTTTGAGCTGTTCCCAGTCTCATGGCAGGTGTCCCTCCTGCTCATGGCGGCTGTTCTGTCACCTCAGATGTCCCAGGGGACAAGGGGTGTGTGCTCCTCAGGGAGCTGCTCTGTGCCCCCTCCCAGCTTTGCCGGATCCGTGGGCAGACAGAGGGCCCTGCTGTGTGCAGACAGACAGACACCAGCGTGCTGTGCGCCCCTGGAGCACTGCCAGGGGAACATGGAAAGCAGATGTTGGACTGGGACCTGCTGGAGAAGCCCCGGCCCTCGCTTCCCCCCGTGCCTCTGTGGGGCCAGGAGGTCTGCGGGCTCGGGGCAGCCCTGGGGAGGGGAATGTCAGCTCAGCCCTGGGGAGGGAGGGCAATGTCAGCTCTGGTGGGCTCGGGGCAGCCCTGGGGAGGGGAATGCCTTCTGTCTGCTTCCGTGGTGTTCACAGGGCACAGGAACAGCCAGGAATCCTGTGCCACAGGGGCTGAGGCTGGGGGAATGCCTGCTCTCTGCTCTCATGGCACTCACAGGGCACAGGACCAGCCAGGAACCCTGTGCCACAGGGGCTGAGGATGAGGGAATGCCTGCTCTCTGCTCCCGTGGCGTTCACAGGGCACAGGAACAGCCAGGAATCCTGTGCCACAGGGGCTGAGGCTGAGGGAATGCCTGCTCTCTGCTCTGGTGGCATTCACAGGGCACAGGACAAGCCAGGAATCCTGTGCCACAGGGGCTGAGGCACGATCAGGAGCTGAGGTTCCCAGTGCTGTTCCCTGTTCCCGAGGCAGCCTGGAGCTGCTCTGGGCTCCCCGGGGTCGCCACTGCAGGCAGCTGGGTGTGGGTCCCCCTCAGACTCTGCCCTGCTCCTTCTTTGGGGCCCTTCCTTCCCCACGGGTTTGGGCCAGAGCCTCACATCCCTTGGAACTTCCCAAAGAGACCCCGATGGGTGAGATCCCAGCTGGGCTCCACAAACCTCCCTGACTTCCACCGGCCAAGGAGGGGGAATTCTCTGACTTCTCCTTTGTCCTTTGCTGTGTCACCTCGTGCTTGGTGTATCCTCCTTTGTCCTTTGCTGTGTCACCTCGTGCTTGGTGTATCTGCAGCATGGAAACGGGTCCTGATTCAAGGCTCTGCAGACATTCCCGTTCCTGCCAGCCCTGGCCCCTGCGGCTGGGATGTGGCAGAGGAGCAGTTCCTGCAGCACAGGAGGTGTCTGGGGAGCTGGAAGCCCTTCTGCAGCTTGGGGTTTCTCTGCTCTCAGCAGCAAAAAAAAAGAACATGCAGGAATTTTATTCTGTCTCACCCATAGGCTCTGCTTGCAGATTTCCAAAGGGGTTTGATGGCTCAGGGCTGGAGAGAGCAGACAGAGGCTGCTGCAGGGAGGAGGGTTCAGTTTTGCTGAGCAGGAAAACTTCGGTGGAGTGATTTTGCTCTTGGAGTGAGGAGCAGCACTATTGGGAAATCCACGCTGGAGAGGATGTTCTGAGGGACTTGTGCCTTTCCTGCTCCAGGCCATGTGTGCGGCTGGAGCAGCCCCAGCCCTGGCTGACTCTCAGGGCAGATTGGGGAGACTAATTGGATCCAAATGCCCTGATCTGGCTCCTCTGCCTGTGGAGCCTCTGAGACCCAGTGGGTGCTTTGGGGTCTTAAAATGGTTCTTGTGTAGGGCAGAGTCCCACAGGTGAGGGCCCGGCTGTGCCTGATGGGTCAGGCAGGACTTTTCTCTGGAAAAGAAATCTGGAGGGGATTAACCTTTTGCCGAGGAAACTCCTGCCAAGGGTGTGTCACTGTTGGCAGGAAAAACCTCTGGATGTTCTTGGACGTAGTGGTCTGTGCTTTCATTTGAGGGTGCCTCTGTTTTTGGGATTCAGGCGCTTGATGGAGTGTTAATCCGAGACATCCCTTTCCTACAGCTCAGGGAAGGGCAGGGTGGGCAGGGGAGCACTCAGTGGGACTGTTCTTGGCCTTTGCCTTCCTTGGCCCCCAGGAAGATCGTTCTGATTCCCACTCCATGTCCCGTGCAGTGGAGAGAGGGCTGAGCTGGGGAGAGCTGAGCTGAGCTGGTCTCAGGCAGGGATTCACTGCGAGGTTTCCTTGAGCACAGCTCGGGAAGGAAGGACAGTGCTGTGACTGTCCTGGGGGGGACCCTGGACAGTGCTGTGGCTGTCCTGGGAGGGACCCTGGACAGGGCTGTGGCTGTCCTGGGGGGAACCCTGGACAGTGCTGTGGGTGACTGTCCCATGGAGGGCACTCCTGTTCCTGGCACACCTGCCCTCCTGTGCCCAGGCTCCTCTGGTGTTGGTGTCTCCTGGAAATCCCATCCAAATCCCATGCAGGAATGTGTGAGGGATGCAGGAAAGGGCAAGCACAGCTCTTGGGGACGCTTGTGGAGGAGCACAGCGTGGGTGTCACTGTGGGTGGCTGATCTGAGGGTTTCCATGTGCCATCCATGTCCTGCTGCCCCTCTGTCCCCCAGCAGCTCCTGGTGGCCTCAGGTGTGTCCAGGGCTGAGCCCCGCTGGTGGAGCAGCCTGTGCACAGCCTCTCCTCTGGACAGGAGGGAGAACAGCTCCTCCAGAAATCCCCACAAAGCTCCTTGGGTGGGTCTGGGTGTGCTGCAGGACCCTGGCCATGCTGCTTTCCCCTCTGGTGAGCGGTGGTGTGAAACAGGGAGAGTTTCCTGTGCTGAGTGCGGCTGGGGGCTGACAGAAAGCTGCTGCTGACGGCAGATACAGAAAGGGCCACAGGAGTGGTGACACAAGTGGTGACAGAGTGCTCTGAGTGCTGCCTTGATGACAGAGCTGTTCACAGCTTCTGTGGGCAGAAATGTCCTCCCAGCTGGGGACGGCAGGGGAGAGGCTGGGATGGGGCAGGACAGGGACAGAGCCCAGCTCTGGGACAGGGCTCCTGCCAGCCCAGGACAGAGCCCAGCTCTGGGACAGGGCTCCTGCCAGCCCAGGACAGAGCCCAGCTCTGGGACAGGGCTCCTGCCAGCCCAGGACAGAGCCCAGCTCTGGGACAGGGCTCCTGCTGCCCCTGGGACATTCCCAAAGCAATCCAGGCCTGCCTTCCCTCTCTGAGATGAATGAATGGGTCTGGGGTGTGTGACACCCACCAGGGACAGGGAGTAGGACAGTGATGTCATCCAGACCTCAAATCACTCAGGTCATTCAGGGAGGCTCCCAAAAACACACATCCCCCACCAGAACTCAGCAACCACAACTGCTGGAGGGAATTTCTTCCCTGGAGGTGTAAATTTTATTTTTATCCTCATGTGCAGCTGCTGCTCTGGCAGAAGCTCTGGAGACCCCGGGGCTGGGGGGATCTGGGCAGGGGGAAATCACAACAGAAAGGAGGGACTGGTGCAGCTGCAGCATCCCAGAGGGGCATTTAATGAAGCACTGAATGTGACAGCCCCCGGGATAATCCGTGTGCAGGCCGGGCTCTGTGCTCCGGCCCTGCCCGGGCTGTATTTGGTGCTGGGTCAGGGCAGGGTTTCCTTTCCTGGGCAGGAATGAGGGGCTGGGGAGCCCCTCCTGGCGCTCCCGGGGCCGGGCAGGGGGGGCTCCTGGCCAAGGAAGGGGAGTTGTACAAGCAGAGACGGGTCTGGTCGGACACTGAATGTTCCTGTCTCGCATTTCTGGCGTGGCAGGGAGGTGTCACAGCCCTGCAGCATCTTCCTGCTCGGAACAGCTGCTGTCCCAGCCCTGCTCGAGGTGTCCAGGACAGTCTGTGTGTCCAGAGGCCCCTCCCAGGAATGCAGGGGGGTCAGGGTGCTGGGCTGCCGTGGCACCACGCTCGGGGTGATGTGACCTTGTCCCTCCTCCCTGCCCCATGAACAGCCTGCCCAGGCCAGCTGCTGTCCCCAGCCCTCGGGGTTCAGAAGCTGTGGATGTGACACTTGGGGACAGGGCGTGGGGGTGGCCTTGGCAGTGCTGAGGGAACGGCTGGACCTGGTGATCTTGGGGCTTTTCCAACTGAATTCCGTGAATCTTTGATTTCAAAGGGCCAGGGCTGGGGTTTGAAACACGGAGTGCCGCAAAGCCAAAAGCCTGGAGCTGCCTGGAGCAGGGAGCTGTGTCCTGGGGCGATGCTGCTGGCCCGGAGCTGGGAGATGCTTGGGCAGTGACATCTCCTGGGCTGCGGCTGGAGGGGGCTCAGCCCAGCAGGGGCCGGTCTGGGAGCGTGCGAGGCTGGGACGAGCAGGAACAGCCGGCCCCGAGCC
The DNA here is from genome assembly GCF_963513975.1 of Fringilla coelebs. NCBI lineage: Eukaryota > Metazoa > Chordata > Aves > Passeriformes > Fringillidae > Fringilla > Fringilla coelebs. Next base: position 13,977,230 of record NC_140045.1, read on the forward strand.
CGCAGCGTCCTGCCTGGGGCACGGTGTCACCCGTCCTGTCACTTCTGCTCTCGGCCCACGTGCTGACAGGGCTGCCTGGGAATGTTTCCCTGTGCTAAGGGGAATTTCATGGCAGGATGAAAACAAACAGAGCGAGTTTTCCATTTGGAGGGATTGTTTTCACTGAAAAGTGAGATTTTCTGTTCTCTTGCCTGAACACGTTTTTGATGCAAAGGGGATGTTTTCCAGTTTTTCGTCTTGTCAAAAAGTCAGCAGCTCTCAGAAGCAGATTCATTCCAGCAAAACCCTTTCAGGTTGGAGCTTTTTCTTCTCAGCTCCTTTTCAGCCAGCTCAACTCATTTTAGCTGTTGGGGTTGGATGTCTCCTCATCTGAGTGCCTTCACACAGAAATCCTTTTCCCATATTAGAGCGCGGGATTTTAGTGAAAGCAGGAAAAGCCATAAAGCAGAAGAGTCTCCATTTTGTTATTAAAATCCTGCTGGGCGCTGCCCAGGCTCTCCAGGGAAGGGACATGGCCCCAAGAGCCCCAGGAGCCTTTGGACACCCAGGAATGCCCAGGGTGGGATCGTTGGGGGTCAGGGCATGGCCAGGGGCTGGGCTGGGTGATCCTGGGGGTCCCTGGCTGTGGTTCCCAGCCTTTGTTCACCCAGGGATGCCCAGGGTGGGGTTGTTGGGGGTCTGGCGGGGCAGGGGCTGTGCTGGGAGGTCCTGGGGGTCCCTGGCCGTGGTTCCCAGCAGAGCCCCTGCCGTGGGTGGCCGAGGCTGCTCCCCGCGGGCCGGGCCCGGCTGCTCTCCGGGAGTTTCCATCAGATGGAGCTGTGGATGCGCTCCGCGCTCCCCGGAGTCTCTCGGGTCTCACCGGGGGGAGCATTCCCGTGCTGCCGGCGCTGCCGGGAGGTGCGGGTGGCAGGGCACGCTCCGGGGTCACACGGGGGACAGCGCGGCTCTGTGTCCCCTTTGTGTCCGTGTCAGCAGCCCTGGCACCGGGGCTGGCCTGAGCCGCCCTCCTGCCCCGGAGCGGAGCCGGGGCTCCAGGGGAAGGGAAAAGGGAAGGGAAGGGAAAAGGGAAGGCGCTGTTTGTCCCCTGGGGCTGAGCGGGGAGGAGGTAACCTCTGCACACAGCTGCAGCCCCGGCGTTAGTGGGACCTGGATCCTCTGACCTTCCTCAGGAAGGAATCCTGCCCTGTGGGGTGGGGGGCTCTGGCAGTTTGCTGTCCCACAGGGCTCGGACCAGCCCAGAAACAGCAACCTTGGGGGCAGAGCTGTGGTGTGGAACTTGCCCCAGTGACAGCGGGAGGTGTCCCCAGCCCTGCTGGAGCGGCGGCACAGCCTGGTCCGTGCTGGGACACGGAGCTGCTGAGGGCGGGCTCGGTGTCACCCCCGGGGGATGAGCAGTCCCAGGCACTCCGGAGCATCAGCAGGGCTGGGCTGGGAGCTGCTGTCCCTTTCCAGAAGGCTCCTTTCCCTGGGGTTCAGCAGGGGCTCCCTGCAGTATCTCCAGCTCTGGGAGCCCTGGGGCACTCCAGGCTCTGCCCCTGAGCGTGCTGGAGCACTGAGGGTCTGTGGGGACAGGATTTCGGGGGGCTGTGGCAGCAGCAGGGCAGGAGGCGGATGTGGAGCCACTCCTGAGCATCTTGCCCTTTGCATCCTGCCTCATCTGCATTGGAGTGCAGGGCACTGTGTCTCCCAGGGGAAAAAATGCCCAGGAATTCCACAGACCCTTCAATATGGTTTCTGTTTTACAGCGAGACAAAAAGGGCCCCTTTGTGTGAGGCCTGAAAGGAACAGCCCAGTCCCACAGCCTCCCCAAAGGCTTAATGTCAACTATTTGCCTCCTTGTGCTTTCACATAAACAAGCACTTTCTCGGGGGTTTCCGTGCTCTGGTGGCTCCCCCAGCCCGGTGCTCCCTGGCTGGGGCTCTGTGGGATGGACACGTCCCTGCTGCCCATCTCCCAGCCAGGGGAGCGCAGGGAAGGCGACCAAAGCTGGGCTTGGCGAGCAGGGAGCAGAGAGCAGAGCTCCATTCCAGACTCTGCTGCTTGTCTGCCAGCAGGGACGAGCTCTTGCTCTCAGCTCTGGGCTGGCTGAGGCAGCAGCAGCCCAGTGAGAGCCCCTGCTCACACCAGCCTGGCCCAGCGCTGCCTCTGCTCCAGCTGGGGCGTCCCCATCCTGCCCTGGGTGCCCAAGGGGCAGCTGAGGAGCTGCCCCTGCCCTCTTGGGGGGTTTGTGGGGCCACTGGAGAGTCTGGGGTGCAGCACCCAGGATCTGTGTCCTGAGCCCACCTTCCCTGTGTGTGTGTGTGTGTTCCTTGCTCTTCATGAGGGGAACAGAGCAGAGGTGCAGCCAGGGCTGGTGGTGTCTGCAGAGAGCAGAGCTGGGCTGACAGCAGGGCAGCTGTGGTTGTTGCCCAGGGCTCCCAGCTCTGCCCTGGCTGCTGTCTGTCCCCAGGAGTGTCCCAGCAGTGCCCCAGCAAGCCTGGGGATGCTCTGCTGCCTCTCCTGCTGCTGGGGGATCCCCCACACTCCTTCCTCCTCTTCCCCCAGTGCTTGCCAGCCCTGGGGCTGTTTTTGGGGGTGGTCCCAGAGTCTGAAGGTGGCTGCTGGGCTTGGTGAGGGCACTGCTTGCCCTGGAGAGAGGAGGGGGGTGTGATCCCCAGGGATTCATTCCCACCTCAGCACCTGCTGGGACGTGTTTGGGAGCGTGGTGTGCCTTGGCCTGGGTGGGACTGTGGCCCATCATCCCCCCTGTGGGCTCCTGGCTCAGAGCCCAGTGGATCCAGAGCCCCCTGAGGGCCCTGGATGGGCCCTTGTCCGCTCCACCTGATGTTGGAGTAAGCCTGTCCTGGAATATACAGGAACAGAACACTTGTTGAGCTATTTGTTCCTTCTCTTGGCTTTTCACTGCAGCCCTAGCACCTAGACAAGGTTTTTCACCTTCCCTGGAATCTGTCACAGGATCCTGACTTCCCAAATCTGCCGTGCTGCCTCTCCTGTTGCTCTGTTCCTGCTCCTCCCCTTTCTGTGATCCTCTCTTTCCATCTCCCTCGCACAGCCCCAGCTCACACACACAGGGAGGAGCTTGGCTTGGAGCTGCTCGTGGATAACTTCAAACAGCACCATCAGATGAATGAATAAAGGGGATTTTTGTTGCTCTTATCCTTTCATCAGCTTGATTTGCTTCCCAGCAGTTGATTTAGCAATTGCTGTTCCATCTTTGTGCTTAGGGTCACATTAAAATCCTGCTGGAGATGGGAGCAGAGTGCTGTGGGGCTGTACAGGACAAGGAAGGGCTGAGTTCTGCTTCTGGCAGAGGAGCCCTTGGTTCTGCTCATTCTGCTTGTGCTCAGGGGCTGGAAAACCCTTGGATGGAGCCTTGGGGGCAGGCAGTCTGTGCTGAGGCTGCCCCAGCAGGTGAAATGGAGCATTAGGATGTTCCCAAAGTGCCTGCCAGCCTCCCTGGCCCCCAGGCTTTGGGGCAGCAGGGACATCAGCTGCTGCTTCCTCCCAGGCTGCTCCAGGACTTTTCTGGGCTTCTGCTTGCTGGTAGGAGCAGGAGATGTTTCAGTGTGAGTAAGAACCCTGTGTCAGTGGGAGATTGTAGGGTCATTAATGCTGGAAAAGGCCTTTAGGGCTGACTCCAGCCATGGACCACACAGTGCCACCTCTGCCCCAGGGTTCTGAGTGCCTTGGTCTGCACCCCTGGCAGGACCCTGTCCCCCATCCTGGAGGGGCTGCAGGGACCCTGTCCCCCATCCTGGAGGGGCTGCACGGACCCTGTCCCCCATCCTGCAGGGACCTGTGAGTGCCCAGGCTGCTCCTGCCTCCCCTGGGCATGGGGAGAGCCCCGAGTGGAATCTCCTACCCAGCCCTGGATCTGCCAGCTCCTGCAGGCCAGGCCACCCCAGCCAGGAATGTGGGAAGCTGAGGGGGCCCAGGGCCTGACAGCAGGGACTGCCTTAAAAACAAATGAAAGAACTGAGGGAGAAATATTTCTAATGATTGTGAACTTCAGGAACAGAAAATAAAAGCTGATTCTTTGCAGAGGTCCCTCTGCAGGCAGTAATTTCATTTCCCCCATTTGCTTTTACTGCCTGCTCTGGCCCTGTCAGAGCCCCCTGATTTACAGGCGACAGCCTTGGCTGTTTGTCAGGCAGGGCTCTCTAAATATAAGAGTGTGAAAGCTGTCCCAGTGCCAGCAGCTCTGAGAGCTGGGCTGCAGCAGGAGGCACAGGGCTGGGTGCTTCGTGGCTCAGCAAAGCCACCCTCCCTGGGCAGAGATGTCCCCTGCACTGCCCTGGGGGATGGCTCTGGGCTGGCCCTGCTGGGCTCAGCACCACGAGGCACAGCTTTACTGAGCCAGGCTTTAGCCCAGGGCCCGGGCTCTGGTTTTGTTTTATTCTCATCATGAAAATGCAAAGCAAAGGAGCCAAGTGAAGCCTCACACAATGGCAGGGATGCAGCACAGCCTGCTGATGAAGGGAATTGATAATTTTGTCTGGAAACTGGGGGAAGCCTGGGCAGATCTCAGCACGTGCTTTGAGCTCTGGCCGGTGAGGAGCTGTGCCCCCTGTGTGATGATGCTCCTGTGTGTCTGCCTGCTCCTGTCCTTGGTGGTGCCTTTTTGGATGGTGTTAAATAATGGGAACTCTGCCTGTCAGTGTCTCGAAGCTCAGCAGCATTAATTTGGATTTAGAGTGGCCCCGTGTGTCCCCGCTCTCCCAGAAACCATCGTTCCATCATGAACTGTAAAATGTTGTGTTTGCCCATTTTCAGCCCCACAGAAGGGCCCTTGTTTGAGCAGGGGGGTTCACACCCTGCTCTGCAAAGGGGGCTCCTGTGGATCCCCCCAGCCTGGCCTGATTTACAGCCTGGCTGGGCTGAGCCTGGGCTGCTGCTGCTGCTGCCGGAGCAGGGGGAGCAGCCTCGGGGTCCTGGCTCTGCTGAGCACAGCTGGATGCAGGGGGCAGCTGGTGCTGCACAAAGGAGCCTTTCTGCTTCAGCTTTGGGCTGGGGCAGGCAATCTCACACTGGTTTGGGTTGGAAGGGACCGTAAAGCTCCCCCTGTCCCCCCCTGCCATGGCAGGGACCCCTCCATGGCCCGGGGCGCTCCCAGCCCTGTCCAGCCTGGCCTTGCAGAGGGACACTTTGGTGACCAAAGGTGCCTGCAGGGCTGCTCTGTGCTGCTGGGCAGGCTCTGGGCACACCCTGTCCCTGTGCTCTCTGCCAGCCCAGGCTGGGAGCTCCCACAGCCCTGCAGGACCCTGGCTGCAGCTCTTGTTTATATCCTGAGTCCTGCAGAGGGAATCCCCTGCACGGCGTCCCCCAGAGCCTCTGGAGCAGCTCCTGACCGAGGAGATGAAAACCAGAAATGGGATTTCTGGAATGTCTGCCTGCTGTGGGGGCCTGGCTCATCTCAGGTGTCACCAGAGCCCCCTGTGCCTCACAGCCTGGGGGGATCACCCAGTGCCACCAGAGCCCCCCATGCCTCACCAGAGCCCAAGGTGGGCTGGGCTGGGACAGGAGTGAGTGCGAGCGTTTCCCCCTGGGGCAGCTCCTGATCCCTGATCCCGATCCCTGATCCCTGATCCCTGGTCCTGGTCCCTGATCCTGATCCCTGGTGTGGGCAGCTCCAGGAGAGCCCCGGGCAGGGCAGGGCAGGGCCATCAGCCCTCCTGTGCCTGCAGCAGGAGGGGAGCTGGGCCAGCTCTGCCTGGCAGGTGCTTTGGGGAGAGCAGCTCGTGCTCAGAGCATTCCCTGGGATGTCCTGGAGCCCTTTCTCCTGGCCTCTGGAATCACCTCCAGGCCAGTGGCCAAGCACAGGCTGTAAATAACAAAGTGAGGCTGATGAGCCCAGCTCGTTCTGCTCTGGGATGGTGTCAGCTCTGGGCTTTCCCCTGGCATCCTCTCTGCAGGGCTTTGCATTCCCAGCCTCACTCCCAGGCACTCCTGTCACGCTGGAGGTGTGAAGGAATCACTCCTGTGGGGCTCCCCAGGATGTGGCCCAGGGAGAGCTGCTGGGCCCAGCTCCGCCGGCAGGGAATGTTTGTGTGTCCTCTCCCTGCGGCTTCTTTAGCATTTCTGCTTTGGGAAGGGTTAGAGAGAAGGTCAGAGGAGGAGTATCTGGGATTTGCTCAGCCTGTCTCAGGTCTGCGGCATGGGAAATTTGTGAGATCTTGTGGCCTTGTCTGGGGCTCTTTGCACCCAAGCACCCACAGCCACGCAGGAAAATTCAGCTGGTGGTATCCAAACTTCCTCCTGACACCAAAATTCCCACACCATCAACAATCCAGCCTGGGGACGTTCTCTATCATCGCTTTTTTACCATTTAGGAAAGCGTACAACCCCTTTATTGCCCTGTGAGGTGATGCTGTGGCAATTGGGCTCTGGAAACACCGGGAATATCCACGAGTGGCAGTGTTCATCCAGGGCTAACAGCACAGCAGCCCTTCCTGCTGCATGCCCGTGTCCTGCTGTCCTGGACGTGTGAGCCCAGCCAGCTCCTCACCCTGGGGCTGGGGACACCTGCCCTGGTGACAGGGGAGGTGACGGTCCCAAGGAGAACCGCTGTGGGAGGAGTGGGCTGGCCCCGCATCCCAGAGCCGTGCCCCTGTCCATCCCTGCCCCGTCTGTCCGTCCCTGCCCTTGTCTGTCCGTCCCTGCCCCTGTCCATCCCTGCCCCTGCGCTGTCCATCCCCGCCCCTGTCCATCCCTGCCCCTGTCCATCCCCGCCCCTGTCCGTCCCAGCCCCTGTCCGTCCCTGCCCCTGTCTGTCCGTCCCTGCCCCTGCTGGCTGTGCTCGCTCCGTGCCTCTCCGCGTTGGTGGCTGGGTGGGTTCTGAGCTGGATCTGGGCTGGCTTTGTGCTGGGGATGAGCAGCAGCCGCTCTCCAGCTCCTTCCAGGGGATGCTGCCCCGACTGGGAGCCGAGGCCAGCACAGCCCCGTCCCTCGGGCAGTGCCACAGAAATAAAGGCCAGCACAGCCCCGTCCCTCGGGCAGTGCCAATAAAGGCCAGCACAGCCCCGTCCCTCGGGCAGTGCCAATAAAGGCCAGCACAGCCCCGTCCCTCGGGCAGTGCCACAGAAATAAAGGCCAGCACAGCCCCGTCCCTCGGGCAGTGCCAATAAAGGCCAGCACAGCCCCGTCCCTCGGGCAGTGCCGCACAAACACAGGCTCTAGCAGAGCGCAGACAGAGGCTGGCGGTGATGCCAGCAGCCCTTCCTTCCTTCCTTGGATCCCTTTGGTCCCGCTGTCCCTCGGTGCTGTCCCTGGCCCCAGCACAGCCACGGCCGGTCCCTGCGGGGTCCCTGGTGTCCCTGCCGGGGGCTGCGCTCTCAGGCCGCGTTTTTGGCTTCTCCCGGCAGAGGATGTGCTGCCCTCGCCCAACGTGGGGCTGCCCAGCGCTCTGATCCCCCGGGAGCCGCCCGGGCCCGCCTACGTGACCCACACGGGGCCGCTGGTGCGGCGGCTGCGGCAGCAGGAGGGGCCGGGCAGGGCTGCCCCGGACCCGCACCCGCACCCGGACCCCGAACCGGACCCGGACCGGCCCCACAGCGAGCCCAGGCCCCGCTCCGAGCCCCGGCGCCGCTCGCAGCCCGGCCCCTCTCCGAGCCCGGAGCATCCCCCGGCAGCCCCCGGGGACGGGCGCGCCCCGGCACCGCCCGGGCTCTGCCACATGATCATCTTCGCCAGAAACCCTCCCTGGAGCGTGCTGCCCCGGCCGCGGGGAGGCACCCGGCACCGCTGAGGCCGGCGAGAGGAGGAAGATGCTCCTGACCGCTCTCCAGGCTCATTAAACTCCCCTGCAAGCAGCATTCCACTCTTGGAGTCTTTTCCTAAAAGGCTGACTGGAATGGAAGCAGGAGGGGGTGGAAATGCATGCTGGTCTCTGCTCGCAGGTCTGGAGCAAACCACAGCTCTGCATTTGAAATAAAATATTTAACTTGTGATGGTGGAAAAACAAATTGACCCTTTCTTTGCTGTCAAAATTAAATTTGCTTGAGGAAGCCGTTTGTCCTGGAAAACTCTGCTGCAGTTATAAACAACTGCTGTGATAATCCTGAGTATTTTCTGCTGCATCCAGTGTGTGGTTCCAGCTGTCCAGCTCCTGGGAGTTTGGCTGCTGTGGGACCAGTGCCACTTGGCTGCTGAGTGCTTTGGGAAAGGGTGTTTGGCTTCTGCAGGGAAAGAATGTGAAGAATGAGAAAATGTGGCAAAAAAAAAAAAAAAAAAAAAAGAGAAACTACCACTTTCTGGGCTGGATAAATAAATTTGTTCCCTGTCCTATTTTGAGCCTGGTTGCTCTCCCTGTGCCTGCAGCACGTCACGAGCCCCGTGCTCAGGAGAGGCCCTGCCAGCCCTCAGGGCTGGTCACGAGCCACGGAGCTGGGAACAAATAAAAGTAAAAAAACAAGTAAATAAATAAATAGAGCTCCCTTTCCAGCTCTTCCCTGGGGCTTTGTTTGGGGGATCCCAGAAAGGGACGTGGCCAAGTGCTGCCTCCCTGCTGAGGGTGGGCGCAGAGCCAGCGGGGCCCAGGGGCTGTGACGGGGTCACTGTCACCCCTGGGGACAGAGCTGGGGGCTGAGGCACCGCTGAGCCTCAGGGTGTGCAGGGGGATGGGATGGAGCCCCTGGCTGAGGCTCTGGGCTCTGCTGCTCCATCCCCCGTTCCCAGGGAGCGGGAAGGCCCCGATTTCCCCAATTCCCCATTCCCCAATTCCCCCATTCCCTATTCCCCAATTCCCCATTTCCCAATTCCCAATTCCACAATTCCCCCATTCCCCATTCCCCAATTCCCCAATTCCCAATTCCCCAATTCCCAATTCCCCAATTCCCCCATTCCCTATTTCCCCAATTCCCCAATTCTCCAATCCCCAATTCCCCATTCCCCAATTCCCCGTTCCCCGTTCCCCATTCCCCAATCTCCAATTCCCATTCCCAATTCCCTGTTGCCCCCAGGGTGCTGCCAGCCCACCCTGCCCGTGCAGAGGCTGCTGGAGCAGCTGGGAGCAGTTTGTGCTTGCTGAGGGAGGGGGGAAGGCAAACAGCCCCTCTCCTGCCCCGTCCTGGCTGCACAGAGGCTTTTCCAGGGTCCGTTTAATGGTGTTAAACCAATTCCACACTGCTCCTCCTGCTCCAGGAGCGGCTCCTCAGCCTCAGGTGGATGGCCAGAGCTGTTTACAGGCACTTCTGTGGCAGGAAACGGTGGAGGAAAAGGTTGGAATCATCCCTGGAGAGCCAGGAACGGTAGCTGAGGTGGCGGAGGGAACATTCCCGTTTTCCTTTGGCGTGTGGAAGGGTTTGCACGTGTGCTGGGCTCTGTGGGAAGGTGTCCCAGGACACCTGTGACAGTTCCCTGCAGGTGGGAGCCCTGTCCTGGCCAGCTCCACGGCCAGTGGAGGTGCCACAGGCTGCTCCTTGCTCTCCTCTTCCTCCCAGAGCAGATTTTGGTCTCGTTTTTCCCGCAGCAGGGTCAGTTCTGTGCAGCTGGGTCCTGCCTGGAGCTCAGGGGGCTGCAGCTGCCCTGGGGATGTTCTGGCAGTGCAGCAAGGGCCAGGGCTCTGAAGGATCCAAGGCAGGGAATGATTTGATCATTAAAGAGCAGTTGGAAATGCATTATGTCCTCAGTGAAGGCTGAAGCCTTGCTTCTCCAGGACAAATCCGAGTAAAATGGAAACAGGCGAAACCAAGTGTTCTTGTGGGAACAAAGGGGGAAACCCACAATGAAAGCAGAAGAGAGAAAAACCCAAAACCCAAACCCCCAACAAACCCCAGACTTGCTGGCTTTGGCAATCCCAAAATGAGCTTTTCAGTGATTCCGCTTTATGGGAAATGTTGACTTTTCTGTTGTCCCTGAGGATAAAAGGGGCCTCCCTGGACTGCAGATGACAGAGCGTGGTGATTGTGCTTCACTCGTGCCCCTGCACACCAGTGCAGTGCTCTGGGGCTCTGCTCTGGAACATTCCCTGGCATTTCAGAGCTCCCAGGGCTGCCACGGAGGGGCTGGGGGGCTCTGGGGGTGCCGTGGGGCTCCTCACACAGCTGAGCTCTGTGTCCCAGGTGAGCCCCTAAAATAACCCCAGAGGTGTCCCTGGGGCCAGCTGGGCAGCCCAGCTGGGCAGGGAGGGGCAGGAACGCCTGCCCCAGAGCTGGGGCACAGAACCCACGGGCTCTGAGGGCAGCAGGGGCTGGGGGCACCTCCTGGGGCTGGGCTGGCATTGCCCCCGGCCCTGGCAGCAGCAGCTGCAGGCTGGAGCATCCCTGCCCTGCTGCCAGCGCTGCCAGGACAGGAGCCAGGGCTGCCAAGGCCAGGGCAGGCTCAGCCCCAGCTCCCACCCTGCCAGGACGGAGAGGCTGGGATGGAACTGCTGCTGCTGCTGCTCTGCCAGCCCTGCCAGCCCTGCCCAGAGCTGGGCCAGTGCTGGGGGCAGCTGTGCCAACTGCCTGGCACCACGGACAGGGGGTCCTGTCCCAGCCCGGGGGCTCTGGGGTGGGTGGAATTGGGGGGGGATTGTCCCACAGACAGGGGGTCCTGTCCCAGCCCGGGGGCTCTGGGGTGGGTGGAATTGGGGGGGGATTGTCCCACAGACAGGGGGTCCTGTCCTAAAGGCAGCTCGGCTTTGGGGTGGGTGGAATTGGGGGGGATTGTCCCATACACAGGGGGTCCTGTCCCAGCCCGGGGGGCTCTGGGGTGGGTGGAATTGAGGGGGGATTGTCCCATACACAGGGGGTCCTGTCCCAGCTCGGGGGCTCTGGGGTGGGTGGAATTGAGGGAGGATTGTCCCATACACAGGGGGTCCTGTCCCACAGGCAGCTCAGCTTTGGGGTGGGTGGCATTGAGGGGGGATTGTCCCTGCCCATCACAGGGGGCTGGAGCTCTAAGGGTCCCTTCAGCCCAAACATTGCCACGATTCTCCTGGAGAAAACCCCTTCATGTTTGGCTCTGGGGCTGCGCCCGGGGTGCTGGAAGCCTCCTGGAGGAGTCCTGGCCCACAGCTGAGCCAGGGCAGGGCTGAGACAGCCCGAGCTGGGCTGTGCTGAGTCACTGCTGCGGCACCAGAGAGCAGGGAAAAGCTGCCATTGCTGCAGGACTGCCCTGCCCAGGCACTGCTCCATCCTCCAGGACACAAAGGTGCTTTTCTCCTGTCCCAGCACGGGCTGGGAGCAGCTGTGCTGCTCCAGCTCTTGCAGTGACTCGGCCCCAGTAGGAGCTTGGTATGATGTCAATGTTTTGAGTGGGTGAAGCAGAGGAGGCAAAAATAGACATTTCGACATTTTTCCAGTTATGCCTTTTCAAAAATGAATATTTATAGCTCAGGGCCTGAACACAGGCTCTCTTTGTGAATCTGCTTCCAATTGCAGCCCAGCACATGCCCCTGGACCCCCGGGGTGTGTGCAGGCAGCTCTGGGCCCCTGGCTCAGAGTGGGGGAGCCTCTGTCTCTGCTGCAGGGCCCCCATGCAGGCAGGAGCCCCACAGGGACTGCATCCCCGGGCACACCCTGGGCTCATTCATCCCCAAGGCAATCCCCTGGCACACCCTGCTCATCCCCAGGCAGGCAGGAGCCCCACAGGGACTGCATCCCCTGGCACACCCTGGGCTCATCCCCAGGGCAATCCCCTGGCACATCCTGGGCTCATCCCCAAGGCAATCCCCTGGCACACCCTGGGCTCATCCCCAGGGTGATCCCCTGGCACACCCTGCTCATCCCCAGGGCCCCCAGGCAGGCAGGAGCCCCACAGGGACTGCATCCCCTGGCACACCCTGGCTCATCCCCAAGGCAATCCCCTGGCACATCCTGGGCTCATGCCCAAGGCAATCCCCTGGCACACCCTGCTCATCCCCAGGCAGGCAGGAGCCCCACAGGGACTGCATCCCCTGGCACACCCTGGGCTCATTCATCCCCAAGGCAATCCCCTGGCACACCCTGCTCATCCCCAGGCAGGCAGGAACCCCACGGGGACTGCATCCCCTGGCACACCCTGGGCTCATGCCCAAGGCAATCCCCTGGCACACCCTGCTCATCCCCAGGCAGGCAGGAGCCCCACAGGGACTGCATCCCCTGGCACACCCTGCCCTGCTCATGCCCAGGGCAGGCTGCAGCACCCTGGGCTCTGACCCGCATTTCTGGGGCTCTGGAGCATGATGAGGGTGGTGGGGAGGAAGGTCTGCTCAGGTTACTCTTCGCTGGGTGTGGAAGGCCCAAATCGCTGCATTTCACTTCACCTCTGTTTCCCCACCCGTGGAATTTGGGTAAGGGGCTTCACCACAGTTCTGGAGTGCTGGGAGCCTTTCTCAGGGCGTTGTTTCACCCCAAGCATCTCTGGAGCTCTGATCCTGCTTGCCAGGAGCTCTGGGGCTGCTCTCACCAGTTGGAGCTCTCCAGGTCCTGCTCTCCCCGCCGCAGCAGGAAGGGCAGTGGGGCTGTGGGTGCAGGTGAGGAGGTTCCAAGGTCAGGGCTGGCTCTCCAAAGCCCTGGCAGAGCTGTGGGAGCTGTTCTCTCACTGGGGCTGTGCTGCTGCCCCTGGCCACAGCTGCTGGCTGCGTCTGGCACTGCTCTGCCCCGGGCTGGTGCCCCTCTGGGGCTGCTCTGAGGGGCTGCCTTGGAAACGTGGGTGTAGGGGTTCTGGGACACCTTGGAGAGCAGCTGACAGACCCTGACTCGTGTGGGGGCAAAACTCCCAGCTGGCTGTGATGGGAAAAAGCCTTGTGGGCAGAAGGGGGGCTGATAATGCTGCGAGGCTCTGCAGGGGCGTTCAGGGCTGTGCAGGGTCACTGTTCTGGGCTCCAGGGGGATTTACCTCTTGCACCTTAAGGGCAGGAGGAACAATCCTGGGGAGCAGTGGGTTACAGCCTGGCTCTGAGGGGGAGCCTCCAAAGTGCAGCCAGAAATCTCCATCTCGCCTCAAAGCGCTTTTCCTCGAGGCCTGGGCTGACCTCTGGGCTGTTCCCCAGGCTGCTGGAGCAGGACAATGCCCCCACTGCTCAGCCTGTCCCACAGAGCCCAGCTTTGTGCCAGCTCCTCGCTCCCCACGCTGCTGCCGGCTCCGAGCCCTCCCTGCTGCCCGTCCCTGCCCGGCTCCCTCTGCTGCCTCAGCACTGGCATTTGGGTCCTCCCCTGCACTGGCAGCAGCCACAAAGGTCGAGTTTAGGAACAATAGCACTGAAAAGCAGCGACTCTTCCTCTGGAAAACGCAGATCAAAGAGCCAGAGTGCCTCAGAAGGGGTTGGGTTGGAAGGGGCCTTCAGGAACATCAATTCCAGCTCCTGCCATGGCAGGGACGCCTCCCACTGCCCCAGTGTCCAGCCTGGCCTTGGGCACTGCCAGGGATCCAGGGGCAGCCCCAGCTGCTCTGGGCACCCTGTGCCAGGGCCTGCCCACCCTGCCAGGAACAATTCCCAATTCCCAGTGCCCCATCCAGCCCTGCCCTGGGTCAGTCTGAAGCCATTCCTGTGCCCTGTCCCCAGCCCTTGGCAATTCTCTCTCTCCACCTTTCCTGCAGATCCTTTCAGGTCCTGAAAGATCCCCCTGAGCTCAGCCCAAAGCTCCTCCTGCCCAGGTGAGCAATGCCAGCTGTGCCAGCCTCTCCTGCCAGCAGAGCTGCTCCATCCCTGGCACCATCCTGGAGCCTCCCTGGGCTCTCTGCAGCCCCTGCCTGTGCCGGGGCAGCTCTGCAGGTGGGCTCTGTGCAGGTGGGGTCTGTGCAGGTGGGGTCTGTGCAGGTGGGGTCTGTGCAGGTGAGGTCTCTGCAGGTGGGGTCTCTGCAGGTGGGGTCTCTGCAGGTGGGGTCTGTGCAGGTGGGGTCTCTGCAGGTGGGGTCCCTGCAGGTGGGGGCTCTGCAGGTGGGGGCTCTGCAGGTGAGGTCTCTGCAGGTGGGGTCTGTGCAGGTGGGGGCTCTGCAGGTGGGGTCTGTGCAGGTGGGGGTCTCTGCAGGTGAGGTCTGTGCAGGTGGGGTCTCTGCAGGTGGGGTCTCACGTGAGCTCGGGGGCACAGGGGCACAATCCCCCCCCTCAGCCTGCTGCCCACTCTGCTCTCTGCTCTCTGCTCCAGGAGGTTGTGCCTGGCTCTGGGGGTCCCACAGGGGGTGGCAGCCAAGGCCAGCCCTGCCCTGCTGCTCACAGGTCCCTGCTGTGCTTTCTCTCTGCCCACGCGTGGATGCAGCAGCACATTTCCTGGAAGATGCTGCAGCAATTAAATCAGCATCGATGGCTGGGAGCTGGGAGTGGCTGGGCCGAGAGCTGGGGCTGTGGGAGCTCTCGGGGGGAGCTGAAAACCGGGGAGAATCAGGGCAGCAGGAGCTCTGGGCGGCTCAGAGGCAGGGCGGCTCTGGCAGCTGGCCAGGCTCCTTGGGCTGCGCCGATGGCAAAGTCCAGCCCCAGGAGCTCCGGCCCTTTGCAGCGGGAGCTGAGGGCAGCCAGCCGGCTCCAGGGCTGTGATTCAGCCCGCTGCAGCGGCGGGGATGCTCTGCCCCTGCTCCGTGCCCGGCGTGGGCCCGGGACGGCGCTGCCCTGCCCGGCGGGCGTGGGGCTCCGCAGACACGAGTCAGCACTTCAGCCGGAGCTCTCCTCCCGGCAGGATCCAGAGCCCCAGGGTGGGGAAAGCACGGGCTGAGCTGTGACACCGGGTGGGGCAGGAGCTGCAGCAGCCCAGGTGCCCTGGCTGTGCCCTGGCTGTGCCCTGGAGCCAGGTGAGAGCTGCTGTGGTGCTCTGCCCTCTGCACAGCCCTGGCAAGGGAAAGGCAGAGGAAGGTTCCTGCTGGGAAAGGCTTGGAGAATCCACCGTGGGATGGTTTTGGGTAGGCTTTTCTTAAATATCTGGTTTATGGGGGAGAAATAAATCACCAGAGTTAAAGCCAAAGCTCAGAGGGACGCTCTTCCCCACACGGCCAGGACTGTTCTGGTGACATTCCTGGTGTGGTCACGCTCAGCTTGGCCACACAGAGCAGCTCCAGCCTGCCTTGGCTTTGTGCTTAAACTGCTCCATTTTCCAAGCTTTGGGGACCCCCCAGGGTCAGATCCAGCCCCAGGACTGAGCAGAGGTTCCTGCTGTTCCTCCAGACCGAGACTGGGAGGTGACATTTCCAAGGAGACAGAGTGAGACTTCAGCCAGAAGTGAACTTCCCTGCAAATTGTGGGCAGGCCCTTTGCTTCCAGCACTGCAAATGAGGCAGATCAATTATTGTGAAACAGAAAGTGGAAATTGCTTTCCTGGCTGCCCTGGCTTTGTTCCAGCCTCTCAGTTTGCTGGAAAACATTCCAGCTGATGTGCTCCACGCAGAGACTCCCTCTGGGATCAAAGGCATCCCACGGCTTGTTTCCATGCAGGTCCCTCCAGCCCACCCCCAGCCTTGCCCACGGTTGTGCTCGTGTTCCTGGAGGGCTGCAGGTGCTGGGCACACCCTGGGAGCAGCCTGGTGACAGTTCTGAGCTGTCCCACGTGCTGGGCTGTGCTCCCTGGGCTCTGCAGGACAGGGACTGTAGGAAGGGATCTTTCCCAACAACTCAGCTTCTTTTCCTGCAGCTGCACAGGCTGGGACTGGCACAGGTTTTCTGATGAAGAAGCAGAGCTGAGAGTGAGCCCTGCCTGGGAGGGAGCCTCTGCCCTGCTCCCACCTCCTGCAGGCAGGAGAAACCTTTCCCAGAGTTATGTCACAGGAGGGACGTGCTGAGGAGAGCTTTCACTTCTTCAAACAGCCGTGTTTTGGACAATTTCCAGAAGAGTTCTGGTGATGAATAAGCACTTTTGCCCTGGAAAACTCTTCCTCCCCCCTCCCTGGAGCAGCACAGTTTCCTAGTTCCAAGGGCCACATTGCCTGAATTCCAGGTGAGCCCCCTCCTCTCCTGTCCCCTCCCCATCCCTCCCTCCCTGGCACAGCCCGTGGGGATCTCCTGGGGGCTGTGGGGCCCTCTGCCAGCTCCACACCATCCTCCCAGTGGGCTTGTCCCTCTGGTCCTGTGGCTGGTGACAGCTGGGGTCACTGAGTGCAGCTTCTCTCATCATCTGGCTGAGGTCACCTTACAGGGAGCTGTGTCTCCTGCTCCTTTCCTTTGGGGCAAACCAGGGTGTCCTGATGGTCACTGAAGCTGTGGGTGCCCCCACAGCAGCAGGACAAACAGCTCCTGCCCAGCTGGGTGTGCATCCATCCCTGTCCATGGGACGTGGGCTGGGGGTGCATCCATCCCTCCATCCATCCACTCATCATCCATCCATCCATCATCCATCCATCCATCCATCCATCCATCCATCCATCCATCCATCCATCCATCATCCATCCATCATCCATCCATCCATGGGATGCTGTGGTGGATCCATCTCTCCCTGGCATGGTCACGGCTCTGGGAGCTCCCAGCCCTCCTGTCCATCCCTGGAGGGTCCCAGTGCCGAGGTCTCCTCCTGAAATGCCATCTCCCCTGACAGGTGGGGGCTGTTTTGCTGCTGTGCCCAGAGCAGGGATTGATCTGGGAGCGGGTTCTGAGCAGAGCAGGAGAAGGGACAGGGCAGGCACTCACCGAGTGGCTCCTCGGCCCTTGCCCTGCTGAGTCCTGCTTTGCTGAAGAGATTTCTGCACCAAACACTCTGCACTCCCACTTTGGACGGACCTGAAAGAAAAAAGGGTGTCTGAAACGGAAGAAAAGGCCCTTGGTGCCTAAACCCCTTTTGAAGGAGGGTCTGGGGTTGTTCTGTCACTGCTGGGGTGGCTCCTCTTCCTTTTGCTTGGCTGTCCCCACGCCCTGGGTGGCTCTGGGGAGAGGCAGAGCAGGTGCCTTTGCTCCGAGACAGGGAGGAACGCCTGGTCTTTGGGAAGGGCTGAATGTTCCACTTGGATACTGTCTTTCTGTGGCTTTTTTGTGGTTTTTCTTTATTGGATCTGATCTGAAGCACAAGACTCAGTTTTGGCCATGGATCCACAGCCAGGCTGTGTCTCAGGAGCTGTCCCTGAGAGCGCCCCTGGGTTTGCTCTGTGTGATGAGCGAGGCTGTCTGGCCCAGCCCCTCAGGGCCACTGGAGCCCCCCGGGTGGTTCAGGATTCCGTGGGGCTCTGGACACATCCCCGAGGGCCAGTGGGTGGCAGGAGCTGCTGCTGGAGTCAGGCTCCACTCAGCCCTCGCTGCTTTTCCTGTTTCCCTTTGGGGCTTTCTGGGCACTTGGCACAGTTTGGGCAGGAATTGGGAACGAGCACTTTGGAAAGGGAGGGAGGGCCGGGGTGGGCTGCACACATCCCTGGAGCCCCCGCTGCAGCCCCTCACCAGTCCCATTCCCAGCTGCACCCAGACAGCTCAGAGAATCCATCCAGTTCGTTTCTCACTCTGGGTTTTGCTCTTGAGCCTCCACAGTTTTCTTGCAGATTCCAACCAACTTGGATAAAATCTTTTTTCCAAGCTTTTTCCCCCCCAAAGTTTCCTCGCATTGAGGGGAACAGAATCTGGGGTCTGAATTCTTTCCTTGCCCAAACAATCAGTTTGATATTGACTCAAGCACAAATATGCTCTCTGCAATCCAAGGTAAAGAGCCACGGAGCCAACGGCTCCTTCCAAGAGCTTTGTGGCGTGGAAATGAAGGAGCAGCCCCCGAGCCCTGCTGACACTCGGGAGCAGCCGCTCCAGTGCCGGCTCTGCCGCTGCTGCACACCAGAGCGGCCACGGGGCTCCTGGCGGCCGGGCACACGAAGGAGCTGACCCTCCCGGGCACACGAAGGAGCTGACCCTCGCTGGCACAGAAATGAGGCGTCAGTGGGAACAAGCGTCCTTCCCTGGGGCCATGGCTCTGTGTCCCCGGTGTCGCCGTGGCTGGTGGCGGCAGGGCTGTGTTTCCGTGCTCGGCTGCTCTCAGAGGCAGCGTTTGCTGTGGCCCTGGCAGCCTCAGCGCGACCTTCTCGCGTTACGGAGCTCCGTGTGCCTGCGAGCTATAAACAGCCCGCGGTGAAACTGCAGCCGCACGGCCCCGGCCCCGGCCCCGGCCCCGGCCCCGGCCCCGGCCCCGGCCCCGCCGCGGGGATGCTCCGGCTCCGGGAGAGGGAGGGCAGCGGGATGCGAGCGACATGGAGGGACTCTGGGTGTGCCACTGCAGGGCCTGTGTGCGACACTGGAGGGACTCTGGGTGTGCCACTGTGTGTGCCATTGCAGGGACTGTGTGTGACACTGGAGGGATTCTGGGTGTGCCACCGGGTGTGACACTGCAGGGACTGTGTGTGACACTGGAGGGACTCTGGGTGTGCCATTGCAGGGACTGTGTGTGACACTGGAGGGACTCTGGGTGTGACACTGCAGGGACTGTGTGCGACACTGGAGGGATTCTGGGTGTGCCACCGGGTGTGCCACTGCAGGGCCTGTGTGTGACACTGGAGGGATTCTGGGTGTGCCACTGCAGGGCCTGTGTGCGACACTGGAGGGACTCTGGGTGTGCCACCATGTGTGCCACTGCAGGGACTGTGTGTGACACTGGAGGGACTCTGGGTGTGCCACCATGTGTGCCACTGCAGGGACTGTGTGTGACACTGGAGGGACTCTGGGTGTGCCACTGTGTGTGCCACTGCAGGGACTGTGTGTGACACTGGAGGGACTCTGGGTGTGCCACTGTGTGTGCCACTGCAGGGACTGTGTGTGACACTGGAGGGACTCTGGGTGTGCCACTGCAGGGACCCTGTGTGTGACACTGGCTCTGGGTGTGCCACCCGTGTGTGGCACGGTGGGGACTCTGTGGGTTTCGAGGTGCCACCCCAGCCAGGCCCTGTGTTTGTGCAGGGCTCTGCCGCACACCCGGGGCTCCCTGGCTGCAGGCCCCGTTCCTGTGGCTCTCAGGGGAGGAAGCTGTTGGACAGCTCAGCCGTGTTTTGGCAGCCCTGCGGTGTCAGCCCCGGCTCTCCTGGCTGTGCTCACGTGGAGCTGGAGCTCCGTCCTGCCCTGCTCAAATCACAACGGGCACAGCCCCAGGGGGGTCCCTTCCCTGATCCCCGTCCTGTTCAAGGCTGCCCAGGCACTTTGGGATCTCCTCCTGTCAGGGAAAAGGGCTTCAGCCCCCCAGGTCTGCCAGAGCAGCATTCCAGAGGAATCCCACCTGTCCCAGCTGCCCCCACCCTGCAGAAATGAGACACCCCAACTTCAATCAGAGTTCCCATCCACAGTGTCCCATCCCATCCCATCCCATCCACAATGTCCTATCCCATCTACAATGTCCTTGCAGCCCTCTTTGGATGCAGCATCTGCCAGAGGGCAGGGCTGGATGGGAGATTGGGAATGAGGAATTGTTCCCTGGCAGGGTGGGCAGCCCTGGCACAGGGTGCCCAGAGCAGCTGGGGCTGCCCCTGGATCCCTGGCAGTGCCCAAGGCCAGGCTGAACACTGGGGCTGGAGCACCTGGGACAGGGGAAGGTGTCCCTGCCATGGCAGGGGTGGCACTGGAGGGGCTCTGAGGCCCCTCCCAACCCAAACCTCTCTGGAATTCCAGGATCTCCTGCGCTCCTGCCCTGCAGCACCAGGGCTGGGGACGACAGGGATGGGGGTGTCACCACACTGGGGGTGACAGGGACCAGGGGTGTCACCGAACCAGGGGTGTCACCACACCAGGAGTGTCACTCCACCCGACTGTCACTGCACCAGGAGTGTCACCACAGGGAGTGTCACCAGTCAGCAGCACTGTCCTGGTGACACAGGAGGGGCTGGGACTCGTGCCCAGACTCTGACTGTCATTGTCCCTCTCAATCACTTGTGCAAGGCTGACAACAACAGATAAGACTGCAATTACTGCTCCCCATTCCGTCTGGGAGAATTCCCTTGGCTGTGGGGCACTGATCCCATGGGTGGCGTGTTCTGGGAGGGTGAGACTGCCACAGTTTGGTTCAGCCATTCAGAATAACATTATTAATTGCAGAAAAATCAGAGCTAGTTAAATGTGACTATCATTCCATTAGAAACTGTTTGAATGAAAATTGTTTGGAGGCAGGTAAAGTACACTCAAGTCAGAAGAAAGCTCACAATCTTTACTTTCTCTCTGTAGGGTTCTTCTTCCCTGCTCATTGAACTGTGGGATTTTTTAAAAGGTGTTTTCAGAGTTGCATAAGGGCTCCACCAGAAAGCCCCAGTGCCATCAGCTGAAATCCCAAGCCCGGGCTCTGCTGAGGCAGGGCTGGGCCTGAGGCCCCTCTGCCATTCCTGGGGGAGCCTGTTCTCCTCCAGGAGCCCCAGGCTGATGCTCTCTGGCATTCCTGGAGCCATCCATCCCCCGCTCTGGAGGCTGGGCTGCTCAGGGCTGCCCTTCCTCTGCTGGGCCTGAGCTGCTCCCCGTGCTGCTGGGCACAGGGCTGACCCTCCCTGCTCCTGCACGGCTCCTGCAGCTTGCCAGGGGCTCACATTTATCCTTCCTCCTGTTCCACTCCAAGGGCGCCTCGGGGATGCCAAGAGCTCTCCTGGAGAAAGCATTTGTTGTTCCTCCTCCTCCTGGGAGCACAGAGCTGCAGCTCAGCTCTGCCTTGGGTGCTGCCTCTGGAACTGCAGGAGGTTTTCTGAGCCCAGCTCCCTGCACTGCCCAGCTCCGTGCTGCTGTCCCGGGCTCCCTGTGCCTGCTGAGCCAGCTGCATCCCTGCTCTTCCTCCTCCTCTTCCTCACCTGGGATTGCTGCTGAGGCTGCCTGACTGCCTCATCTGGGTGCCAGCACATTTGGGCAGGTCCCTGCGCCTTGTCCCTGCTCTGGGGGGTCGGTCACAGCAGGGACAGCTGTGGGTCCCCGAGGGGTGGCCCAGGCATCCCTCAGCCAGGAGCTCTGATGTCCCCACGGAGCCTGCTGGGATCCCCAGCACCATCGCTGGGCACCACTGCTGCAAAAAAAAGAGTTTTTTGTGGTTGGAAAATGGCCTGGGACACACGGGTCAGGAGGGTGGCAGAGCCCTCATGGGAGGGGACAGGACAGGGACAGGGACGGGGATGGGGACAGGGCAGGAACAGGTTATTTTATCCTGAGGAGAAGCAAAGGGGGATGGAATTGCTCTGAACCTTTTTTTTTGTGCCAGCTTTCAGGAATAAGAAGTTGGAAAAACACTTTGTGTCTTTGCTGCTTACCTGTGGCACAGCATTTTAACTCAGCACATAAAAGATGGGTGGGAGTGTTGTGGGGATGAGTAGATGGGAGTATCTCAGATATTAAGGCCACTAAAAAATTATTCTCAGGATGACTTTCCGTATGAACCAGCAGGTTAATTGAACCTGAGCCATGCAGTAGAAATGTGCTGAGTCCAACAATATTTTACAGCAGAAGAAAAAAAAAAGTGGAAATATTTTGTTTGGACAGTATAGAAACTCCAGTAGAAGCAGAGTGTTTCTGTTCCGTCATTAAGTTAATTTCACGTCGTGTGGAGTGTGAATTTCCAGGTTGTTGTGTTTCTAGATCGGGTCACTCCTCACACAGGCAGCGACTCCGGAAGGGCTCAGCAGGGACAGGATCGTGGACAGAGGCACTGCAGTGAAACCCTGCAATGGCCCCGAGCTGCTCCTGCAGGAAATGTTCTTCCTTGGCAAACGCGGGGTTCCAGCTCTCCGCGCAGAACCAGGATCGATGTCTCCCTTCACGGCAGGATTTCCTCGGCCGTGGAAGCTGCGGCTGCCAGCCGGGATGGTGTCTGCGTTAATCATTCCCTGGAGGCAGATGGAGCAGGAGATAACTGAGGGAAGCTGGATGACGCCCCTGCCCTGAGCCATTCACACCCCGGGCTCCTCCCAGGACTGCCGTGGTTGCGATCCCTGCTCCAGGAGCGACAAGGCCATGAGAACTTTTCTGATCATTCCATGACAAACTTGTGTTCACCTTGAAAAAACAGCAGCAGCACCTTCCCAAAAAGCTTTCAAGGAGGAAAACAACTTTCTGTTTCTAATAAGGGCCTCCAGCATCAGCTGAGCAGGCTTTATTTTCATTTTTCTTCTCCACAAAAGTTTCCATTGTGTCCAAAAGCCATTTTCTGTCAAAAAGGGTTTTGATGGAAAATATTTTACTAAATCTGTTTGCAACTGATTCAGAGTTGTGCCAAGACAGAGGGAAGGAGTGAGGCCCCTGGAGCTGCTCCTCGGCACATCAGAGGGAGTATCCCAGACCCCAGGGCCCCCTGGGGGTGTTTGGGTGGTCCTGGTGGGGCTGGGCTCATCCCAGCCTCTGGTAAATGTTAAACCAACAAATAAATCTGCTTGGCTCAGCAGCCAGGGCTGAGCCTTGGAGCTGGGGCGAAGCTTTTAAAAATCATCAGGAGTATTTTCTTTAAAGGAAGGAAGGATCTTAATTCCAGCATTCCAACCCAAAATAGACGTCCCTAAGAATAGCCCTTCCCCATGGCAGGGCAGGATGCTGCCAGCAGGAAAAGGGGACGGGGAAACCAGGGGTGCTGTCCCTGGACAGGCTGGGACTGGGAAGGGATGGGGAGCTGGGACTGGGAAGGGATGGGGTGCTGGGACAGGGAGGGGATGGGGTGTTGGGATTGGGACAGGATGGGGTGCTGGGATTGGGGA
The DNA here is from genome assembly GCF_963513975.1 of Fringilla coelebs. NCBI lineage: Eukaryota > Metazoa > Chordata > Aves > Passeriformes > Fringillidae > Fringilla > Fringilla coelebs. The sequence goes on from NC_140045.1 coordinate 13,999,712, forward strand.
GGGATGGGGTGCAGGCACTGGGAAAGGATGGGGTGCTGGCACTGGGAAAGGATGGAGTGTTGGGATTGGGGAGGGATGGGGTGCTGGGATTGGGGAGGGATGGGGTGCAGGCACTGGGAAAGGATGGGGTGCTGGCACTGGGAAAGGATGGGGTTCAGCTTTGACTGGGGGATTGGAGCACCCAGCCCCACAGGGGTGGCTCAGAGCTGCTCCCTGGGCCAGGGGCTCGTGGGCAGGAGCAGTGGGGCCGTGCTCCAGGCAGGGAGGGGGTGCCCCAGCCAGGCTCTGTGTCTGTGCCCATGGAGAGAAGCAAAGGCATCCCCTGGGAGTGGTGGGGCTGGGCAGCGTGGCCTCGCTTCCAGGAGGAGTTCCCCTGGATCAGGAGCTGCCAGAGGCATTGCTCTGGCCAGGGGAGACTCTCATTCCCATCTCTTCCAGTCTGAAAAGAGCAGTGCTGGAGTAGCCCAGGCTCCATGGAGTTCCACAAGAGTCCAGAGGGAGGGTCTGCATTCCCACCCCTTCTCCCTACAAAGTGCAGTTTTGCACCATTGGAACATTTTGACTTGGATGTTCCCCTTCTGGGGTCACTCTTCTGTGCAGGTGGGAGCTTCAGAGAGGAGTCCTGGTTTGAGAGATGATTTTCTCAAACAGCTTCGTGGCCCTCGAGTTGTGACTTTAAGAAAACCCCGAATTTCCATGGAAGTCCAATGAAACAATGAAACCTGACAGCACAGGCAGCTCCTTCACCCCATTTCCTTCCTGGAAGGGCTGGCAGTGCAATTGCAATTTCCCAAGTCATAAACACCCTCAGAAGCCGGGAGCTCAGCATCTCCTGGAGGTTCCAGCTGCACCTCCCCAGTTCCTGCAGCTTGTACCTGCTCCTGGGACATCCCTCCCAGAGCCTCTGGGAGCTTTTCTGTGCAACTCCGGTGTCCCATTGGACTGAGCTTCCCCACAAATCCCTCTCTGGGGTGGCACTGGATGGGCTTTCAGGTCCCTTCCAAACCATTCCATGATTCCAGAACTGTTGGTGATTGCAGATGAGCAGGGCAGGGAGATCATGAAATAATTTCTCTGAGAAGTGTGGGGAAATGCAGATTTCCTGGTGTGCTTTTCCTGTTTTTGTGATATATTGCAAGTGTCTTCTGGTCATTATTTGCTTGGCGGTCTTTATCTGGTTTTATCTGCTCTCATTGTTCCACGTGCAGTCAGGCTGGGTTGTTTTGCTCTGTCCAGCTGGTGGCTGAAGGTGCACCATGTTCCAGGCCCCTTGCCCACCCCAGGCTCCTCTGTGAGAGGAATTTTGGGGTGCAGGGCCCCCCTTGCCCCGGCCCGTGGGGGCACTGGCAGAGTGGGAGCTCCTCACCCCCTGTCAGCCTGGGGCCAGGTGTCTGTGCCCTGGGTTATCAAAGGCAAAACCTGGGAAGGAGCCACAGGAGAGAAAGGAAAACTGAGAGCTGGGGATGCAGGTGAGAATCCCAGCTCAAACCTCGGAATTGGAGCAAACCTCTGTGAAGGAGAGCCCTGAATGATTGTCATCCTTTCCTGCCAGCCAGAGTGACATCCATCCCTCCAAACCATGCCAGAATTCACCTTCTCCTGCAGGCAGCTCGGGATACAATCACAAAACATCATTCACCTAAACTCCTTGAAACTATTTGTCACTTCCAGGGGAAGAAGCCCATGGCCTCACCCCTGCTTGCCGTTCCATGTGCTCAGCCTGGCTGAGTGGACACGGGCTCCAGGGATAAAAATGTCGTGTAACACGAGAGAAAGTATCAGCAGCACATTTATGTAATGAAATGCTAACGATCCCTCCCGGGGCAGGAGAGGAGCTCTCCTCCTGCTGCAGTGCCACGGGGAGGCACAGAACAGCCCTGGCAGGGGGAGGAAAGGGCTTTTCTTGGGAAATGTGATCTGCCTTTTCTAGCAAAACCCCTGACAGAGGATGCCAAGTCATTCACAGGATCTGATCTGATTGCAGCTGACTGAATTACATTTCAGCTGGGCACGGGAATGGTTCCCTTTGTTTTGGAGGATAAACATCCTCCCTGCTCCTGGGCTGGAGCTCGGGCTGGGCTGGGGAGCAGAGCCAGCCCCGTTTCCCCACTCCATAGAGGATCCAGCCCTGGGAGGGGCTGCACGGACCATTCTGGGGCTGCAGTGCTCCCAGGGCAGCTGGGGTTAATGTGGGATTGTTGCAGCTCCTGCATCCATGGTCCTGCAGCCAGGACTCGGGGGCACTCCTGCAGCAAAGGCTCCTCTCTGGTCACGTCCTGAGTGGCACCAAAAGGACGTGGGACGTGCCCAGCTTGTGCCAGGGGACAGTGCAGGGCACAGCCCCCTCCCCAAAGGGCCCTGCCTGGGGAAGGGTGTTGGGATGGGGGCAGCACCTTGGCAGTGCTCAAGGGGAGCTGGAAAGTGAGGAGGTTTGGGGTTGAGACTAGAGGATTTTTCCCTTCCAACCTAAACCATTCTGTGATATTTATTTATTTATTTATTTATTTATTTATTTATTTATTTATTTTAAAAGCAATTTCCATGAATGCTGGTTTGTTTTTTTCCAGATGATCTTGCTGGGCCCTTCCACACCAGGGCTGTGTTCAGCCCTCACTGTTTCCTGAGGGGCAGGAGCTGAGGTTGTTCCTGTCAGCTCTGCAGACGTTTTGATCCTTTTGCTGTCTGTGGAGTCACAGCCTGAGTACGATGACAGGGAAAAAAATTACAGTAACTCTGCCTCCCTTTTCCAATGCAAGCCCTTTGCCAGAGCAATAAAAAACTTTAAACAATGGCCAGTCATGACATAAACCAGCCCTGGAGCTGTCTGCCAAAATTCACCTCAAGAAAAGAGGTCCAGAAATAAACAGCAACCTATAAAAAGCCCCACAGACTTAGAGAGAGTCCTCTCAGTGTGTTAATTGCTTTCACATCTGGCTCTGAAATGAGGAGTGTGTAAGGCAAGGAGAGGCCACCAATAACTCACTTTAGCTGAGCACTGAAGCATGTGTGGAGCATCAATCACCAGAGCCATCCACTTCTACAGGGCCCTCAGATGTGGGGCTCACTTGTAAATTTTGTGTTTAAACTGCCCTGAAATAATGGGGCTGATGTGAATAAACAGCACAGGGTTAAGCACTTTCACAGGTGGGATGTTTCAGGGTAAATGCAGAGACCGCGTTCATTTCCCCTTTCCCCCCCATCAGTTTTTGGAGCAGTTTGGACTCTTGGGAAGAAGCCAGCCCCAGGGTGGGTGCAAGGTGGGCTGCAGCGAGGTGGGACACACCGAGGAAAGAGCTGGGGATGCTCCCACCGTGGTTTTGGGTGTGCCAAGGGGTGGCCCCAGGCTGGGACCTCGAGAGCGCTCCCGTGGGATGGGGGCAGAGCTCTGGTGGATCCTGCACCCCCTGCTCGGGGCTCCTGTCCCCTCTGGGGCCAAGGTCTGCCCCTCGGGGGCTCAGGGGGCTCCTCCTGCCCCCACAGCTGCTGGATGGAGCAGCTGGGGGCTCTGGGCTGTGAGAGCCCCGTGCTTGGCTGCAGGGCAGGGCACACCTTCCCCACTGCCCCCAGGGCAGGCAGCTGAGCCCCCCCAGCCCAGAGGGACTGAAGAGGCTGCGGGAGGCTCTCCCTGAACCCAGGGTTTGATTTCTGGTGGTTCCTGGGCACTGCTGAGAGCGTCACCAGTAAATGATGACGTTTTCTGAGGCCACCACTGCTCTAATTACAGGAGTGATCCCAGGCTTAACCTTGGGGATGAGCAGAGCCTGCCCTGAGCCTCTGTGGTTTGGTGGTTGTGACTCATCACGAGAGCTTGGGGAGGGATTTGTGATGATTTATTCATGCCACATTTATTGTTTGGAAAGCTCAGTCAAATGCTGCTCTGGTTGGACTGAATCATTCAGCTGCCACTCTACTTTTGGTTTAGTTTTGATCTCTTTATTGCTTTCTCCTAAGAGCCTCATGTTCAGAGGTGAAAATCATCTCAGGGAATCATGGAATGGTTTGGGCTGGGAGGAGACCTAAAGCCCCTCTCACCCCACCCCTGCCATGGGCAGGGACACCTCCCCCGTGCCCCGGGGTGCTCCCAGCCCCGTCCAGCCCAGGCCACGCTGGGTTCTGTGGTTCTGTGGCTCTGTGAATGAGCAGCTGATCCCTTTCAGGCAGGTGCAGCATTCCTGGGAGCCAGAGGAATACTCCAACGTGAGGGAAGGAGGGCCTGGGCTGTGCTGGGGACGTGCAGGCTCACAGGGCTGCTATAAAGGATCTGCAGCTGGGTATTTTCAGCAGGGCAGCTTCTGACCCAGGGTAATGCTGTATTAATAGACAGCAGAATGCAGAGCTGTGACACAGAGATTGACAGCTCTTGGCAGGAGATTTTGTACTCAGGTATCTAAATGTATCCCTTGAAATTCCAGTTTGGCCAGCCTGGGCTGCTGTGCTGAGAACTGGCACCTCTGCTTCCCATCAGCTTCCTGGGCCCAGCCTGGTTTTCTTCTTTTATTCTGAGCTGGGCTGGTCGAGGCTTCAGCACAAGCTGTGTCCTCACGTGTCCACCCAAACTGGATGTGCCCCAGCACAACTGGGTGGGGACAGGGTGTAATTTTAGTGATGTTGCAGCTGTTGGAGTTGTAGTCAGAATTAAGGAACCAGGTTTAATTACCCGAATAAATGGTGGTGGTGTAAACAGCCTGTCTAATTCCCTGGGGTACTCAGGGATCTGGGATTCCGGGATCACAGACTGTGCACTTGAGAGTCACTTGTGGTATTTGACTGTTACCTGTGCCAATTCTTCTCCTTGCAGCTTTTAGGATGTGTGAGAGGAGCTCTAGGTTGGATTTGGGGAAAGGTTCTTCCCCCAGAGGGTGCTGGCACTGCCCAGGCTCCCCAGGGATGGGCACAGCCCCGAGGCTGCCAGAGCTCCAGGAGCCTTTGGGCAGGGTGGGATTGTTGGGGGTCTGGGCAGTGCCAGGGGTCCCCAGGGATCCTTGTGGGTCCCTCCCAGCTCGGGGCATTCTGTGATTGTGGTGGGACAAAGCCTGGCCCCCCGTGATGTCCCCACTGTCCCTGGGCTGCCCCGGCAGGTCCTGCCCGGCTGCACAGAGCACCCCTGGGCCATTTACAACGTTATCAAATGATTATTGCCTAATTTAGCAAATGCTTCCAGAGCCCTGGGGTTGCCTCCCACAATCCGTGGTGTCCCTGGCCGGGCAGTGATTCATCTGAACAGAATTAGCCACGGGCAGGGCGTGAGAGCGGGGCTGGAGCTGGGCTGCTCCCAGGGCGGGTGGGTGTCCTGCTGGGGACAGGGCTTGGCAGGCCCTCGGTGCAAGCATTCATCTCCTTGCTGCAGAAAAACCAGCTGATGGCCTGAATGGTTTGTTCCAGGGTGATGGAGCCGATTCCTGCCCCGGCTGAGGCAGGACGTGTGTTTGAAGTGAAATGAAGATGTGCAGCACTTTGTGTCCACCAAGCACTTTGGGTTCCATTTTCTGCAAGAGGCAGAGCTGCCCCAGGGAGCCAGCTCAGGAGGGGATGGCCAGGGGTCACCAGGACCTGGGACACCCCAGTCTGCAGCTGCAGGAGTTGGGGGAATCATGAGAAACTGACGCTCTGAGAGGGCAGAAGCACCAGCCTGGGTCCTCAATGAGCCGTGGACGCAGCTGGGAAATGAAGAAAATGAGAATATCCCTCTGGAGAAGGTGAGAGGAGGAAGCTGCCCCAGCAGAGCTGGGTGGTGTTCCCAGAAGCTGGACAGAGACCCCCCGGGCGAGCTGGGGTGCCTGGGCTCACCCCAGCATCCTTCCCAGCCCCTCCTGTCCCTGCTCCCGGGCCAAGCCAGCCTTTGCTGGGCCGTTCCAGGGCGGGTCAATGGCCAGGACGGGTCACAGAGCCCGGCCAGCGTCACAGACCCACCCAGAACACGGCCCTGGCCACGGAACCCCCGTCCATGGCAACGGGCCCCCAGAGGCGGGCAGTGCCAGCGCCACCCCAGCAGCCAGTGATGAGCAGCAGCCCCCCCGGGCGCCCCCAGGCCTGAGCCCGCCGAGGGGGAGCTGTGCTCACCGAGGGAGGCCCCGCACGGCCGGTACTGTCCCCAGCCCCAACCCCCAGCCCGGCTGTGCCCGTGCCCACGGCTGCTGGCACCTCTCATCCTGGCCTGGCTTGTCCCAAGGGGCGTGCAAGGGTGTTCGTTTCAGCTGGAAATGCTGGAAAAGCAATCCAGTCCATTCCCAAGGTTTTTTCTCTCTCAAACACTTGTGTGTCGGCGTCTAAAGGGGAAGGATTTGTTTGCAGGGTGGGAGCCAGGGAGAGCATCCCCCACTGCCCAAGTGCTGCTCCCCGGGTAAATAAGTGGCACAGAGGCAGGGCATGGCAGTGGCCTGTCCCCAGCAGGGACAAAGGGCTGCAGTGACTGGTTTGTGGGAGCAGCACACGCAGGGGCTTTCTTGGAGCTCAGCACAGACCTCTCCTCCTCGGTTCTGCCAAGGTGACTCGGAGCCAGTCCCCCCTGGGAAAGCTTTTGTGCTGAATTTGGGGGTGTGAGTGTCCCACAGCCCATCCCAAAGCCTTTGGCCAGGCTGGGTCCTGGCATGAGACTTGCTGGCCTGGGTTGGAAGGGACCATCCCTGCCATGGCAGGGACACCTCCCACTGTCACAGGTGCTCCCAGCCCCAGTGTCCAACCTGGCCTTGGGCACTGCCAGGGATCCAGGGGCAGCCCCAGCTGCTCTGGGCACCCTGTGCCAGGGCCTGCCCACCCTGCCAGGGGAGGTCATTAGATTGACAGGGAAAATGAAGGAATAATGGGAAATTAGGAATTAAGAGATAAGGAAAACAAAGGTATAGGATCTGTCATCCTCCTAAGCTGCCATGATTTGTCTCTCTCCTCATTTCAAGACCTGACACAAGATACCAACAGCAAAGTTGGTCTCAAATCCCTCCCTATCCAAATGCCTGGGACGCTGTCAGAGGGGATTTGCATTCAGGAGATTTAGGGGCTCTGTGGGTGCCCTGGGCAGGGCTGGTCCCATCACAAGTCGGGCATTGCTGTAAGAGGTCCCACAAGGACAGGAACCTTCTGAGCGAGGTTTTCCTCTGTCCCCTTTGCGCAGGACCCGCACCAGCAGCATTCCAGGATGGAACTCTATGGCTATCCCTTGAAAGCCAAGTTTAACCAGCCACGGCCACCACCTCCCAAGGTCCTGCCAGCGACCAGCGTGGCGGCCGGCTACAAGAACCGCATTCCCTATCACCCCGAGAGCTTCAGCATGCCATGGATGCCCAACTCCTACTACAAAGCAGCTACCCTCAACCCCACCTTGTCTCCCCTCACCGAAAGCTTCCCAGGGCTTCCCCCCACCAAGATAATTCCTTTTATTTCCGAGAGACCCAGCGGGGTCTTCACCCGGCACACGCTGGACGACTGGCACAGGTCCAACATGACCAACTACAAGGAGTCGGAGACCACGCGGCACAACGCGGAGCGCCTGCGCGCCGACCTCACGCGCACCATCAAGGACGTGTACCAGCAGGCCAAGAGGACCCAAGGGGAGAGCACCAAGAACCTGGGAGAGCGCATCAATGACATCGAGTACTGGAAGTCCGAGCTCTGCATCGAGCTGGACGCCATGATCAGGGAGACCAACTCCCTGATGGACATGCAGAAACGGCTGGAGAGAGCCTTGGCCGACACCGAGGGCCCCTTCCAGGTAGGGACCCGGCAAGCCCAGCCCAAACATCTGCAGCCGCTCAAACCTCTCATAAAGTCCATCCCAGCCCTGTAACGTTGGAAAGGTTTCAAGAAGAGCCCATTAGTTGAGTCAGTGATAAACAAATCCCCTGCATCTGCCGCATCCTCCTCCAGCACATGCTGAGCACATCGCTGCAGTGTTTGTTTAAGCAGATATTTCTATATCCCAAATCCTGGCTTGGGACACAAAAGCCCATGTCTTACTACGAGGCTCTGGGGAGGTCCACACCGGGCCTGACACGGGTCCCTGCACTCTGCTGTGGTGGCTGGGGACACGAGGGCTCCGTCCCTTCTGTTCCGTGCTATTGTGGCACTCGGCTGTTGTCAGCTAACCCTGCTGCCTCGGGCAGCTTTCCCCAGGCTGCCGTCCTGTGCACACCTACACTTTCCTTTCTTGCATCCCCTGACACGGGCACAGTCCCTGCAGGGAGCCCTGTCCCTGCAGCCAGCGCTGATGCCCCCACTTGTCCCTACCAGGTCGCTCACAAGTGTTTGCTCAATCGGGAGAAGAGGATGGGCATCGACCTGGTCAACGACGATGTGGAGAAACAGCTTGTCACAGTGAGTTTGCAACGCCCATCCTGTGACCGAGCTAGTTCTACCTAAACTCCCCTGAACAAGTCTGGCAGCCCTGTTCCCTCACTGGCTCTTCAGCGCTGCTGAGGTGCCGAATTCTTCAACCCCCCCAACCTGTTGGGGAGGGGTTGGTGTTCCCACCCAGCACATGTCCGTGGGACAGGAGGAAGAGCTGGAAAGGAGACGGGTTTGTGTGGCTTATCAGGGTCCTCCGACCCTCTTTGGGGAGCCTGTGAGATGGTCCTGCCTTTCTGAGCCCTGCCTGCACAGCTCTCTCTTTGTTTGTGCGATCTGTCTGTCCCTGGAGCACATTCTGTATATTACACACGCACACACAGAGGGCAGGGTGTGCCCGACAGCTTGTCTGCTTTCCCCAGCTATATTAGTGGGGCTAATAAAAGATATTAGCTACACTCGCCCAGCTCTGCTTTGCTCAGGGCAGAGTGGCTGCAGCAGGACTGTCACTGCATGCTCAGGCAATGGATTTAACAGAAATCATAAAAACCTGCACTCCTGCCTGCCTTTATCTAAGCTGCTTTAAATCATGAATTAAAAGCAAGCATGGCACAGCAAATGGGATCCTAATGCAGGGTACAGCAAAATATAATCACTGCAAAAGCCTCGCAAGACTGGGAAGGAAATTGCCTTCCCCTGGGCCTGTGAAGCCACTGCTCTCTTAAAAGATCTTCTGTTATGAGTCAGGCCCTGCAAAATTAAAATATTAGTTTGAAGGTCGTGAGGGTTTAGGAAAATTATCAGAGCTGGTATCGCCATAATGCCATTTGGGTTTTTAATGTTTGGGATGCATTTAGGGTGTGCTTTCAGCTGGCTCCTGCATTCAGGAGGGATTGAAAACCTCTGGGTTTGGAGCACTGATCACCTGTCCCTGGAAACCTTCATGGGTGCAACAGGCTCGTGCTGGACCAAGGAGCTGAGAGCAGCACGAGCCTTCCCCCAGGGGAGCTGCACCCTGCCTAGAGCTGAAAACCCCTAAAACTGAAAACCCCCGAACCGGGTTTACACCAAAGTCCTCTTGTCCCATATGGGTGGGATTTCTTGTGGGGAGGAAAATGCCCCGGGACTGGGGATGGGGATGTGTGGCACTGCTGGCCCCAGGCACCACTGTGCCTGTTCATTCAGGTCAGGATGCAGCCCTGTCTCCCTGTAATGGAGAGCAGCCCTGGCCATTGATGTCAAGAGGAAGAAACTTGGGAACCCACCCTGAAAGTGATTTCAGAGGCCCTGGCTGTGACCACAGCCCCCTCCTGTCCCCTCCCTGGCCTTGGCTGGCTCAGCTGCACAGGGTGCCCTGGGGCTGGTTCAGGTGGATGCCCTGGGGCTGGCACAGATGGGTGCCCTGGGGCGGGGGCTGGCACAGGTGGGTGCCCTGGGGCTGGCACAGGTGGGTGCCCTGGGACTGGGGTCCCCTCCTGCCCCTTGCTGTGGGGGAAGGGGAATTCCTGCTGTGTGTCCCCAGGGCAGGAGTGCCCAGGATGTCTGAGCACGATGCTGATGGGGCTGTTCTGCCTTTGCCCAGGAAATCAAGATCATCAGGTCCTGCCGGGAGAGGCTGCAGCAGTGCCTGGACACGGTGAATGCCCAGATCATGTAAGGAGGGCTGGGGGCCCTTGCTGCAGGGCTGGTGTGTGTTTGCAGCTGTTCCCTTAGCAGATCCCTGCGGGTTCAGTCCCTGCAGGCTCTGGGGGAGGCAGGCAGGGATGCTCGGGGAGCACAGAGGGGCTGAGGGAGCAGGATGGGCACAGAACCATCCCACGGCTCCATTCTGACTGAGGCTGCTGTTTGTGTGCTCCAGGTGCAACAAGGAGGCCCGGCAGGAGCTGGAGAAGGACCTGACCGACAAGCAGCTGGGCCACCACATCGACAACAAGTGCTACCAGATGAAGAACACCTCCAGAGGCATCCACTTCTTCAAGGGCGTGGAGAGGATTGATGCCACGTGAGCTCTGGGGCCTGGCAGGCACAGAGCAGGGAGCTGGGGCTGCCCAGCCCTCTCTGGGGGCACATCCATCCCTCCTGGAGACACCACCCCGAGGGGTGCTTTGCCTCTGGGCTCTCCAGGGGGAGAAGAACCCTCTGCTCTCAGCTGGATGCTGAACAGCCAGCGGGCAAAAGCGAGCCCGACCTAATTAAACATTAGATCAGGGCTCAGAGCTCAGCCTGCAAACGAATTCAGCCCGGCACCTCTGCACAGCTCATTAAGTTCGTGCATGTTTTCAGAGATATCTCAGTGCTTGCTTGAGTGCTCCTCACTGATGGGAAGTCTGGGGGCTCACCCCTGTATGGAGAGGGCCTGGCAGGGAGCTGAAATGACCCAGAAAATCAAGAAATGAGAGCGTGGTCCTGGGACAGGGTTCTGCTGCTTTTGGGCGCCAGGAATTCAGCTTTGGCTTTGCAGTTAATGAACAGTGACCTAACACAGCAGTCACAGAGAGATGCCCAAGTGGCAAAGGGGCTGAGAGAATAAATCTGCTCACACAAACCCGTGAAGTTTATGGAGAGGTAGAGATTGAGACAATTTTTCTAGTAGTTTGAATAATTATTCACAGTAGAGCTCAGACATATTTAGACAGGCAAATAGATTGCAAAGGATCGAGGCTGAAATCCAGAGGGGAGTAAAATGTGCCGAGAATCAGCAGGTTTTAAATGGAGCTTATGTGGTATTTAAGTCTTTTGTTGACCTTTTTCTGGACTACTGCACAGGCAGGAACTTCATCCCAAATGCACAGACATGGAATGGAGTGGGATCTAAAGCTCGTGTGGTTTAGTGGGAGACTGAGATGGGCTGTGAGCAAAAGGAATTGACTGAGCCAGGACCCTCTGTCCTTGTGAGGCTGGGAATTCCTTGGCACTTAATGCCTCGAAGGTGCAAATAGGGCTCAGATTGGAATCTCTGTTTTTTATGGGAGAATCTTTTGTTTGTCTGAACTTTCACAAATTGTCTTTGTGGGCGTTTGATAAACGTCATCAAACAAGCGGGGTCCGGCCCTCATTTGATAAATATCATCAAACCCCCCAGGTCCAGACGTTTCAGTTCCCTGTAGTTAAATTCACAGCACAGATTTCCTTGCCTCAGTCTGCAGCAGGATTGCCACGGGCTGTGCTCTCCCCGCAGGGTCTCGGTGCCCGAGACGTGGGCCAGGTTCACGGACAACAACATCTTCCGCTCGCAGAGCGCGCGCGCGGCCTCGGCCAAGCTGCGCGCCAGCACCGAGAGCCTCCTGATGGGCACGGCCGACGAGATGTGGCGCCAGTTCAGCAAGGTCAACGACGCCTTCACCAGCCGCATCACCGAGATCGCCAACGCCAAGAGCAAGATCCAGACACACCTGGCCAAGGTACCGGCCCCGCCCTCCCCAGGCCTGGCCCGTGTCCCTGGGCTGCCTGCCCTGCTCTGCCGGTGGGAGGGGGACAGCGGTGATGGGCCCTGCCTCGGAGCTGTGGGACTTGTGGGAAGCTTCCTGGAATTTGCAGCACTAGGGGCTGATGGTACGTCCTTAAATTAGGAGCCCTTAAGACCTTTCCCTGATGGATGATCCATTCTTGCAAGCAGCAGTTTTGGGAAGCTGGTAATTCAATAGATCCATAGCCGCTCCTAAACCATCTCTGCTCCTAACTCTCCTCTCATGTGGCAGTGAGAGCAAAGAGATTTTCCCTGAAAACTCTGCTGGATCTGGGCCTTGATGTGGCAGAGTAACAGTGGCCTGAGCCCAGGGGCTGTTAATTGAACTTGGGTTTTTTCCCTGCACCAGCAGGAGAGAAGGGAATAATGTGATCACTTGAGAAGATATCTTTTCACTGATTCCTCTGTTTGTTTCACCCCAGACACGGCAGGAAATCTTCCAGCTCGAGACCAAGATCCAAGTCATCCAGAAGACCATAAGGGACAAAGAGGTTCAGCTGAAGGTGGCCCAGACCCGGCTGGATGAGCGCTCGAGGAGACCCAACGTGGAGCTGTGCCGGGACGCCGCCCAGATCCGGTGAGGCCGGGCTGCCAGGGCCCCGGGGACACTCAGGAGCATCCCTGCATGACAAAATGGCTTTTTCCCTAAATATTCCTTCCATAAGTGCCCTGGTCAAACCTAAAGCACTGAGCAGGTGTCCCAGCCCTTGGTCAAACCTAAAGCACTGAGCAGGTGTCCCAGTCCTTCTCTCCTGCCTCATCCAGGTGGCTGCTTGTGCTCAGTTTTGGAGGACAAACCTCTTGCTTTCCCTGCTGTGGCCCTCCAGCACCCTAAGGGGGCTTAGGAGAAGGAGGGAGAGGGGCTTTTATACAGACAAAGAGTGACAGGGCAAGAGACAGTGCTTTTACCTCAGAGATGGCAGGGACAGATGGGATACTGGGAAAGAATTCCTCTCTGAGACGGTGGGCAGGCCCTGGCACAGGTGCCCAGAGCAGCTGGGGCTGCCCCTGGATCCCTGGCAGTGCCCAAGGCCAGGCTGGACAGGGCTGGGAGCACCTGGGACAGTGGGAGGTGTCCCTGCCATGGCAGGGGTGGCACTGGATGGGCTGTGAGGTCCTTTCCAATCCAAACCACTCTGGGATTCTGGTCCATGATTCTGTGATTCTGCTCTCTGACAGGCTGAGATTGAGAGTGCTGAGCCCCTTCGTTTTGGGTAGCTCCAAGGAAGGGTGCACATGTCCTTCCCTTGCTGGGCACACTGGAAATCCTTTCAAGGACTTTGGGACTGTGCCCCAGGGAGTGCCCAGCAGCAGCCCTGGGAGGCACCCAAAGCTCACAGCTCCTCCTGTGAGCAAAGTTCCCTTTTCAAAGTGGTTTAAACCCAGCCCCAGAATTGGTTCAGCATCTCACACACTGCAGGTTTTTCCATCCTCCACTTGTTCCACGTTCCCTTTTAGCCTCTCCCGGTGTCCCGTCCTGCTGTGTGTGTCTCCTGTGCAGAACCCTGCATGGGGAAATCCAGGAGGGTGAACCAACAAAGCCACAAACCCAAAGAGAAATGGGAAACCACAGCTGCTCATCCCTGTTCTGGTGGCACGAGCTGCTCTGGCAGACGTGGCTGAGCATATCCAGAGCTTTGGAACAAACTTCTCCACTCCTCCCCGTGGAGGCTGGGAGGAGCTCTGCCCTTGGCTCTCCCATACCAGGGCACGGGGGTGGGAATCACCTGAGTGTGCTGTGGGGGAGCCCTGCGCCCAGGGGGCCCGTCTGGGGGGACACCCTCCCACGGGGGCTCTGACGGGGCCCCGCTGTCCTCCAGCCTTGTCCAAGAGGTGAACGAGATCAACGAGACGCTGCGGAACCTGCACCAGTGCCTGCGCGCCTCCGAGGACATGCTGCAGATGCTGGTGCGCTCCAAGGGGGTCCTGGAGCACGACCTGGTGGTCAAGAACAACTCGCTGTTCATCGACCAGGAGCGCTGCATGGGCATGCGCAAGAGCTACCCCAGCACCGTGCAGATCCTGGGCTACGTCTCGGCGGGGCTCACCTGAGCGCCCGGAGCTGGGCACCGTCTCGGCAGGGCTCACCTGAGCGCCCCGCGCCCACGGCAGGACACGTCCCCCCTTTCCCTCCGCTGCTTTGCAAATACATTGTTGCAATTTCACAACTTTGTTAGCGTTTCATTTCCTGGTGTAAACTACGCTGGAAATTAAATGAGTGTTTTGTTTGTTGGGTTACCAGGATGATTCTTTTCCTTTGTGTTTTCTCTTTCACCGTGTGCCAGGAAGGAGCTGAAAATATCCTGTATGTCACCAAACCCACCCACGGGGATCCTTCCCTACCCTTCCAGTCTGTCTTTTCAGGAGAAAAACTGTCGCGTCTTCCTCCTTTTGAGTGTGTGTGATGTGGAGAAGGCACAAGGGGAAGTAAAGCCACTTGTCAGAATAATGAGCTGCTGACATCCAGGATGGATTTTTAATGGTTCAGCAGAAGAAACACAAACTGTCCCGGAAAGAGTTGCAGTTTGTGCTGTTCCTAAAATAGAAAAATGTGCATTTTAAGCTGATTTCTAATAATTGTCTTGCTTTTGAAAAATGTTAAACGCTATCAAAAAATATCAGTGCTGGGGTCTTAAAAAGAGGAAGTAGATTCGACATGGAGAAAGTTCATTGAAGAAAATGCTGTGGGTTTGATTTTGGGTTCCTGGTTTAACCTTTCGCATGTAGTTCCTTGAAGGGAGCACCAAAGCACTTTGAAGATAAAGAGATTAATTGGTGTTTAAGCCCCTCTGGATGCACGGATCCTTCTCTCCTGCTGTAAGTCCGGATTTTACCAAGTACTGGAATCTTCAGAGGGATCAGTCTTCAATCAAACTGAGGCTGAGTGTGAAAGTCGCGTTGCAGTTTCTCTCCTCAGGCTATCACAACTCTTGAGTCTTTCAGCCTCGGCTGTTGAGCTCAGGCTAAAGCCCGTGGGCACCAGGAATCCCAAAGGGGCAGAAGGTCGAGTCCCTCCCTCGGGGATCCAGGGCAGGGGCCCCCAGCCCAGCGTGGGGCTGGCAGGAGCTGGGAGCACTTTCCTTGTCTGCCACCCCCGATGGCTCCTCCTCGCCCCACAGACCCTCTGCCCTCCCCGGCCTCAGCGTCCTGGCAGGATCTCCCTCCCAGCACCAGCCCTAAACAGGAAGCAATTGTCTTTCCAACTTTTTTTTTCTTTACTAGCACTTTTGTCGAGACTAAAAATAGATTTCCTCTACTTTGTGTGTGTCCTGGGGCCGGAGTCCGTCAGAGGCAGCAGCCACCCTTTGCAAAGGAAAGAGACAACCGTGAGCAGGAGAAACTGCCCAGCTGATCTCACCTTCCCTTTCTGCACTTCCCTGCCTCCCAAAGGAGCCAGGGGCAGCTGAACTCAGTTTTTGTCAGCACCCTCACTGGCCTCGGGCTGCCCCGTGCTGCTCTCTGCCTGTGCTCCTGCCCCAGCCCCGGTGATCTTGGCTGCTCCCCTCGTCTGCAGACCCACTCCAGATGTTCTCAAGCAGAGCTGCCAGGCTTTTGGGCCCCAGGAGTCTGTCCCCAGCTGAGTGTGGGGCAGCAGAGGCACCCACAGCCCTTTCCTGAAAGGCTCCAGCTGTGGAGCACCCGGAGCCAAGTCCTGGCACCAGCGACAGCTTTGCCTTCACTTCACTTCCACCTCTGGTTTGAGTCATGTCAGAAATATCTGGGCTCTGTTTTACAGTGAGGGCACACCAGGATCAGTCTCCACTTTTCTCCAAGTTTGCTTTCAGAGCTCCCCAAACACTGATCTTTCCCACTGGCCAGCTCCTTTAGGGCTCTCTCCTAACTGCCAGCATTTATGTGGTGCTGCAATTACCCAGCTCCGTTTTCTCTTGCTGTCCTGGCCTCTTGATGCTCCTTTCCACAGCACTGCCAAAGAGTTTCTTTCCTCTATTTGAGCCATGACCAGAGGAATTTCAGCTTCAGCTCCTCTAATTTCTTTCACAAATACTTTCCACTTTCCTGCAGCAATTTCCCAGACGTTAGAGAATTCCCAGGTCCCTCTGGGGTTGTGTTCTCTCCACGCCAGTTTTCCATAAGTTGACAGAACTGATGTTACTTCTTCTGGCAGCTGATATCCCCCAACCCCCCCGACAGTTTGGTCAGGGCATCCTACGTGTGCTTCAGTGTGAGTCTTCTTCGTGCCCTGAGGGGAGCCTGCCCTGCCACAAAGCCCTGGCAGAGGGGTCTCCAGGGACGGGGTTTGGGTGCAGCTCCAGTGAACACCAGGCTCTCCTGCACAGGGAGGATTTGCTTTCCATGACAGAGCTGCTGCTGAGTGAAGCTGCTCCATTTAATCCCTGCAGGGCTGGCTTTGGGATTCGAGCAGCCTTTGATGTGCTGGGGAGATGAAACAACAGCCCTGCCTCCTCCTGCTGATGGCTGAGATGCCTTTGCTGCCGTGCCATTAAATGATTTCCTTTCAGAGATCATTTCTAAATCACAGCCCAGGCCCATCATCTGACTTCTGTACTGAGGGGATGGCTCCTTTCTCCATGAGAACGACGTGCCTGCTTTTATTGCTATTTATTGCTGGTTTATTGCTGTCTCTATCAGCCAAGTGCTGAGAAAGTTACTCTGTGGAAATTCCTTTGCATCTTACAGCCATATTCCCACCCGTCTGCATCATTCCATTTGCATCACTGCTCAGAGCTGGGTGTGTAAATTAATTGTTTACTGACTGGAGGAGAGACAATAAATTAATAAACCCAGGCCACTGTTGCCTTGCGTCAGTCCAAGATCCAGGTGAACACTCCAGGCAGGGCTAGCAAGAAACTTCTCAGAAAGGAGATTTTGCTGTTTAAGAGAACAAAAATCATTGAATGTCCTGGAAGGGTCTGATGAGTTTGGGTCAAAACCCATGTTAACAATGTATTGCATAACTAGTGCGGATTATTGTGCTCAAGGGAGAGAGAATTCCCCAAACAGCATCAGCAGTCAGAAAAAAAACCCGACCCTAAACTCATTGCTATTATGGAAAAAAAGGGAGAAAATTTTGGCAAAATGCTAAAGGAAAATTTGGGCAGTGTAGGATCACAGAAATGCTTGTGCTGGCTCAGACCAAAGTGCAGCCTCTGGTGCAGCCCCTGCCAGAGCCAACAGGAGATGCTGAGATAAAAGCAGCAGAAGGCAGCAGCAAGAACTCTGTGAGATTCTCCCGGCCCACTTTCCCAGCTTCCAGCAATCAGCATCCGAAGGACTTCCTGAGCCAACAGGGCTGTCCTTGGGTTTAATATCCCCCAACGGATTTGTTTCACATGCTCTTGTCCCAGTTCTCTTGGAGCTCGTGCAGCTCCCGCTCTGTCCCTCAGCAGGGATGCCCAGGGCAGCCGTGGCCCCTCTGGGGACCCTGCAGGGCACAGAAAAGGGGCCACACCTGGCACTGCTGGAGCCACAGGTGTAAAACTCAGCACCCTGGGCAGAGCTGCGGCTCGAAGCTGGTTTAGACCTGTGCCCTCTGTAGGTCTGCTCTGTGCTGGCAGGAGAGGAGCACGAAGCAGCAGCTCAGAAAGTACCTGAGGGTGTTCCCAGTCCCAGCTGGGGAGCTCAGGTGGTTTTTTGAGGGTTTTGAGGTCAGTGGGTAAGTGTTGGTTTCCCTGAAGTCAATGGGATTTTCTCCTGGCTCTATCAGTGCTGATACTGGCTTGGAGTGGAAAGCAAAAAGTTGGATGAAGTTGGTTTGGGGGCATGAATGCAGACAGGACTAAAGCATTTTATAAATTCTTCTTGAATTGGTAGAAAACAAATCGGGAAAAATAAGCCAACGCCTCCAAGATACATCAGACCCTTTGTTTTTGAAGTCTGCTAAAAATAAAGTCTCCCTTTATGTTTTTTTCTGGTTGAAATATTTTTTTCCAATACCCATTCCACCTGTGTAAATATATTTATATATTTACATATATATACATATATATATACATCTGCATGTGTGTTCTTTGAGGGAGCACTATAGATCTTCCACAAAGTGCAGTCAAACCATATCTTGCTCTCCTCCTTTTCCTGGTGGCACAGTCATTTGAGAACAGGATTTTCCCCACCTCGTTCTCTCCCCAGCCCCCAGGAGGGGTTTGCTGATGGCAGCACAGATTTCCAGATTTCGGCCCCTGCCCTTTGCATTTCAAACCCTCCTCGGGAATGGTCTTAATCACCAGGGCAGGGAACAGGAAGCGAGTCCCTAAAATTGTGATGAGAGAGCAAAATGTGGGGTTAAACGAGTTCATCCTCACAAAGACATACAGAGGAAATGTTGCCTTTTTGTGTAGTTTGAAACGCTTTGTCTTAAGAGGAGTTTCATTCACCTGGCCCGAGGAAAGGGAATGAGCAGAGGCCTGAAGTGCTGGGTCAGTGGATGTCCCAGCTAAATGAGCATTAGATCCCTTTCAGTACATCCCTGCCTGCTCAGATCAGCATCTGAGCCCCATAAAGTGATAGAAACCCCACTTTCCCTCCTGGATTCTCATCATAGTTCATTCTAGAATTTCAAGCTGAAGCATCACATTGAAAGTAGTCCCATGGAATAGATTTAAAGTGAGAAATCCACATTTTTAACCCAGAGTTTATACAACTCATCAATCTTCCCAGCATTCCCAGCACAGCCAGAGGTGAATCCTGGCTGTAGACAAAGCATTTTTCCAATTTATTGTGGTGCCTGCTCTGATTTTGGTGGGGTGGCATTGCCAGCCCTGCTCACCCTGAGCCTGAGCAGGGGCAGCTCTGAGTCCCGGGGAGCACCGGGAGCTCCTCCAGCCTGTCCTGCCTTGGGTGGCACCTTGTCCTTCCAGTAAAACCCCGAGGGCTCTGCTGGGACCATCCTCAGTGCCCCTCACTGCTCTGTGACCATCCTCAGTGCCCCTCACTGCTCTGTGACCATCCTCATTGCCCCTCACTGCTCTGACCATCCTCACTGCCCCTCACTGCTCTGTGACCATCCCCACTGCCCTGGCAACTCTGTGACCATCCTCAGTGCCCCTCACTGCTCTGACCATCCTCACTCCCTTGCCTCCTCTCCTCTCCTCCCTGGACAGGCTCCCTCCAGCGCCTCTGGCTGATGGAAGGCATGCAGAGGAGCTCTGCCCCAGCCCCAGAGCTCTGCCACAGCACTCACAGCAGCAGCTGGTGTTTGTCCAAAGCCCTGCTCGGTTTGAACAGCGCACCTTCCCAAAAGAAGTGTCCAAGGAGCAGGGGAGTGATGCGCTCTTCTCTCTGGGCTTTCTCCACCGTTTCCAACCCACGGCTCTCAGCTCTTTGTTACCCACAGACTGCTCTTTTCCCTGGTTTGACTTCCTGATATTTCTCCCCACGCCTAAGAAGCTGCTTTTGGCGCCTTTTTCAGAAGCAGAGCTGGGGTGGTTTGCTGTGCCACGCTCACGGAGGGGCTCGGGAGCTGTCTGTGACCCCCAGCCTCCCCGTGCATCCCGCTCTGCTCCAGGGAACAGCCTGGGTCTTCTGTCCAGGGACAGCAGCCGAGATCTCAGAGCCGCAAACCCAGGTCAGAGAATGGTCTCTACCAGAGCCTGGATGGCAGCCCTGGGGACAAGACCTTTCCAAGACCTTTCTCTCTCAGCCCCGAGCGCGGGGGCTCCTTCAGGCACCCGGCCAAGGACAGCCCCATCAGCCTCGTTAGCCGGGAATGTTCTGATGGTGGCGCAGATGTTCCAGCCCTCTGGATGGCACTGACAGGCGTCACAGGGTGCTCGGGGACGGTAGCAGCAGAGGAATTGGCGGGATTTTTTGGAGGGGAAGGGAAATTGCATCCTTTGGAATCTCGCTTCAGCCGCTCGGAGCTCCGCTCCCACTCGCTGGCGGATGCCTGTGCCGGGACCCCTTCCGTGAGTGCAGGAACACGCCTCTGCTTGCCAGGAGAGAGGAGCCAAGCACGCTTCCCCAGCTCCTTCTCCCAGGATTTACAGTCCCGGTGGCTGGATGCCGAACTCCCTCGTTTGTGCAACAATGCGGGACGAGTCTGGAGCTGGTGCAGGAGAGGGGAGCGATGGGGGTCGGTGTGAATGCTCAGGAGAGTGCAGGACTCCTGGCAGGATTCTCTGGGAGCTGGGGTGCGCTGTGTGTGTGTGGGGGGGGGGGTTGTCTGAACACATTGTCTGTGGTCGAGGAATGAGCGAGGGCAGCAGCGCAGCCACCCCTTCCCTCCCGAGCACCTGAGTCACAGAATCCCAGAATGGTTTGGGTTGGGAGGGACCTCAAAGCCCCTGGCACAGGGCCTGCCCACCCTCACAGGGAAGAATTTCTCCTCAGTATCCCACCGAACCTTGCCCTCTGGCAGTGGGAGCCATTCCCTGTGTCCTGTCCCTCCATCCCTTGTCCCCAGTCCCTGTCCAGCTCTCCTGGAGCCCCTTCAGGTACTGGAAGGGCTCTGAGCTCTCCCCAGAGCCTTCCCCAGGCAGAACAGCCCTAACTCTGAGTGTTCTTCAGAGCTGTGGAAAATTGCACCCTCTGTTTTGTGAAAAGTTGCTCAGTTCTACGTAATTTGGCTCTCGAGTGCTAAAAAAGGTCGACTCCAAGCGCCACAATCCCTTCAGCTCAGCCAGACGCTCATTCCCCAAATCCTGTACCACGGATCCCGTCCGGGGCTGCCCAAACCCCCTGGGCCGGGTTGAGGGGACCCCGACGTGCGGAGCTCTGTCCTCCCCGGGCACGGCGGTCCCGCTCGCACAGCCCGGGGCTGCCGCGCCCACGCTGCGGGACACCCGCACCCTCGGGGGCTGCTCGGAGAGCGGGGCACGGCCACCGCTCCCCGCCTTCCTCCACGGCTGCCTGGGCAGCGGGGGCTCAGGAGAACAGGCTGCTCGTCTCTCGTCCCCCCTCAAATCTCCTCGCTGTGGGGCGGGAGCGGCTCGGCGGCCGTGTCGGGGGAAGGCAAGGGCTCCGGGAGCGGTTCCCGGGGGGAGGCGCAGGGGCCGGGCGCTGCCCCGTTTATAGGAGGGCGGCGGGCGGCCGCTGAGCCCTCCCCGTGCCGCAGACGCAAACGGGGCGGTGGCCCCGGTTAAAGGGGAAACTTGACAGCGACGCCGCCCGCTCCGCTCCGCGCCCGCTCCGCCGCCGCCAGCGCGCTCCGCTCCGCCGCGATGTGAGTACGGAGCGCCCGTCCCGCCGGGGACCGGCCACATCGGGAACGGGGCTGGGGAGACCCGCCGGGGGTCCGCAGCCGACAGGGAGGGCAGCAGCACCCCCGCTCTAAGGGCTCTCCAAGGAGAGGGGTCAGGGCAGCCCCCTCCCCTCTTCACTGAGGGGGAGACGGGCTGGGGAAGGTCCCCCCCAGCTATGGAGAGGGTCCAGGAGAGGCTCTGCCGGGGGAGCCGAGGGGAGATGGGCTGAGGGCACCCCCGGAGAAGAGGGGCCGAGGCAGCCCAGGGGGCTGGAAGGGGCAAGGGCTGACTCCCCCTGCTCCCCACCCCCTGCCCTCTCCCCGGGGGTCGCCAGGGCAGATGAGCCCGGTAAAATTCCCCCCGGGGTGGGGCCCGGCAGAATCACCCACACTGCTCCCATGGGTGGGTGGGCAAGGCACCCCCGCCCCCCTTTCCCCGCGTAATGGGGCAGGGGCAGCCCTCGGGGACGATGAGCCGGGCCCGAGCCCTCCCGCCGGGCGGGACCGGGGAGCACGTTCCCTTGGGAGAGGGGGACCGGACCCCTCTCCCCGAGAGGGGCTGGGGGAGCCCCTTGGGGACCGCCCCCCTTTGAGGGTCCCCGGGGAGGGGACTGGGAGGAGCCCCCTCGGTGGGAGAGGGAGAGCAGGCTCGGGGGAAGGTCTCGGGGGGCCTCTGGCGGATATCGGGGAGCGGGCAAAGGGCTCGGACCCCTCTCCGTCGGCGGGGCCCGCGGAGAGAACCCGAGCGCCGGGCACAGCCCCAGCAGCATCCGCCGCGCCGGGAGGGGCAGAGCGGAGCGTTCCTGCTGCCCCCGGACAGACGCACGGACAGACAGACACACGCACTCAGCATCATCCCTGTCCCGCTGCAGCTCTGCCTCCACCACCGCCAAGATGCTGCTCCTGCTGCTGGGGATCATCGTGCTGCACGTCACCGTGCTGGTGCTGCTCTTCGTCTCCACCATCGTCAGTGTGAGTTGGGATTTCCCTGCTCCGGGCTAACACCGGGCACGGCCACGGCGTGGCAAGAGCAGGAGGGGTTTTTTGTTTATGGCTGGTTTTACAGCCTGGCTGTCAGCAGGAAGCCTTTACTGGCTGGTGCTGGTCTCGGTAACGATGGGATTTGGGAGTCTGGGAGCTTGTGCCGTCGGGGGAAGCTGGTGGGACGTTTGGCTGTGCTCTGTGGGGGTGCTCAGGGCATCCACGTTCGTACAGAGACACGAGCGCTGTTGGAAAGCATCTCCTCATTCTCCCCAGGCTGGTTCACATCGAGGAGCAGCCTCGGAGCACCCCAAATTCCCTCCTTCGGGGTGATGCTGCTTTCCCCTTTCGTAAAGGAGCTCCACCTGCTATCGAGCTCCAGGCACAGGAGCAGAACAGCCAGGCCGAGCAGAGCCCCTGGACGGGGCTGGCTGGGCACTGACTCCTCAGCACAGCAGTCCTGCTCCTCAGCTCTCCTCCTTTGGGCTGGGAATAAGGCACAGCCTCTTTTTCTAACCCAGCTCCAAGGCTGAATCTGTGTGAGCAGCAGCAGGAGCGAGGGCTGGATGCAGCCCCGAGGCTTCCCAGCACCGTCCCGGGGCTGCAGCCCAGTGAACACGTCAGCTGCTGAGGAGAGGCTGGAGCTGGCTTTGAGGCAGCTCCTCTGTGGAGCCCGCGGCTTCCAAGCTTGCTTCACCAGGGGCTTCTTTCCCGGTTTTTTTCCTTTTTTTCTCTTTTGGTTCTTTTTTTTTTTTTTTTCTTTTTTTTTTTTTTCTTTTTGTGGTAACAGTCACGGAAAAC
The DNA here is from genome assembly GCF_963513975.1 of Fringilla coelebs. Classification (NCBI taxonomy): domain Eukaryota; kingdom Metazoa; phylum Chordata; class Aves; order Passeriformes; family Fringillidae; genus Fringilla; species Fringilla coelebs. The sequence goes on from NC_140045.1 coordinate 14,022,394, forward strand.
GTTACAAAAATCTTCCGAGCCGTTAGGAATCACGTGTAAGCATTCAAATATCCCGGCCAGGCAGCGGGCGAGGCCGGCCAGGGGAGGGAAGCGCGGCCCCGCGGGACTCGCTCCGTGCTCAAAGAGCATAAAGAGCTTCTGTTCCTGCGCCGCCGGGGCTGAAGCAGTTAAAAGCAAATACTGGGACTGACTTTCCAAACCCCTCTGGACGGAAAAGCGTGTACTGGGAGCGCCTGGCCGGGCAGGCACGCCGGGGCTGCGGCTGCTCGGTGTCGGGGCCTGGGGGGACGCGGTGGCGCTGGGGGGACACGGCCAGGGGTGGCGGGACCCGCTCACGGGCTGTGTCTGTCCCGCAGCAATGGCTGGTGAACGGCGAGCACGCGGCAGACCTGTGGCAGAACTGCACCACCGGCAGCCCCTTCCAGTGCCTGGCATCCTCCTCCAACGGTGAGTGCCCCCGGGATCGGGGCTGTGCCCCCGGGATCGGGGCTGTGCCCCCACGGATCGGGGCTGCTCCTTCCTGCCGCGTTTGTTCTCCCCCCGGCACCTATGGATTCACGAAGGATTTCCCATAGGGGTTGTTTGGGATTCCTCCTTGGATTTTCCTTTCCCCATCCCCTTGCCTGCTCTGCTCTGTCCCCTGCCAGAGGAGCACGGCTCTGCTGTGTCCCGGTGCGGGGACACGGGGCTGGCCCGGCAGCAGGGGATTGCTCCCCATCCCCTCCCAGTCCCTGAAGCTGCGATGGGGCCTAGGACGAGGACTGGACCCGCTGGCCATGGCTCTGCCCGGCTGCCCTCGGGCTGAGGGGCAGCTCCTGGCAGCAGCAGGGCAGGGTGACACGCTCAGCTGCACTGGCGGTGATGGCTCGAGCCCTTTTGGGGGGTCTCCTGTAATTAGCACGTTTTTCTTCTTGAATGCACAAACACAAGGTGTTCTTTCGTGTGGCAGGCCACTGGGCCCTGCCACCCTGCTGGAGGCTGTGGGGCTCTTTTTGGCACAGCTCCCTCTTGCTCTGCTTGTGAGGGGTTTGAAGGATGCACACGGGGCCCTGAGGACACCTGTCCCCTACCTGGAAATCTGTCCTGGTTTTGCGCTGGCACAGGCTGAGGTTTGGGCACAGCCCTGGCCCTGGGGTTTGCTGTGGGGGCCGAGCTGAGTGCCTGGGCCCTTCATCCCCTGCACCTGCACAGCCGGAGGCTGCACGGCCACCGCGGGACCCCGCTGGTGAACGCTGATGTCACACTGTGTGACATCACCCCTGAACTGTTTGCTGAGGTCAGCAGGGGAGGACAGTGTGCTGAGACACATGACAGGCAGTTCCCAGGGTCACCAGTGGCACCAGGAACACAAAATCCGTGTCAGAGAGTTGGGCGAGCCCGTGCCTCAGTTTCCCTGGAAGACAGAGCTAATGCCAGTGGTGCTGGGGCCAGCATTTGTTTTGTTAGCCTGGCTTTGGCTTTCCTGGGAGAACAGACTGCCCCAGTGCCAGCAGCCAGCCGTGAGTCCCAGCGCCGTCACTGGGACACGGGGCAGGAGGCAGCGATGCCATGTGGCCCTGGCGAGGGAGCACCGTCACACGGGGAGCATTCCGCACTCCCGGAGGGTCCCTCAGCGACGGGAGCTGTGGGAGGGTTTTCGGAGGTTCCCATCAGAATCCCCATCCTTTGCGAGCGCAGCACTCGCGTTCCCCCCGCGGGGAGGCGATGCCCTGCTGTGTCCCCAGGCTGTCCCCGCTGTCCCCGGCTCTGGCAGATTCTCTGGCAGCTCCCGGCCCCGCGCAGGTCTCTGCTGACGCCTGCTGGTGTCCGGGCCAGCCGGGAGCGGCTGGATCGCATCCCGGGCCCCTGGAGCCGGGGCCGCATCAGCAGCCGGCCGGGCTGGCGATTGCAGCGTCGGCAGCCCCGCTTCAGGGCCAGTCATGCGAGCTGCGAAAGTGCTGAGCCCCTGATTGTGCTGAAAGGCAGCGCCCGGCCCCAGGAGCCCCGGAGCCCAGCGCTCTAAAGCCTGCCCAGATCTTTGGCTTTGCACGCCCGCACCGCTCTTTCTGGATGTTTACAGGACGCTCTGTCGGGGCTGTCAGTGCTGAGAGCCCTGTCCCAGCTGTGCTTGGCTGGTTTCCGCACACCCGACGGTCCTGCCGGGCTGGGAGTGTCCTCTGCCCGTTCCCAGAGCCTCTGGAGCCTTTCCAGCGCTGATGTTTCATCATTAAAGGGACAATAGCCACGATGATCCTGTTGAAAATGCAGCTGAGCAGCTGAGCTGGGGTGACAGCCCTGATGCAGTGGCAGGTGGGGTGGAATGAGCCCGTCTGTAACGTCCCTTCCAACCCAAACCAGTCTGGGATTCCAGGATTACTGCCCCAGTGAGCTGCCCTGTGAGCAGGAGTGCAGTGTGCTCTCTGACAGCTCTCACCTACGCAAAGGCTCTGCCCTGGCATCAGGACAAGGGGGTTTTGCTTGGACAAAAGCTTGTGCCCCCCTAGGGTTTCACCCCGCAGCCAGGGTGTGGGAGCAGTGCTGCTGAGGACTTGCCTTCATCCTGGGGGACGCTGGATGCAGGGTCCAGAGCCCACCACTGCTGCAGGAACATAAAATCAAAGGATATTTCCTGGGCTTACGTAGGGCTCCTCAGGTCTGTGTGTAACAACCACAAAAATGCCACAGGGTCTCCTTTCCAGCAGGTCCTCCCTCCCCTGCCGCCGCTGCAGGAGCTCTTTGGAGCAGCAGTGAGGTCACAGGGCAAGGACACTGGCAGAGCCACCTCTGAGGCTGAGGCTTGTCTCCTGCCTCATCCTCACCCCTTTCCTAGGAATATGCTCCTTTTCAAAATCAACGATCCCATACAAATCCCACAAACCATCCTTGGTCACAGCTCTCAGAACAGAGGCTGTGAGCAGCCGGCTCCAGAGATCCATAAGAATTCATTTCCCTGTGCCTGGGATGGCGCTGAATGGTTGATCCTGGCGTGCCAAGGTGCTCTGGGGAGCAGCAAGGAATCCTCGTTGGGAATTCTGGCAGAACTTCCAGTCTTCACACAGGGGCAGGTTTTGCTCTGCCCATCACGGTGGCCTCTGCAGCGTGGTTATTTGTTCTTCTCTTTTCAGAAGGCAGTGGGACTCAGCGAATGGAATTTGGGAATTAGATGGTGCTGGGTCACCTGTGCTCATCATGGATGGGGATTTTCGGGGTGGCGATGCTGTGGTGCCCCCTTGGTCTCAGCTGACCCTCCCCTGTCCTGTCACACAGGGACCCTTTCTTTAGTGACCTTGGTGGGGATGCCCAACAAGAAGCAGAACTTTTAAATCCAGGTGCCAGCAGGATTTGCTCTGGTTTCGCCCTGGGCAGGCTCTGGGCTGTGCTCCTCGCCCCGCAGACCCTCCCGTGGGGATGGAGCAGTGCCAGGGCTGGGCACAGCGGTCCCCAGGTGAGCACTCTGCACTCTCAGCGGCCCAGGGCACGCGCTGGGGCTCGGTGGGGCTGAGCTCCCACCTGCCCAGTTCCTTGTGGCCCTTGGTGTTTAAGGGCTGAGCCCTCGGTGTGTAAGGGCTGAGCCCTCGGTGTGTGAGAGCTGAGCCCTCGGTGTGTGAGAGCTGAGCCCTCGGTGTGTCAGGGCTGAGCCCTCGGTGTGTGAGCGCTGAGCCCTTGGTGTGTGAGAGCTGATCCATCCCCACAGGAGCCCCAGGCACATTCCCACTCCTCTCCATGTACAACGCCTGCTTGTCGCTTTGATTTCTGCATCTGCTGTTAGATAATGCTTTTTTTTTTCTTCAAGAGGCCGAGAACTATGGAAAAAATGTAGCGATCTTTGCTCGGTTTGCGCTGTCAGCCATTCCTGGAGCGGCCTTATCTGAGGAATTCGGCCGAGCGCGGCCCGTGGGCCGGCAGGGCCGCGTGCCAGCCGGGCCCAGCCAGGGCTCTCCGGAGATTCCAGCCCAGAGCTCCAGGCTGCCATGCTTTCTCCCCCCAGAACGGCCTTCTCTTTGCTCAGCTGGATGTTCTGTGCAGGAAGGACGGTTTCTTTTCTGCTGCGTTCTCGCTGGTTGTGGCGGGCGTGCTGGAAGCGGCGAGGCCGGGGCCGTCCATGGGATCCCCACCCTCCTGCAGGGCCAGGAGACGTTTCTCCTTCTGTTGTGTTCTGCCAGCTTCTGTCAGGGCAGGCTGGGGTTTGGGGCTGTGTTAGAGGGAAAAGGAGCCCCTGCGCCTCGGGAAGTGCCCGATCACTGAGTGCCAGGGCCCCGTGGTGCCCGCGCTGCTTTGCTGACCTGCTGGCCACCAGCAAAGCCCAGGTGGTTGCCCAGAGCAGATCTTATTAACGTTGTTAATAATGGGTGACACCAGCTTAACTCGGGCAGGGCTGAACCCTCTTTGCCAGCCCTGGGGAATGAAACTCATCCTTGGTGTTCTGAAATCACCTGAGGGGCATTCACAGGATCCCAGATGGTTTGGGTTGGGAGAGACATCAAAGCCCATCCAGTGCCACCCCGGCCATGGCAGGGACACCTCCCACTGTCCCAGCCCCAGTGTCCAGCCTGGCCTTGGGCACTGCCAGGGATCCAGGGGCAGCCCCAGCTGCTCTGGGCACCCTGTGCCAGGGCCTGCCCACCCTCTGGGTAAAGAATTTACTCCTAAAATCTAAAAATCTCCTATTCCAAGAGAATATTTTATATTTCAGATTAGTTTGTCTCATAACTTTCTTGCCTTCAGTAGGAAAGGGATTTCCTCTGCTTAAAACCAATTTTTTATTGTTGCTTGTTCTTCTTAAGAAGAGCATCTGATAAGGAGAGGTTGGGAGCTGGTGCTGGCTTTTTCTCAGCTGCCCCAGATGTCTTTGTCTCCCATTTTTTCTGCGAGAGGAGGGCTCAGACTGCCTTCCCTGCCGTGTTTGTGCTGTGGCCCACAGAGGAATGGGAGGAAGAGGGCAGCATGTGGCCAAAGGATGGCTGCCAAGCCAGGAGAAAGGCTGGGGGCATCCCCTGCAGACCGTGGTGCTGGAAAACCCTTCAACCTGCATGTTCTGGCCTTGGTGAACCCCCTGGATGTCCCTGTGGGCTCAGGCTGAGTGACCCTGCCGCAGGCCTGCGGGCCAAGGCGGCACTGCTGCCGCTCCTGCTGCTGGACTGGCCGTCCTGGAGCGGTCCTGGAGCCGTGGGAGGACCTGGGCACGGAGCGATGGATCTGCCACCTCAGCACAGGCCAGCAGGAGGTCAGAGCCACCACCACCAGGGACAGCAGCCGCCTTGGGCTTTGTGGAGCTGCTGGAGGGAGCTTTTCGTGGTGCCTCAGCTGCATCAGGAGCGCCTCTGCAGGATGTGAGCTCCCGTGGGATGTGGCAGCTCTGGAGAGCTGCGATCTCCTGCCGTCATGGACTTCTGGGATGGAGCTTCAAGGAGAAGGAAAGAGAGGAGAGCCAAGAGGAAAAGAGGAGGAGAGGAGAAGATGGAGGTTTGAGGGGTTCATCTCCATCTGAAGGAGCTCAGGAGAGGAGCAGGAGGCCTTGGAGGACTCGGAGCTCTGTGTTCAGTCTCTGCTTCCCTGCAGCCCCAGGACTCCCCTCCTGCTCATCCCCCACCACCCTGGGAGCTCCTTAGAGCCACCTTTGCTGCTGGGATTTCCAGGAACCCCGGATCCAGCACATGTGGTGGCTCCCAGGCCATGGAGATGGGAGGATTGGGAAGGAGCAGCAGGAATGTCTGGCTGGGCCACCGCAGGAGGAGGCTGCGCTGGAGCTGCACTGGAGCTGGGCTGGCCCTGGAGCTTCCCTGGGACAGCACAGTGCCTCGGCTGGACAGAGGGGAGGAGGGGTCCCAGAAGGGCAGGGGAGAGGTCCCCAGCAGCACAGGAGAGCTGGCCCTGCAGCCCTGGCCTGAGGAGCAGGGCAGTGCAGGGCAGCCCAGAGCGCTGCAGCTGAGCTGGTGCTTCTGCATCTCCTGTTCCCCCTCTTCCAAGCCTCTTGGGGGTGTTTAAATATCAAAACCACTGCAAGTCCCAGCCTTTGGCTGCAACCTGGCCGCTTCAGAGGGGAGGATGTGAGCTGGGCTCAAGATCTTGCTTCCGTGACACCTGAGAGTGGGCTCTGGAAAAACTCTGCTCAGAAAACCTGGCTTTTCCCGGCAGCCTGGGCTGGTGCCTTTGTACCTGTGCGTTCCTGACCCTGCTGAGATTCAACTTGCAGCATGGAAGCAGCAGTTTTTACACCTGGGGGCATGAATTTCCTTCCCTCCAGCTTTGGCTGTGTTGTGTGCTAGAGTTACCTCCTTAATGGATGTTTTCTTCCCCAGAAGTGGTTGCTTTTTAAATGCACTTGGCAAAGGGAAAACTCCACCTGCAGAACGTTCCCATCAGCTGCAGATCCCAGCACGGAAGGGTTTTTAATGCCCAGCACTCATTTAGGGAGCTCTTACAGCAGTGGATAAGCTCAGCTCTAATAAGTGTCTTCAGCGTGCACTTTGTTTTTCCTCCTCGGCTGGGCCAAAGAGGGCGTGGGGGGTGTGAATTAAACCCTGGGGAGGCAATGCCTGTCCTTCAAGGCCTCTGCTCCTGGCCAAGGGCACGTTTTCCCCTGCCCTGTCAGTCCTGTCAGGGCATAAAACCTCCCTGCAAGCCGGGCTGGGGCTCTGCTGCCAGGTGCTGGGCTGGCTGCTGTCTCTCTGGGAGATTCAGCTGTGATTCCTGCTCTAGTCTCCAATTCCTGCTCTGGGTTTCTCTCTTTCCTACTGGATTTTAGGGCAGTGAAACACAGTCTTTATCTTCCCAGGGGAAGTCTTCTCCCTGCTGTTGTAAGCCGTGCTGTGAGCACATCAGGGCCTGCAGAACCTCAAGGGAAATTCGAATTTGCTTTGTAAGAATTCCTTGCCTCGTGTCTGGCTGCCTGACAGGGCTGTACCCCGCTCCCCCGGCGCTGCTCCGGAAGGCGTGCAGGGTGCTATCTGTCCTTTCCACGCCGCTTCCTTTCCTCCTTCCTCCTGAAGAACAAAGATATAAACACAGAGCTGAAGAGATGCAGGGGAAAAAATGGGATAGCCAGCTCGCTGCCCAGGGGAAACCACAAATAACAGCCGGGGAGTAAACAGTGCTGACGGCCCAGCTGCAGCTCTGGGAAACTTGCTGCGTTTGAGATCCCGAGGGCTGGGCACGGCACCGGCAGCAAGGGGTTAAAGGCACGTGGGGCTGAGCCCGTAGAAACCCCACCTGCAGTTATAGCGGTGATTTTAAATACATTAAAGGCAATTAGCTGTCCTGATCCAGCTGGAGTCTGCTGGGTCTCAGTCCTGGGCTGGGATCCTGCCCTTTGTTTTCACAGAGGAGGCCAGCAAAAGTCAGCAAAGGGCTGGATGTGAGCTCAGAGCTCTGGCTGTGGGATCATCTCCTGATTTCCCTGCTCCCAGGCTGGCTGCCCAAACCCTCTGGCCACGGTGGGCTCCCCCCTCACGCTGCTTTTCTGTGCCTCTGACATGGCTCTTTATTACAATGGGATTTTGCAAAGCCTCTATAAATCATTTGCGTTCAGAACCAAAAACCGGGCAGGGGAGGCGGATGCAATTAAAGGGCAGCTCAGCTCAGCTCAGCTTTCCGTCTAGACAGCCCTCTCCTAAAATAACCAGCAGTGGGAGCATCCACCTCGAGCAGAAAGGCTCCTCTCGGGCCGGATCCCGTGGCCTTTGCATCACAAAGGACTCTGCTTTCTGGTCCCGGAGGGAGCTGCAGGGCTCGGCTCCGGCTCAGCCGGTGCCCGGAGCTGGGAAGGGGTGAGAGGAGAGCTGGGATGGGAGCCCTGTCTGTGCTGAGGAACGGAGGGAGGTGCAGTTCAGCGCTGCACATCCTCCAGCCGCTTGGAGGTCTGATCTGAGCAAGGATTTCGGATGATTTTGGTGGTGCTGGAGCTACCTCATCCCGTTCCCACTGGTGGAGGACAGCCAGAGCTGAGGGGGCAGGTGGGGCTGAGGCAGGGGGGGCTTCCCTGCCCAGCTACCTGAGATAGGAAATCCAGTGGACATTGTGTGTGCACATTGCAGCGAAATCCAGCCGGGGATTTCCTGGAAGCAGCAGCTGGTGCACAGGATCCCGGTGCACTGGAGTGAGGGAAGGGCAGCAGCTGGAAACGGGGAGTGCCGGGGGAAGGACCAGGCTGGCTGTGAGGAGCAGGGGCTGCTCTGGGTGGTTCCAGAGCTTTGGGAGCAGGGGCTGCGTCTGCTCCACTGCCTGAGCATCCAGAGACAAGAGGCAGAGAGCAGGGGTAGAAATCGTGCCCCAAAGTCAGACACAGACGTGGCTGAGTGGCACGGGACGTTCCTGCAGCCCTGGGTTTGCTGGAAGTGCCATGGGTCACCACTGCCACCCCCGCTGAAGGCTGTGCCTCACCCTCGGGTCCAAACCCCGCTCTGCCCTCCCCGAGGTGCCTCACAGGGATTTGGGGGGGACCCGTGGTCACTTCTGGGGCAGACCTTGCCCTGGACAGTCCCGGTGGCCCCGTTTGCTGCTCTGAAGTTGGAGGTGGCTCAGCTGAGGGACAGCTTTGTTTGGAAGTTTTTCCACTTCAGCCGTTTGCTGCAGGGAGCCGATTCTGCAGGCAGGGAACTGAAATTGGTGGAAGTAAAAGTGTGACAGAGACATGGGGCTGAGTCTGAGGCTCCAATGCTGCCTAATCCTATCTGAGGATCCAGCCCCAAGCAGGATTTTTCTGCCTTTTGCTGGGTGGTTTGTGCCTCAGTTTACCTGCACTGAGTCCTGCATTTTGATTTCAAACCTTACAAGGGAAGGGGAAGGTGGAGGTTTCTGTGAGCACTGCCTCTTTCTTCAAGCTGCAGCAGCTCACAGCATGGAGCTGCATTTTGCTTGTTTATTTATTTTTTTTTTTACGTAGGGTTTACACACCCACTAAGCCTGGAAATAGCTGAGCAGTGACTCACACGGGCTGGTTTAACTGGTCTGCTCTGGGACACAGCTGTGTTTGGCAGCTGGGGAGGACTTCCTAAAGGTCCAGCTCCACAGGGGCAGAGGGTGTTTTCCTTCCCGTGTGTTTACTTGCCCTCGGAGCTCTGCCAGCGCGGTGTCCCAGAGCTCAGTGCCCGTGGCTCTGGAGTTTGCAGCAAGCTGAACAGAGCTCAGTGCCCGTGGCTCTGGAGTTTGCAGCAAGCTGAACAGAGCTCAGTGCCCACGGCTCTGGAGTTTGCAGCACAGCCAGGGCTGGGCATTGAGCTGGGGAAGAGAGAGGCTCTGTCTGCAAGTCAGGGTTTTGTCTCTGCTCTGTTTTGTGGCAAACACTCCCGAGGCAGTGCCAGGCCTGTGATCCGTGGTATTCCAGCAGCTGATCCATGGCATCCCCATGGCACCCGAAATCCCGGAGCAGCGTGCCCATGCTGGGGGTCTCAGCAGCCAGGACAGCGCCAGGCACAGCCCCCAGCTGCTCCCAAACCTGCGGGAGCCAGGGTGGGCTGGTGGCACGGCCCTGGGCACAGCAGGGGCTCCATGTACCCACGCTGAGGTGTCTGTGTGTCTGTCTGTCCCCAGAATGGCTGCAGTCTGTCCAAGCCATGATGATCCTCTCCGTCATCTTCAGCGTGCTGGCGCTGTTCCTCTTCTTCTGCCAGCTCTTCACACTCACCAAGGGCGGCCGCTTCTACATCACCGGAGTCTTCCAGATCCTGGCAGGTGAGCGGGGCCAGGGTGGCACTGCCACGGGCACCTGGTGCCACTGCGGCCAGGCTGCGGGCACCGAGGGGCCTGGAGGGGGGAACAGCTCCTGGGGCACCTCAGGGATGGGCTGGGAAGGGAAGGGAAGGGAAGGGAAGGGAAGGGAAGGGAAGGGAAGGGAAGGGAAGGGAAGGGAAGGGAAGGGAAGGGAAGGGAAGGGAAGGGAATGAACAATTCAGGGGTGTTGAGGGTGGGATCCAGCTCTTGGGCCCTTGTGCATCCAGGCTCTTCTGCCCTTGCACAGGGAAGGTGCAAGAGGGTTTCTGCCCCAACTAGGGAGGGACAGGGTGCCAGAGGCACTGGGGCAGAGCTGGGGGCAGAAGGTCACAGGGATGCTGGAAGGAGAGCTCTGTCTGTTCCCCAGGGTGGGATATTGGGTGTCCAGGGTGGCTGTGTGGGCTCTGGGACCCTTCACCAGGCTGGGTGAGGCTTCCACAGCTGCTGGTAGGGTGGGGAAAGTTGTGACAATCCTGTTTTGGCAAAAGAGGGCTCGTGATTATTTATAAACTTGCCATGAGGGGGCCTGGTGCTTTCCCCATGAGCACAGAGCCCTGGAGCTGTAGGGTGAGCTCTGACTTGGACTGTCAGCTGCTATTTTTAACTCTTTGAGAACTCAGTGCTGGAAAGGAGCCACAGCTCATGTCCCAGACTGCAGTTCCCCAAGTACTGATGCTGTAAAGCCACTGGCCCTGTTTATGTTTCCACGTATCTGTTTATTTTTCCACGTATGAAACCAGTGGACAGGATTTTCAAGAGTTCAGGCTAAAAACTCTAACTGTGTTTCGAGGTCCTGGCTGCATTAGGACAGAGCATCTGGGGAGGAGATTGATTCTTTCCTAGAGCTTTAGATGTTGAACTAGAAGCCACCCAAGGTCCTGATATTTTATCAGTGGAAAAACTAATTCACTGAGTTTAGACTTTAAATTTTCTGGGCATCCTCTAAGTAACTGGCCTTCCCAAACCCTGGTGAAATACAGACCTAAGCTTTATTGGCATGAATTCCATGATGAGAGGATCTGCTTGGCCACAGTGCTGTTGGAGTTCAGATCAGTTCACCATCTCTGTAAAAGAGATGTATGGAAACCCCATAGAGCCAAGGAGGGGAAATGGGCATTAATAATGCAATTGCCTGCAATTACCTCTGTTGGAACTTCTCTAAGAGACCTGGGAGCAGGCAGCTTCTCTCTGCTGAGTGACTGCTGGTGAGCCCTCACTGTCAGAGGAGGAGAGCAGGGGGTTGCAGCCCTCCTGTCCTGCTGTGCTGGGTGTCCCCAGGGGATGCAGGGTTGGACCTACAGTCTCTTTGGGCTGTGGGTAATGCCAAGCCCAGCCAGTGTGAAGGACAGAAAACGTGTGTCCTCCCATCTGGATTCCCTGTGGCCAGGGCAGCTGTAGGCAGAGCTCTGGACCAGGTGCACCATGCAGAGTGGGCACTGCTGGCTGTCCTTGCTCTGCTCCCTGGCCAGGGCTGGGGGGGAGGCTCAGGTCAGTTTTGATCTTTGTGGCCCTCAATGTCAGCGTTGTTGGTAGGGAACAGGACAAGGCTGTGCCAGCACTGCCAGGAGGTGGGGACAGCTTTGGTCACAGGAGCTGAGCCTGTCCTGGTCTCCTTGCTGCTGTGGGAGCCAGGGCAGGAGCACTGGGCTCGGCTGGGTGGCAGAGCTGGGCAGAGCTGCCCTGAGAGCCAGGGAGGAGGGCAGGGGCTGGTACCCACTGCAGGGACACCAGTGAGGGGAGGGCAGGAACAGAAGGGTGAGGCCACTTTGGTCTGTGGTGCAGCAGCCAGGCAGGATCATCCCCAGCACCTTCACAGAGCTTGGAATCACCCTCAGAGCCTGGCTGGATTTGTCCTGATGGGATCAAGGGCATCAAAAGGCGCTCAAAGGCTCCCCTCCATCCTTGGTGGGTCCAGCATATCCATGGGTAGCTCCTTGTAGCTCAGCATGGCAGAGATGTGGGTTTGGGCCTCTCGGGGTCTGACCCAACTCCTGCACCCTTCTCATCATCCCTGTTATCTCTTCCCTCCCACCCCTCTCACCCCAGAGCTGCTGCCCCGTGGGCTGCAGAGGGGGGCTCAGCCTGCAGGGCTGTGCCTGCCCTCATCCCACAGCTGTTTGCAAACACCTGGCCTGGAGAGCTGCCCTGGTTCCTCTGCAGGGCTGGGGCTGCTCCGGCAGGAGCAAGCCCTGGGAACAAATGTCAGGAAGCGTTTGCCCTCCTGACTGCCAGAGCAGCCTGCTCCCGAAGCCAGGCTCTGCAGGGATGGTGGGTGCATTATTGTTGGCAGCTGGCTGCAGCTGGGCCTCCCTGCCCAGCTGTTCTCAGCCCAGAGCAGGGCAGGTGCCCCAGCAGGGCAGTGGCAGCCGTGGCCAGGCTCCTGCTGCGGACAATCGCCGCTGTATGCGGCCTCTGGAGGTGACTGGGTGGCCACACGCCCGTCCCCTGTCCCCAGACAATGGCTGCGCTCTCTGTGCCTGGGCCGGGCAGTGGGAGTTGGCTCCTGTGCTTGGAGGATGGAAACTGCTCCTTAATGAAGTGAATTCCCACTTGTGCACTTTCCCTGAACAAAAGGAGCAGTGTCGAGTGGAACTACAGCTCAAATATCACCGTGCTGAAATGTAGGTGGTCCTGAGGGCCGGGCAGGGGATTTGGAACTCGGCTCCAACAACAGCCCCACGGCTGGATAATAGAACTACTGGGATGGACTCAAAGAGCTTGTTTGGGCCAGGAATAGAGGTGGCTTTGTGTGAGCTCCGGGCAGTGCCCACCCCTGATGGGGGGGTTTGCAGCAACACTTAAAGGCTGCCCACTGGGGCTGGGCACCCCAGGGACCCCCACGGCCCTGGCTGGGCACGGGGGCCATGAGGGATGAGCTGTGGGTATGGAAGGCTTTGCAGGGAGCTGGGGTTTCAAGGAACAGGGTTTGTGGGGAACAGGGTTTGTGGGGAACAGGGTTTGTGGAGACCAGGGTTTTCAGGGACCAGGGTTTTCAGGGACCAGGTTTTGTGGAGACCAGGGTTTTCAAGAAGCAAGGTTTGTGGGGACCAGAGTATTCAAGGAGCAGGATTTTCAGGGACCAGGGTTTTCAGGGGACAGGGTTTGCTGGGAATGGGGTTTGCAGTTGAGCTTCTGGTGCAGCTGTGAAGGATGGGGGATCACAGCCAGAGCATTCTGAGGCCCAGCTGGGTTTGTGGTTTTTATCACCTAGAGAGGTGACACAGAAACCTTACTTTGAAAGCCCAGCCCTGTGTCTGCCCTCCTGCAGCACTGCAGGGAGGTGGCTCAGGCCAGGGCTTTACACAGGGCACCAGGGGAGCAGGGTTGGTGTGCAGCAGCATCCCTGGTCTGCCTGAGGGATGGGTTAGCCCAGGTGATGCTCCAGAGCCTCTGGCTTTGCTTGCTGAGCATGGCAGAGACATCCCTGCTCACCTCCAGCCAGATCAGGCCCCCAGCATCCCCTCCCCAAACCTCCCAGGGGACAGGAGCCAAGGGGGCAGAGCAGAGCCAGCTCCCGGGCGGTGCTGGCTGGGGCTCCCAGCAGGGACCGGCCCGTGCCGTCACTGAGTGTCCCCGTGCTGCCCCGCAGGGCTGTGCGTGATGAGCGGCGCTGCCATCTACACAGTGAGGCACACGGACTGGTACCAAGCCTCGGAAAGCAGCTCCTACGGCTTCGCCTACATCCTGGCGTGGCTGGCCTTCCCCCTGGCCCTGGCCAGCGGCATCGTCTACGTGATCCTGCGGAAGCGCGAGTGACGCCGCGGGACGTGGCCGCCTGACGGGGGCAGCCGCCACCTCCTCACCGGGGACGGGGGAGAATAGACGAGAAAACGGAAAAGAAAATTAACCAAAAAACCAAAAAAAGAAAAGGAATCGACCCTCCCACCCAAACCAAACCCAACCGACCCCCAGAGGAAACACTCAAAGGGTTCCTTGTTAATTGAAGATGTATATAGTATCTATGGTTTAAAAAACCTATTTATAACACTTTTTACATATATGTACATAGTCTTGTTTGCTTCTGTTGACCATGTGCTGTTTTAAAGCCTAAAGCAAGTGCCTAAGGAACTCTCACTCCTAACAGTGTAACAAGAGCGCAGTGATCTTTCTCTCATGCAAAATCCTCTTTGAGCTGACCTCTCCTGCCCTGTCCCAGCCCGTCAGAGCCCCCAGCTCTGGTTTTAGGCTGGCGTGGATCAGCCACGCCTGGTTCTGCAGCCCGAGGGCTGGGCCCTGCTCCTGCCACATGCTGTGATCCACAGGGCACGTCCAGATCTGACGGGAGACGCTTCCAAAAGGTTTGAAGGATTTCGGAGCAAAGGCTTTGATTGCCCCAAGTGCCTAAATGACTTATGTGCCTAAGTCCCACTGCCTTGCCGCCACACCCGCTGGGAATTTGGGCTTTTAAATCACTTAGGCCGAGCCACAGCCCAGCCCGGGCCATCCTCCCTCCCAGCCTGGAACGTGCTCTGCCCTTGCCCTGGAGCTGAAGTGCCCTGAGAAGGCAGCCAGCCCAGTCTGTCCCTGAAATCCAATACCAGATGTATGAAATGGTGCTATCTATTTACCATTCCTTGCCCTGCTACGCCATTTAACCTTAGTCACTGGAAATTCAGTTAACGACCTTGAGGTAAACAACCGAGCTAGAAATGAGAAATAATTCTGTGTAATATAAATGAGCTATAACTGCTTTTGTACTTAGATTTGCTCTTACTATTATTTTTAATAAAGCATTTATAACCAAGATTCCTTTTTCCCCCTCCGTGGTGCAGAGGAACAGAAGCAGCTCTGGCTGGAGCCCGTGGGGCTCCGGCAGCGGAGCGAGATGTGAGTCCTCTGTCTGTCAGCAACGAGTCTGGCCATGAATGGAACAGGCACCAGCACAGACCCCGGGCTGCCTCTGAGGACTCCAGACACTGTTGCTTTTTTTTTTTTTTTTTTGTTAATCTTGGGGTTTTTGGGGTTCTACTATTTTTTTTTTTGCTTGGCTTTTCTGATTTTATACCGACTGTGTGGACTAAGAAGCAATGAAATAAAAGTCAGAATAACTCAGGTGCTTCTGCTTGTTGGGGTTTTGGGGGCTTAGAGCTGGGCTCTGCTCCACCAGCCTGCTTGCACAGCCATCCCATGGCATCATGGAATCACAGAGTGATTTGTGTCGGAAGGGACCTTGAATCCCATCCTGTTTCCCTGGCTCTCCAGCGGGGCTGCAAACACTCAGCTCAGCTCGGTGGGGATGGGAGCTGCTGGGTGAACCCTGCTCCATGGTGCTTCGGCACCTCCTTTGCACATTTCCCCCGTTATCCCCCGTAATTCCTCCATTACTCCCCCGTAATTACCCCCGTTATCCCCCGTTATTTCCTGTTTTTTCCCCTCGTTATCCCCCCGTTATTTCCACATTACCCCTCCGTAATTCCCCCGATATTTCCCCCATTATACCCCCGTTATCCCCCCATTATTACCCCCGTTATTTCCCCTGTTATTCCCCCCCGTCATTCCCCCGTTATCCCCCGTAATTCCTCCATTACTCCCCCGTAATTACCCCCGTTATTTCCCCGTTATCCCCCACCGTTATTCCCCGTTATTTCCCAGCCCGTTCCCGTCGGTCCCGGCCGAGCGCGGAGCGCGGGCGCCCTCCGGTGGCTGCAGGCGGAGCGGCGGCCGCGGGACCCCCCGAGCCCCGCCGGGATGGGGACAAACACGGCCGGACCGGGGACACACGGCCGGGCTGGGGACACACACGGCCGGGATGGGGACACACACGGTCGGGATGGGGACACGGCCGGGCTCCAGGGGCAGCCACAGCTCTCTGGGCACCCTGTGCCAGGGCCTCCCCACCCTCCCAGGGAACAATTCCTAATTCCCAATATCCCATCCGTCCCTGCCCTCTGTCAGTGGGAGCCATTCCCTGTGACTGTCCTTCCATGCTTTGTCCCCAGTCCCTCCCCAGCTCTCCTGGAGCCCCTTTAGGCTCTGGCAGGGGCTCTGAGCTCTCCCTCTCTCTTCCCCTCTCCAGGTGAGCCCCCCAGCTGTCCCAGCCTGGCCCCCAGGCTGCTGTCCCTGTGCTCGGTCGGTGGGAGACGAGCTGCAGCTCCCAGGCCGTGTTTAGCAGCATGCAGAGCTGGCTTCCCTCCAAAGGCGTCACTTTCTGCCCAGGGGGAATGGCCGCGTGAAACTGTTAAAGAGTAAAAGTTTGTAACAAAACCACAAGATGCTCCGGAGGTCTTTATTGCAGTCTGCTGCTTGGGTGTGTCTGCCACCAGCTTTAGGTCGGGCTGGGCTTTGTTTCACCGAGCCTTGAAGACCTCCCGGTGTGGAGAGTCCCCAGCAGCCCCCTGGAGGGAAAAAGCCTTTCCTAAACATCCCCGACCTCACCTGCCCTCATTGCCTGCGCTGGGCACAGCCCCCGCCCGGGAATCCCTCTGCACAAGGATGGGCACCCAGCCCGCGCTGGGCTCATCCCCTGCCCTCCCCGCGGCTGGAGCAGCTCCCGGGGTGGCAGCGGGGTTAGGGCAGGACCAGCCTTCCTGCCCGATCAGCTGTGAGCACTCCCAGAGCTAAATGAGCCGAATTTCAGCGCTCCCTGGGGCTACAGCCCAATTAAAATCCAAACAGCCCATAAAGCAGCGAGCTGAACTCAACAGCAGCAGCGCGGCACGAAACGGCAGAGGGGTGGAAAAAATATTAGGGAAGTTTCTTTAATGTGTGTTGTGTCATAAAAGCAATTGTTTAAATGGCTTTTGCGGCGTTCTCAGCAGTAAATACTCCTGGAAAATGCGCTGAGCCAGTCTCATCTCCCTCTTTCATTTACTGCCTTGTAAATTGAAAAATTACGGTGGGAATTGAAGCCGCGGGTGCCCGAGCACGGCTGCGGCTGCAGCCGCGCTCCGGCCGGGCGGGGGCGGCCCCGGCCCGCGCACCGGGAGCGCTGCGGGAGCGCGGGGCAGCGGCGGGGCCGGGCCGGGCCGAGCCGAGCCGAGCGGGACCGAGCCCTGCCCCGAGGGACCCGGGAAATGGGATACGGGACCCTGGACATGGGGCAGGACACGGCTCGGCCCCAGCGCGGGCTGCAGCAGCCGAGGGGCTCCTGGGCGAAGGGGCTCCCTCTGCCTGCTCAGGTGAGACCCCAGCGGCAGAGCTGCTCCAGCTCTGGGGTCCATCCTCTGCTCCCCCCACAGATCCGTGCTGAGCTCTGGGGTCCGTCCTCTGCTCCCACCCCACAGATACGGGCTGAGCTCTGGGGTCCATTCTCTGCTCCCACCCCACAGATCGGGGCTGAGCTCTGGGATCCATCCTCTGCTCCCCTCACAGATCCGGGCTGAGCTCTGGGATCCATCCTCTGTTCCCACCCCACAGATCCTGGCTGAGCTCTGGGGTCCATCCTCTGCTCCCCCCACAGATCCGGGCTGAGCTCTGGGGTCCATCCTCTGCTCCCACCCCACAGATCCAGGCTGAGCTCTGGGATCCATCCTCTGCTCCCACCCCACAGATCCGGGCTGAGCTCTGGGGTCCATCCTCTGCTCCCCCCACAGATCCGGGCTGAGCTCTGGGGTCCATCCTCTGCTCCCCCCCCCGGATCCGGGCTGAGCTCTGGGGTCCATCCTCTGCTCCCCCCCCCGGATCCGGGCTGAGCTCTGGGGTCCATCCTCTGCTCCCACCCCAGGGATCCGGGCTGAGCTCTGGGGTCCATCCTCTGCTCCCCCCACGGATCCGGGCTGAGCTCTGGGGTCCGTCCTCTGCTCCCACCCCACAGATCCGGGCTGAGCTCTGGGGTCCGTCCTCTGCTCCCACCCCACAGATCCGGGCTGAGCTCTGGGGTCCATCCTCTGCTCCCCCCCCCACAGATCCGGGCTGAGCTCTGGGGTCCATCCTCTGCTCCCACCCCACAGATCCGGGCTGAGCTCTGGGGTCCATCCTCTGCTCCCCCCCCCGGATCCGGGCTGAGCTCTGGGGTCCATCCTCTGCTCCCCCCACGGATCCGGGCTGAGCTCTGGGGTCCATCCTCTGCTCCCCCCCCCGGATCCGGGCTGAGCTCTGGGGTCCATCCTCTGCTCCCACCCCACAGATCCGGGCTGAGCTCTGGGGTCCATCCTCTGCTCCCCCCACAGATCCGGGCTGAGCTCTGGGGTCCGTCCTCTGCTCCCACCCCACAGATCCGGGCTGAGCTCTGGGGTCCATCCTCTGTTCCCCCCACAGATCCAGGCTGAGCTCTGGGGTCCATCCTCTGCTCCCACCCCACCGCCGAGGCTGTTCCTGCCTCTCCAGCCTCCCTAAGCTCCCAGCATTAACAAGGCACTTCCCCCAGGCTGATGAAAGGATAAAAGCTCCGTGTTGTCCCTGGTTTATTTGCTTCCTGGGGGATAATTCAATACATTTAGCTTTCCCCAAGGGTGAGCTTTCCTGGGGGAATCTTTGGCTGGCACTTTGCAGGATGGTTTTATTGCTCCTCTGCAGGCACTGGGTGGGGAGAGGCTTTATTTTAAAGTCCTTTAACTGCTTCATTACAGTCTTTGTCGGTCCTGTCTCCTTTCATATCCACTTTTTCAGCTTTCATTTCCCAGGGCTCCCTCTTATCTGCCTTTGGAGGCAGCCCTTGTAAAAAAAAAAATTTAAAAAAGGAAAATCAAACCTCAAAGCTCTGTCGCTGGGCTGCTTTCAAGAGAAAGGCCCCTGCCCCTTTTCAAACCTCTTTTGGGAGGAATAGATCCCAGCCCGGCGTGCGCCACAGCCCCCGGGAAAGCCTTTGAAGTAATTAAACCAAATTAGTGTCTATGATATAGATGAGCAGAGGAGCCCCGCTGTGTCCCTGGCCTGGCCCTCGGTGCAATCTTTAACCCCTGTCCCTGCTCCCCGCGCCTCTAATTGACCGTGAAGCACCTGGGGGCGGCCTGGGGGGATCCTGCCCTGCACGGGGCAGATGGGATCCCCCCTCCGAGGGGATGTGGGGGCGTTTAATGGGCTGAGCAAGGCTGGGATAATGAATTACCTCCCACCTCCCCTTCCTTGTGCTCAGGGTCCAATTCTGCTGCTTCTGCTCTCTTATTCCCCCTTAATGAGAGCCCTCCAGAGCCCAGGGGCATCCCAGCCCTGCCCCAGGGGCATCCCAGCCCTGCCCCAGAGCCCCGGCAGTGCTGGCGGAGCTGGAGCTGCTCCTGACCCCGGCTCAGCCCAGGAGCAGGTGGGGCAGGAGGCTCCTGAGGCCGGCACTGACAGCCTGGCAGGGTGGGCTTTCCCAGTGTCCCCGGGCTGTGACAGACCCAGGGGGGCTTTCCCAGTGTCCCCGGGCTGTGACAGACCCAGGGGGGCTTTCCCAGTGTCCCCGGGCTGTGACAGACCCAGGGGGGCTTTCCCGGTGTCCCCGGGCTGTGACAGACCCAGGGGGGCTTTCCCGGTGTCCCCGGGCTGTGACAGACCCAGGGGGGCTTTCCCGGTGTCCCCGGGCTGTGACTGCCCTGTAAGGGGGACAGCTCCTCGGGGGGAGGTTCCCAGCCCCCCGACACTGTGACAGCTCCTCGGGGGGGTTCCCAAAGGCTCTCCCGGCCCCTGGCGTGCCCCACCCAGCACGGCAGGGCCAGGCTGCCTTTGGGGCTGAGCTGTGCTGCCGTTTATTTGGTCCGGACAGGTCGTGGTGGGGATTTTGGGTGTGAGGGGCATTTGGGGGTCCCCTGGCCCTGTAGGGCTGGGAAAGCAGCACGTGGGTGGCCTTGAAGGTGGGGGAGGCTCAAGGGAAGCCCAGGGATATTTGCATATGCAAATTACACCTGTGAAAGAAATGATTTATGCTTCCCTCCCCTGTCCCGAGGGCCTGCCTGGATCCCCCTGAGCCGCCACCAATATTTGGGGTTCACCAACCCGCAGCAGGGTCACCTGCTCCTCCTCCTGAGGGGTCTCAGAGCAAACCTTGGGGACCCCCTGGGGCAGCTGTCACGGTGCTGGAACATCTTCATGCGGTGGCAGCAGTGTCCAGAGGGCTTTGGGCTCAGCTGGTGGCACCAGCTGCGTCCCCTGGCACGGAGGGACCAGCAGGGCTGGGGTCGGCAGGGAGGGAACAGGAGCATGAAATTTGCCGGTCACACTGCAGGGCTGCCTGACAGTGTCCTGGTCTGGGGAGGATGTCCCCAGTGCCGCGGCCGCCTGGCACGGTCCCCTCGGGCTGTCCCGGAGCGCTCGGGGCAGCGATTCCGGTCCGGCGGGCGCTCGTGTGCGGCAGCCTGCACAGGGGCTGCATATTTCATGAGCGTGCCTATAAATAAATCAGGGCCGGAGGAAATGGTGCAGCACGAGTAAGGCCGGGAGCGGAGCGGAGGGGGAGCAGAGCGAGCCCCGAGCCCGGCGCTGGGCAGGAGGGGGCGGTAGGGCCCCGCACAGCCGGGCCGGAGCTGAGAGCGGGGCCGGCCCCGCACAGCCGGGCCGAGCTCAGAGCGGGGCCGGCCCCGCACAGCCGGGCCGGAGCTCAGAGCGGGGCCGGCCCCGCACAGCCGGGCCGGAGCTCAGAGCGGGACCGGCCCCGCACAGCCGGGCCGAGCTCAGAGCGGGGCTGGCCCCGCAGCCCTGGCCGGACAGCATCCCTCGCTGAACCAGCAGCCAGCATCCTCCTCCTCTTCTTCCCGGGGCTGAATAAAGCCAAACCCGGGCGTTTGGTTTTGCTTAGTCCATGTAAGGATCCCCAGGCAGGAGCATTTTTACTTTATAGCAGCAGCTTTGTGGCTGAGGATTCTCTTCAACACAGAGCAGCTCCGACTGTGCTCAGCCTGGCCAGCACAGCCTGTGGGGTTGGTTTTTGGGGTGACCTGGTTCGTTTGCAGAGTGGATTAGTGTCCTGCCAGGGCCCGGTGCTCAGCCCTTGCTGGCACTCTGTGGGGAGCTTGCCCAGATTTCATCCAGTCCTGGACTCTTCTGAAGGATGCCTGGGAAAATCCAGCAGTGCCGTGGCGGGGTTTCATCCAGGGCAGATGGAAGAGCCAAGAAATCTCTATGAAGGCAAAGGGTGCCACCAGCCAAGGTGTGCAGTGGGTGAAGGGATTTGGGGCAGGGCAGGTGACCCTTGCTCCAGGTTGCACGGGGGTATCTTGGAACATCAGGCATGGTGTGAGACTCCCCTGCAGGGAAAACCTGGATTTGTACCTAGGAGATGCAAGGAGAGACCTCTCAGCTGTGAATCAGAGCAGCAAAAGGAATTTCTCCTTGCTGAGGGTGGTGGGAGGAATTATTGGTGGTTTTAAGTGGTCTTAGTGAATTCTTCAAGTGCTCAGAGCAAAGAGACATGAGGAGAGGAAGCAAATGACAAGAATAAATCTGACTGCCATCTTCCCAGGGATTTGCAGGATTTCCTGGTGTGCCAGGGTCATCAGCCACTTCTGCCTTGGCTTTGAGCCTCACAGGGGTGGGCAGTGCCCTCGATGGGCATCCTGCTGCTCTGCCCAAACCCTCTCATCCCACCGAGGCAGGCTGAGGTGCAGGCATTCAGCCAGAGTTCAGGCAGAGCTGCAGCCCCCAGGCAGCAGGATCCCTCTGCCTGCTGCATCCCCCCACCAGGGCTGGAGTGATGCTTCCCCTGCTGCCTCCTGGGATGGCTGGAGCCCAGCAGTGCCTTCCCAAACCTGCCCAGGGGAGCTGGGGCACTGGGGAGAAGGGGTGGGGATCCCCAAGTGCTTAAATATTCTAATCACCCCATCTTCTGGGAGATAATACTTTTAATTTTCACCACACAAAGAATATGTCTTGAACCAGAAGGGGTTTGCCTAATTCATCATGCTTGCTCTGCACACAATACCAGGGCTGACAAGCAGAACATTTTAAAATGAGAGAAGTGGACATAATTAATGCTCATGAATTGCAAACGCTTCTTTATTAAAGGGCTTCTGCTTGCCCCGGGACCATCTGCTTCATATCACTGGGCCGGGGTCCTCAGGCTATAATAACTTGCAGCTTTAATAATTTTACCTCTTAATTAAAGCTCATCTCAAAGTGCAGGAGCACAGACATGTTCCAAGCCCAAATCTGATTTTTAACGGAGCAGACCTTGAGGGATGGGTAATAGAATTTGCATTTTTCCTCTGCTGGGTGGAGCTGCTGCCCGGGGAGGAGCACAGCCCCAGGGTCCTGCAGGGTGGGGATCAGGGGCTGAAGGCTCAGGAGCCGTGCTCCTGCCAGGGTGGCCACGGACCCCGGGCCCAGGTGGAGAGCAGAGGGGGCCCTGCTGCCCTGCCAGCCCTCCAGGGCACGGCTGGGCTGGCCTGGCTGCACCGCTGGCTGGGCATGGGGACAGCTCCTGCTCAGCACCGGGAGGCTGGTGGCAGCCTTCCCCTGCAAGGGCATCCCAAAGCTGTGCTCCAGAGCTGAGCTGGCGGAGCCCAGGGCTGCAGGGAAGGGGTCCCAGGCTTGGCCTGGTGCCCCTGCAGCCTTGGGGCACCCCGTGCAGCGGAGCCCAAACCTTTCCAAAGCTGACACCATCCACAGCTGCTGTCCCCACAGATCCAGGGGACCTCTGGGGGGCTGTGCTCCGTGGGGTGGGATGAGTTGACAGCCCATGAAATACGGTGGATTAATTCCCACTTCATTGTGCCAGACACGAGGCCGAAGGTCGAGGTCCGTTAAGAAAACTGGGTATGAATTAATGCCCTGCACTTCACACACTGAGATCTTCTTATGGACAGAACTTTTCATTGGAAATGTTTTAATTATTTATGTGTTAATTGAGTGCTGTAGAACTTGATTCACTGAAGGCGCATTAAGGAGGAAGAGTTTGGGTTTTGAATGACACTTTGTTTGTCCAAATTGAAAAATCAATGAATAACCTAAGAACCAGAGACATCTTGATCCTCTCCTCTCCTCTCCTCTCCTCTCCTCTCCTCTCCTCTCCTCTCCTCTCCTCTCCTCTCCTCTCCTCTCCTCTCCTCTCCTCTCCTCTCCTCTCCTCTCCTCTCCTCTCCTCTCCTCTCCTCTCCTCTCCTCTCCTCTCCGATAACCACGGGCAGCAGTTTGCTCCCGAAGGACCATGAGCAGGGTTTGTTCCTGCAGAGCCACGGGCAGGGTTTGCTCCTGGAGAGCTGCTGTCCATCCTGCTGAGTGCTCCCAGAGCAGGAAAGAGCTGCAAACACTCAGCATCTGCAGCAGAGCCAGGGCACCACAATCGAGTCGTGTCTTCCCTTTATGTTCTTGGAAGTTCTGAGGAAAACATTTATTTTAGTCGTTGCGACAGTTTCCTTTTGTTTTTGCTTTGCTGACCGAAGCAGCTGCTTTTCAAAAACGTTTTAAAGAGCAACCTTCTGGTTTTGGTTACAGAAAACAAAACAAACAGCTGCTTTTGTGTAACCAACATTTACTTTAATGAAAATTCTTGCTTTTAATGAAAATTGGAACAAATGATTGATCATAGTTTTGTTGGGGTTTTTTTTCCTGCAAAAATTGTAATTTCCAGTGACACGTCTCCAGCCAAATTTCCATTTGGATGGGGAGGGCACAGCCAGCTCTGCTGCTGAGTTTCTGCCTGTCTGGGCTCGCCCAGCAATGAGGGGAGGTCTCTGAGGGTCCATGAGGGTGAGAGGGTGCAAGGAGTGGCCCAGGGGAGCCCCAGCTCCTGCTGGCTCTGGTTCAAACTCTCAGAGCGGGCTCGGCAAGGAGAGCACTCGTGGAGAGGAGCTGTGACTGTGCTGCACCAGGCTGCAGCTCCGAGTTCCACTCACTCATTTATAATCAGTCACTGCCCCTCAAGGGAATCCCCCTTGCAAGGGGATGGACACAAACCCGTGTTCCTCCTTGCAGGGACTCCTGGCAGCGCCCTCTCCTGCAGCTGGACGGGCAGGCTGGCAGGGCTGGCTGGGCAGGGCTGTCCCCACAAGCTGTTGGTGTTGCTGTGTCTCTCAGAACCTTCAGTCGTGCTCCAGGAGAAGGTTCCCTCCACTTCTGTGCATTTCCCTTCTGTGCTTCCCCCATGCCCAACGTCCTTCCAGCTCCCTGAAATGATGGGTCCCTTGGACGAAACTGGGTCCCTGACACAAAATCCCTGACAAAACAGCAAATTAGCAGGAAGAGTATTGCCCACACTGAGCTCCAGACCGTGGCCAAAGTCTTTGGGCTTTTCATCTCTTCGGGATGTCGATACTGGGCATGGGATGAACACCAGACACTCAAAACCCCTCGGGCTGCTCAGATCCCCAGTTCTTTCTCTCCAGTGATGGTTCTGGACCCTTGGAGGGCTGTTGGGCAGGAGCCCCACTGCAATGGCAGGGGACACTGCTGTCCTGCTCTCACTGGGGCTGGGAGGGAGCAGCAGGCTCCCTGTGGGACTGCCTGGAAGGTTTGGAGCTGAAATCTTGAGTCTTCCCTCTGTCCCCTGGGGCCAGGGCCTGTCCTGCTGTCCCTGGGCTGGGGCCACCAGGGCCAGCCCAGGAGCTCAGACAGGGCTGGTTCTGGCACCTGCCTGTCTCCCTCTGGGCACACCCAGGGACAGCCCCAGCCTCGCTGGCACCTGTGCCAGGGCCTCTCACCCTCACAGGCACCCAACAGAGGATGGGAGGCACAGAGAAACTGCAGAAGGCAAATGAATCTTCCCATTTCTCTCCAAATGAGTTATTAATCATATCTCATTTACATATTCATTAACCATAATACACACCATATTTTTATTAATGTGGCAAAGAAACAATTACAGGTGAAAAATGGGTTGTCTGTTTATTTTATACAAGGATCTTGTTCCTCATTTGCATGAGTTAAAAATTGCTGGGTTTTTTTGCCACACAAAAAAGAAACTGCCAGGATGTGTTCCAGCCCATGGAAAGAGGTGCTTGGATGAGCAGCTGGAATCAAAGCCTCTGCACTGGGGGGTTTCTGCTCTCTGGCCAATCCCCCGATCCTGGCGCAGGAAATCAGCTTCTTTATGAAGCTTGTGGTTACTGGGCTACCTGGGTTCCAAAGCTTCCCCGAGCCTCCCTCCAAGGTGCCACCTCTGGCTCAGGACCTGAGTGCCCGTGGGGTGGTCAGGGGCTCCGAGCTCAGGGAGGATCCTGTCTGGGCAGGACCCTGCAGACCTGTGGAGGCAGTGCCTTTGCAGCCCAGCTCAAGGATCTGCCTGTGCTGGATTGGCTCCCAAGCCATTCCCAGAGATTTATCAGCAGTGAAGCCAGTTTTCATTAACTCCATTTCTGCACCCTTACCAGCCCTGCTAAACCCAAGCCATCTCCCCCTGGCCACTGCACCCAAGCATTCCTTCCCTCCTTTGTCTCCATCAGTGCTTTCCTTCTCTCCGAGCCCTTGGACACCCTGGGCTGCCAGGAGCTGGCCGTGGCACAAGCACACATCCGTTCCAAGGGAAAATGTCGATGCTTCTGCGTCATCCCGGGGCACATCTGGGATCCCAGGGGCCCAAATACAGCCCTGCCCAGGCCAGGGAAGCAGGAGGAAGAAAAATAAATGTGATGACAGTTGGGATCTTGCAAATGAGTCGTGGTCTGAAAGAAGCCAGAATAAGCACCTCGAACCTCAGCTGGAGCCGGGGAAAGGGGAACGTGCAGCGCTCACACCGTGGGGGCAAAGGTCTGCAACATGAGCAGCCCTGCTCAGAGAGGCAGATTTCCTGCCTAGAAATGCTCCAGGAAATACCTGGGCACTTGCTGCTCAGCCGTGTCCAATGCCTGAATGTGGAGAAGGAGCAGGGAGAGGGGCAGGGCTGCAGCAGAGCTCCTGCAGCCCAGCTCTGCAGGGCACAGCCTTGTCCAGGTGTGTGCTTGGCTCTGCAAGCCCTCACAGGTCCAGCCTGAGCTGTCTGGCCTAAACCCAGTCTAACCCCATGCACAGAGACGTGCTTGAGCCTGAGCTTAGGCTCAGCTGCCTCCAGAGGGGCTGAAAGAGGCTGTGCACAGGGACTTCAGCTCACAGCTCTGAGCTCGTGGGCTCTGGGTTCCAGGACAGGCTGCTCCTGAAGCAGGGGAATTTTGTCTCCATCTCCTTTGCAATGAAGAGTTAATTTGGGTCTGAACAGCACAGTTTGGGGTTTATTGTCCTCCAATGCCACCAAGCAATTCCCGGGGCTGCTTTTCCCAGCCTTTTTAGTTATTCCCTTTCGTCTCCTGCCTGCACACCACGGGTCTCTGGGTGGTTTGTGCACACTTGGCTGTGGCTCAGATCCCCGTGGCCCTCTCCATTCCTCCAGCATCTGCACTGGGTTCCACTTAACTTCTGCTCCTCCACAAACCTGGAAATTTCTCCAGCAATGTCAGGAAGCTCCTGCAGTTGATATTTATTAAGGCTTTTGCTGCCTGTAAGAAATGTCAAAGCCAACCCAAGCAATTGATCAGTCTGATCTGCTTTGCTCCCTGCTTTCTTGGCCAGGTTGAGATTTGGCTTGTAGGAATGAAATCTGGAATTTTCTTTTGAGCAGCAGCACAGTCAGTCCCAGCTTCTGGCCAGAGACAAAATAAAGGCAGAGCAGGACCAGGCAGGAGAGCCAGGTGAGACTCTCACCTGCGCCCCTGCCTGTCTCACCTGAACTCTGGTGCCTTCCAGGGGTCCTTCCCAACACTGGCCAGCCAAATCCATGGCCAGCAACAGCAGTGGGTTATTTGTGCACCATCTGCATCCGGAGCTACGTCTGCCCCTGCTCGTGTGGGAGCAAGCACAGCTCCTGCCTTCAAAGCAGAGCCAGGCTGCCAAGTTTCAGCACAGCTCCTCCTGTCCACTCAGTCTGGAGAGGGCTCTCTGTCTGCTGCTACCCCCCTCCAAATCCTTTTGATCACAGCTGCCCTTCCCACAAATCTGCCGGGCACACCAACAGCCTCACCCCACGCTGGGTGCCCAGTTAATCTGGGGGAGATTTGGGGAGCTGGGTCAGAGCTCCCAGCTCTGCAGGGCTGTGCTGCCGAGGCGAGCTTTCAACCCAAACCCTTCCCTCCTTTCTCCTGCAGGCAAAGGGCCGGGCTGGGGGAGATGTGGGAGCAGATGGCAGAGCTGCTGAATCACCCTGGCACAGGCAGGGGCAGGGCTGGTGCAGGGTGGCAAATCCTGGCACACTGCAGGGCTGTGTAGAGCTGATGGAGGGTGGCAAACCCTGGCACACTGCAGGGACAGGATGGCAAACCCTGGCACACTGCAGGGCTGTGTCTGGGCAGCAGCCTCAGATGGAAACCAGGCTCAGAAGCTCTGCTTTCAGAGAGACTGGAGTCCTGTAATGGGGAAGGAAAACTGCCCAGCCGTGCTTGCAGGGCTGATGCTGCTCAGCCCCACAGCTCAGGCACTTGGGTTGGGCTGACTGCTCCTGTCCTGTCTCCTCAGGGATTTACATTTCCTGGCTCTTCCTGCCTCAAATCAGAGCCTTTCAGCCCTGATTCTCCTGCTGGTGTGGGTGTCTAGACAGGCTGTGGGCAGTGCCCCCTGCCTGGCATCTCCCTGCTGCCCAGATTGCTCAGCAGGGAGCTCAGCACTGGGCTCAGGTGACAAATCCGTGTGTCACACCCTGGTCAGGCCTGACAACCACTCACACCTGAGGTGTTTGCAGGGCAAGGCTGCAAAGTCTTGGTGATGGAGCCTCTATTGAGACAGGAATGAGGGCTGGGGTTAGGGGCTGCCTATAAACCCCAGCAAGGACAGCTGAGAGCCTTCATCCCCCTGCTCACCAGACCTCACTGCTCCCTGGGCGAGTCCTGGGTGCTTTTGGCTCCTGGGGAAGACAGAGCTGTGACTTTTGCAATCAGGAGCAGAGGGAAACGCTCACATTTTCCCACAGGCTGGAGCCAAGGAGTGTTGAGCTGTGAGGTCATGCTGGGGGGATGCCTGTCCCATGAGCTCACTCGGGGACGGGGAGGGAGCAGGTGGCTCTGTCCCTCCTCCCAGCCCACCCTGAGCCCCCCCAGCAAAAACCACCAGAGTCCCAGGGAGGACAACATCCCACGGAAAGGGGAGTGGGAAATTTTCCCCTAAAGTAGTACTTTTTTTTATTTTTTTAACTAAGGAAGTAATTATCAGCGAAATGGGAAGCTTATGGTTGAAAACCTTTTGGGTTTTTTTCAAAGAACATTTCCAAATGGAACATGGGAGTGTTTAAACAAACACCTCAGAGCAAGACACAACTTGGAAGTGGCATTTAGGGGGAATGAAGCAGCTCTAATTGCCCTGGTCCATTACGCCTGACAAGAGAGATGAGGAGCTGCTGAGCATCCCTGTCGAGGGCAGGCTGAGCTCGGTGCCTGAGCCAAGGAGCTGGTGAATCTGTCAGCACGGGCTGCCCTCCCATCTGCACAGGCTGGGCTGTGCTGACAGCCAGGGCTGCCCCGGAGCCCCTCTCCAGAGCCCCCCCAGCAGCTCAGCTCAGCCCAGCCCGGGGGGTTTCCCTCAGCCTCCCCCAGCCGTGCCTGGGGCCTGTTTCTGCAGAGCTGGCAACAGGGGCTGGACTCTGCTCAAGTTTTTCCACTGCCTAGTCCTAAATGTCGAGTTTTCCGCTTGCCTTGCAGGATTTGCTGAGAGCACTGCTCTGATTTCTGTTAGCAGCAGCATCTCTCACCTGCTGGGACCCATTTGTACAATGGAGCTGTTCATGGCTCTGTCCCATGGCCTGCTCCTGAACATCAGGGCTGGGAACAAAGGGAGTAAAAGCCAACCCACCCCAGGAACAGGCAGATTCCTGTGGGGGCTTGGCACTGCAAAGTGGAATTTCAGCAAAAGGACCTTCTCACCTCAGCAGCTGAACAAAACCCCCCAGTCTGTGGGTCTGGTGGTGACTAAAGGCTGCACTCTGCAGCTGGGCTGGCAGCTTTCCCCAGAGGTGCTGGGATGCCCTGGGACTATTCCACATGGAGCAAGTGGAGATGTGTCAGACTGCCCTGGGGACGTGACTCAGCTCCAGGCTCCCACCAAAGCTCCAGCCCAACAGCTTTGCCCTGGGCTGGGGCAGGGCTGGGACCCAGCTCCCCTCCAGGGCTGCTGCCACCCTGGGGACAGGAACGGGCTGCTGAGGCTCCTGCTGCCTCCCTGGGGACAGGAACGGGCTGCTGAGGCTCCTGGTGGGCAGCACGAGCATCCCAGGACCTGTTGAACAGAAGAATTTTAACTGGCATTATTAAAATGTTGTGCATGACATCCAAAGCTGGGGATGTAATTTGGGAAACAGCCCTGTAATTTATGCCCAGATATTACTTGGCACATTGGCTGCTCCCTGACAAAGGGAATGAGAGGGAACAATGTTCCACCTTCTCCCTGCTCCTCCCACCATCTGCTTGCAATATTCCTGCCCGAGCACATGAAAACATTCATGTCCAGAGGAGCTGGCCCAGCTCATCGGGCTAAATATGAACCATGTCAGAATGATTATGGGAGAACAGGGCAAAAATGGCTCAAACATCCAGCCCCCCTCATTAATAGCTTGTTATTGGCACAACTGATGTGTGCTCCCATCCCACACTACACTCAGCCAGTACATAAATGTTTTCCTTAGCATATTTTTAATGTTGCTAATTTATCTGTTACTGTCACACTGGGGCTGTTAGCTTTGAACAAATGGCTGTTATTAATCACTGGAGAGCTGTTAGACACCACAGCCCTGGTGTTAAATCAGCTCAGGAGTGGCACTTGCAGGGATGTTCAAACTGAAATGTAAAACTGCCCTGGTGCTGGGCGTGTGCCTGACGCCTCTGGGATGGAGCCACGGAGCTGCTCCCGTGTGCCCAACGTGCCCCTGGAAACCCCTGCCCAGGAGGAGGCTTCCCAGGGTAAAACCTTATGATGGAGTTGCTCTGGGGTGGAGTAAAAGGCACAAACATCTGCAGCAGCTGGAGCTAAGCAGGGTGGTTTAACCCCGGCTGTGCCGTGCTCGGGGCTCTGAGCAGCAAAGGGTTTGTGCTCCTGCATCCCTGCTGACCTGGGGAGGGACAGGATCCAGGGATCCACTGTCTCTGGGGGAGGAGAGGGCTAATCCTCGGTGCTAAGCTCGGCTTTCTGGGGGGCTGTGCCAGTGTGCTCATCCCTCCTGGGCACAGCAGTACCGGGGTCTTTGTGGGATGGGAAGAGCAAAGATCTTGGGTGAGGTGCTGGCTGCAAGGGAACCTGGCTGCTGTTCTCCCTGTTTTCAACTTAATTTTCATCAGGAAAAACTGAGCTACAGGGAGATGAGCATCCTAAACAGGACTAAGCTGGGCTCAGAGCCAGGTGTCCCTTTCGGTCCCCCACCCTTCCCAGTGTGAGCAGGACACCCCTGTTCCTCCAGCCTCTGGCACAACAGGTTCTCTTTGGGACGATGGCAAAACCAGAATCAGAGAGTCCCAGAGAGGTTTGGGCTGGAAGGGACCTCAAAGCCCCTCCAGTGCCACCCCCTGCCATGGCAGGGACACCTCCCACTGTCCCAGGTGCTCCAGCCCCAGTGTCCAGCCTGGCCTTGGGCACTGCCAGGGATGCAGGGGCAGCCCCAGCTGCTCTGGGCATCTGTGCCAGGACCTGCCCACCCTCCAGGGGACAATTCCTGCCCAAAATCCAAACCATGGGGTCAGTGGTCTGGGGACACGTGCATCAGTTGTTCTAAAAACTTTACTGAATTTCCACTGAGATTCTCCCTCTGCCCAAAAGGAAAAAAAACTAAAAATAAAAGAGAGAAAAGAACCAGTTGAACTCTCAGTCCCTGGGTGCTCCCCAGCACCTTCACATTTGAGAGCAGGGTCAGGGTAAGGAACTTTTCCAGGGTAGCTTCCATCCCTTCCCTCCTAGCACGCATTTCTGGCAGCTTGCACTGGAGATCCCCAGAGCCTGCTGGGCGGCTGCAGGCAGGTAAAGCACAGACAGAACACATTCACTGCCTCATTCCTTCACACCCAGGCTCTTTTCTGGCTCCTAACAGAAACCCAAAGCCTGCCTTTTTCTAAACTCAGACCTAAACAGTAGCTGCTCTAACATATTAGGCTGGAGTATGAACTCTGTATGAAAGATGAAGGGGAAATGATGAATTTCAAAAATGATCTCAGTGGGTCCTAACTTAAAAGCATCTGTAGGAACTCATTGCAAGTAATATGCTCTTAATTATTCATTTTCCTTGGCACTGGTTAAAGAGCCCAGTAAGGGCCTCTGTCTCTTTCCATTTAGTCTGTTATTGTTTGAAAAAGGCCAGGGGGACGCCAGCCCTGGGCAGAAGGGACACTGCCCCTCATACCCCCATGCAGCACCCCTGGGAAGGGGGCTGTGCTCTGCAGACAGAGACAAGGAGCTTTTCATGGAGCTCCTGGCAGCCCTGCCCTGGGAGAGAGCAAGTCCTGGGCTCCACAAGCTCCTCCAGATCTGGGGCAGTCCCGGCTCCTCCAGCCCGGGATCAGCTCCTGGCAGCACACCTGAGCTCACCCTGTGCCCCTCACAGGGCTGGGGCCCTGGGGCGTCCCCAGGGAAGGCTCCTGCCCTCCCCACCAGCCCTGGGGCAGGAGCACAGCTGGGCCCAGCTGGGGAGGGCACAGGGAGGGAGCAAACTCAGGTTTTCACCTCAGAGCAACCAGCCACGGGGACCCAGCTGGTCTGGCAAACCTGAGAAGGATCCATTCATAGGATGGTCTGGCTTGCAGTGGACCCCAAAGCCTCTCCAGTGCCACCCCTGCCGTGGCAGGGACACCTCCCCCTGCCCCAGGTGCTCCAGCCCCAGTGTCCAGCCTGGCCTTGGGCACTGCCAGGGATCCAGGGGCAGCCCCAGCTCTGCCAGGACCGGCCCACCCTGCCAGGGAACAGCTTGTTCCAACCTGAATCTCTCTTATTTTAAAGTCTAAAATGAAATATCTGGAAAGATGCACCAAGAACCTGGAATCCCTCTCACTCCTCTGTTGTTGTGCCACCCCCTGAGTCCTGCTGGGCTCTGCCCTGGACAGAGCAGGTGAGTCCCCGAGGGGAGGAGATGCTGAGGGTGTGAGTGCAGGGCTGGAAGGACTCAGATAAATCATCCTGGTGCAACACAACATTCACAAACCAGCCTGAGATGGGACGTGCTGAGACAGAGGAACAGAAGGGGGGAGGGCAGAGGAGAGGAGGGACACCAGGGAGGGGACAGGGGCTGGCTGGGCAGGGACAGCTCCCCACCTGCAGAGACGTTCCACACTGCAAACGTGGGGTGGGCTCCCAAAGGGAACAGTGCCATAAAACCAGATGGGATGAAAGGGATGGGAGAGCCGAAAGGAGCCTAATGTGGATCTGTAGAAATCAGCTACATTTATATCATTTATAGGGAAAAAAATTCCTTTCTGTGTCTGCATGGTTTCTGAACACTGCTTTAGAGATTTCTCTAGCAGGGCTGCAATTCCCTTTTTTCCGCCCATTCTTCAGGATGTCCTAATCCTTGGGCTGCTGAATATTCCCTACAACTCCTTTTCAAAGAAGTCAGAACTTCTTTTGGGGCCTTTTTAATGAAGTGCTGTTGGCATTTTGTAACTGCCTCTGTTTGCTAAGGTACGAATGAAAGCATTTCAGAAGTTCTCAGTTACTGTGGCAAGTAGGAAAGTGAAATTTTATTTGAAATCCGTTTGTAAATCCTGCCTGTCTCTCATGGATCTCTGGCATCTTCAGAGGCAGCAGAGGAATTTGTGCTGTCAGCCCATAAATCTCCTGTCTCCTCTCCATCTTCAGCTGAGCACGGGGAATCAGTTTCTGATAACATCTCCAAATTGCTGGGAGCAATTTTGCAGCTTGTGGTAATTGCAATCTTCTGTTGAACGCCTCTGAGCTCTTAATAACTTTGTAATTAAAGTGCAATTAACAAATTATCTTGTATATGTCAAATGGAATGCTAACGTTGTTGTTAATGAGGAGATAATTAGCTGGTGTCATGGAGAGACTCCTGGGGTGAGCTCCAGAACCCTCTTGGCTCCTGTGGGAGGTTAATGGAGTTTGCTGGGAGTGAATGAGTGAATTGTCCTTCCATGACACCGGTGGAGCAGTCAGAGGTGTCCAGGTGAGTGATGCAGGTGAGATACCCAGGTGAGTGATGCAGGTGAGTGATGCAGGTGAGATACCCAGGTGAGTGATGCAGGTGAGTGATGCAGGTGAGATACCCAGGTGAGATACCCAGGTGAGTGATGCAGGTGAGTGATGCAGGTGAGATACCCAGGTGAGTGATGCAGGTGAGATACCCCGGTGAGATACCCAGGTGAGTGATCCAGGTGAGTGATGCAGGTGAGATACCCAGGTGAGATACCCAGGTGAGTGATCCAGGTGAGTGATGCAGGTGAGATACCCAGGTGAGATACCCAGGTGAGTGATGCAGGGGATTATCCCACAGCCAGGGGTTCCAGGCACGCCCTTCCTGGGCAGCTGCCAGTGTTTTGCAGAGGTTTCTACGGCACCACTGGAACGCTCCTTAAAGTACCCGGGAAGGGCTTTGGGAAGGGCTCAGCAGGTGATGAAAGCACTCAGCGCCCTCCAGCACACTGCCAGCCCCACAAACCCCGCTCAGCCCCGGTGCCCCGTGCTCAGCCCCTGCCCAGAGCCCAGCTCTGCCTGCCCAGCCCTGCTCCCCTCCAGGCGCTCTCACCATCCGTGTCTGGCCGTGCCAGGCTGGCAGAAGTGCCCGTGTTTGTCAAACTGCTGCAGGCCCCAGTGGAAGGTGGGCATGGGCTGTTCCCCCCGGGACAGAGCAAAGCCTCTCCCAGCTGCTGACCTCTGAGCCCAGCTCTGCCCTTGCTGATCCCACCGGGAGTGTCTCCCTCCCTTCAGCCCCCTGCCCGGGCTGAAACCTGCCCTGCACACAGCCAGACTCTGTTCCAGTTTTCCTCAGGTCAGAATCCCCTCCCCAGCCTGAGAGGGGTGACGTGGCTGAGAAAAGCCCTCTGCTTTCCCAGGCAGAAGGTGCAGGAGGGAGCTGGGGCAGGGCAGGGATGCTGCTCTCACACTGAGCTCCCAGCAGGGACACCCAGACACCTTCCCATCACTTTGGTGAAGAAAGCTGGGCCTGAACTCACACGTCAGGCAGGCACATAAACCTTCGCTGGAGAAGAAAGGAGCTGCTTGTGGTCTGAAGCCTGGGTTCAGTCCCAGTGGCTTTAAATTAATGATGTGCCCCATACTTTCCTGAACAGCCGTGTTTTCCTGTCTTAGGTCAGCCACAATACCCTACAGATAAACATTTTAAACATTTCCCCCTCCCTGGGCCTACAAAGGGAGGGGGCTTTGGCCTCCGTGTTTCCCCCGACCCAGAGCTATAAATTGGACATTTCTGCTGCACACATTCCCTCCAGGACCTGAGAGCCTGCACACAGCAGCTAAGTCATATTTTACTGGGATTTCCTTTAATGACTTCAGAAGTGCTTATTCTTTCCCTCAACCAGCATGGCACGAATAACGTAATTCTACAATTAATCCTGAATTACTCATACACTGCGCTCCATTTTCCTTTGCATTCAGGACAAGTTTTAAAAAGTTATTGCTTTCTCCCTCCTTTCTCGTTTTTTAAAGACTTCTTTAATCAGACCAAATGGGGCTTAAAAGTACTGGAAATGTCTGGTTTTCTTTCATACTCAGCCTGCTCAAAATCAAGCTAATTGCAAAGGACAAGGAAAGTGCTTTGCATTTATGGGCTGAGAGAAGGGACACGAGGGACAGGGAGTCCTTCACACGTTTCTGATGCACACTTCTTGGGGACAGGAATCTTTGAGCCGCTATATGGGGCCCCTGGGGGGGGACACAGGGGCTTTATTCCCACATCAGACCTGTGTTTTGTGACTGATCTCCACAGCAGTGCTCAGGTAGGGTGACTACAAAATGCCTTGAAAGCTGAGCTGCAGCTTGAGGCAGGTCCTGGCCAGAGAAGGGGATGGGCTGGAGGGGGCAGAGGAAGCCCAGGTGTGGTCAGTGCAGGGCCCCTGCAGCAGCCAGGTGCCCTCTGTGCACAGAGCCAGAGCTCCCCCACCCCCAGGGCTTCAGGGGGGATTGTGTCCCCTCTCCAGTCTGGGATTAAACCTTTGATCTGCTGATTGCCAGGGGAGAAGGGGAACACCGGGATTGTCCTGCAGCTGCCAGCCTTCCCTGCAGACAGTGGGCACCTCCTGACCAGGACTCCAGGTGGAAACACCTGCGTGGGGCTGGGGAGCAGCTGCAGGTCACTGCTGGGTCACTCAGCCCTGCTCTGGTCACCTGTGCAGACCTCGGGGCACAGGGATGTCCCCACAGCTGGGGACTGGCTGAGCTGTGCCTCCTGCCGGGGCTTTGCTGAGCCCAGCTCAGCCCAGCCTGGCTCAGCCCAGCCTGGCTCAGCCCAGTCCGGCTCAGCCCAGCCTGCAGAGCCCAGCCCAGCTCAGCCCACCCTGCAGAGGCCCAAATGGATCCTTTTGGGAGCACTTTGGGCTGAGCTCCTCCGGGTTTTTCTGTTTAGTCTCGGCTGTTAGACTGAGCGGCGACTGCCGGGGCTGCTGAGAGATTTACTGGAGCTGGCCGTGGGTATTTATGGCCCGTGAGCTCCAGGCCTGGCTGCTGAGCCCTGTGCAGCCTCCTGGCTCACTCACCTGCAGGGCTCCCTGGGATGGTTTTGGCAGCCTCAGGCACAGCACCTTTTTAGGGCAGGTCTGTCCCAGCTCCTGGGGAGAAGCTTTCTGGGAGTCCTCTCCGTGGCCCCTGGAGACCTGGAGAGGTCAGGCTCGTGAACTAATGCCTGTCATCCCCGTGGAAAGGCCACTGTGTCCCCCACTGCCACCAACCCCTCCCTCCCACCCAGTGCTGTTGGCTGGAATGTGTGCAAAGGAATAAATTTTTACCTTGACAAGAAAAACACTCAGCATCCGCTGCTCGTCCTGAGCTGCAGCCAGAGGCAGCACTGGATGGACCAGTAATTATTCCTGCCTTGACTTAAAATAAAGTTTTCTCTTTCCACAAATGTCTCAGCAGTGTAAACAGCTCCCTCCCAAGGGAATTAAGCTTTCTTTATCTTCGCTTTTCTTCCCGAGCAGCCCCTTCCCCGCAGCGTTTCGGGTTTCACAGTCGCGCTCTGCGCTGCCTTTGTTGTTGCCTGCTCTTCCTCCAGGCAGTGCCAGGTTTATTTGTGGCATCTCCTGCACATCACACACCCGCAGTGCTTCCTGCTCTGCAGCCACACTCCGCAGAGGGACCCTGGAGAGCCCCGGGGCTGCTCTCCCTGCAAGTTCCCCCCGTGCCACCCCGGAGCTGGCACAGACCCAGCCAAAACCAAAAATAACAACCGTCAACTAAACACATCGCCACAAGAAAGGAAAACTTCAATGACAGCCACAGCTCAGGGTGAGGAACACTTCAGACATCACCCAGCAGGCCGGGATTGGTGAAACACGGCCCTTTGTGTCTGTCCAGGCTCCTGGGGCACACGGAGTGCAGGCTCCCTCCTTGTCCCCGACACATCAGGTGTTGGCTCCGGGCAGGTTTTCAGGACCAGCCTTCGTCCTCCAGCAGAACCAGCCCCAAACCCAACACCTCCCTCCACAGCAGGCTGAAGGCACATCTCTCCTGAGCTTGCTGCTCCCATCCCCCTTTACCCCCTGCTCCCCCAGCTCCAGTTTTCCCAGCCCGAGTTCATCAGTTTAAATCGCATCTTGGTGTAAATTGATTTCATTGCAGCCTCTGCTTCCACCTCTGCCTCGCCTTTAAATTGTATCTTGTCTTAAATCAATCTTATCCCAGCCCTCAGCTGCTGCGCTTTATTCTTCCACTTCAATTGCAGCTGGTTTTAAAGGGCCCAGCTCAGAGAGAAGCTTTTCTCTCTCAGCCTCTGCTGCCTGCTTGTTTCATTTCAATCACCTCCAATATTGGGCAGGGACATCTTCCCCTCACTCCCTGCCCTCACATATTCTCTATTTTAACCACTTCATATTTCCCCTTCCTGGCTCATCTGGTTTTAAACCAATTGGATTTTTTTTTCCAATCTCCACCATATTATAAATTATTCTTTATTTCAGCCTCTTCCCAGCCTTCCTCTCCTTCCCTGTGTTTCAGCCAGGGCCGGGAGCTGCAGAGGGGTCCCTGCCCTGCCCGAGGTGCCAGGACCCCTGACCCCCCTGCAGACATCTCCTCCTTCCCTGGGCACAGCCTGCTGTGTTCCGAGGCTGGCCCTGGAGCAGGGGGTGCCTCTGCCCTCGGGCCAGGCTGGGGCTGCCCTGGGGCCCTGGAGGAGAGGCCAGGCTGGGAGCTTGGCAGGGGAGCCTCAGAAATCAGGAATGTTCACAGAAGCCGTTGGGATGGTCTGAGAAGTTATCCCTGATCCCGGTGCTTGCTGGTTGTTAAGTGCCTGAAACTTTATGGTGGAGGGTTCTGATGAAGAAACTTTTTTATTTTTCTGGAAACTGAGTGGGATTAAGGCTTTGGCTTTTTTCCCTTTT
Organism: Fringilla coelebs; assembly: GCF_963513975.1. NCBI lineage: Eukaryota > Metazoa > Chordata > Aves > Passeriformes > Fringillidae > Fringilla > Fringilla coelebs. Next base: position 14,059,362 of record NC_140045.1, read on the forward strand.
TTTTTTTCCCCTATTGTAAATGATAACTGGATGTAGAACACTAATAAGCAAAACAAGCATTTGCCTGAAACGTTTTTTTGACCTACTTTTCAGTAAATTTGGGCCACTGTTTTTTCTCATTTTTGACTGTCAAAACAGAAAACAAATCTTCTGTGATAGGTCAGGTCTTTTCATTGCAAAGGCTGTGTGTGCTCCTGCGAGCTCTCAGCAGCAGTGCTGTCCAGTGGCACACGTGCATGAGAGCTCTGCACGTGGATGGCACAGGGAAATGTGGAAAACCAACCCTTTATTATCATTAGATTGCAATTAATCCGGGTTTTTCTTCATAAATCTTGGTTTTAGTTGATTTTTTTAGCAGGAACAATATCGCTCTTTTAGCCTTGATGCTGCCAGGCACTTCTGAAAAAATATGGGTGATGTTCCAGGTCCTGAGGGCTCTGTGGAGGTGTCCTGGGCTTTATGACTCCTCAAGAGCCCCTGGATGGTTCTGTCAGTGCGAGTTTGCTTTGGGAAGGAGTCCCGGGGTGCAGGAGAAGGCAGGACCGAGCTGAGCCCTGCCAGCTGCGAGCCCCAGGCAGCTCCTGCACACCCCTGGGTCAGTCCTGGGTGTCTCCAGGGGAATTCTGATTTTCCTCCGTGTGCCAGCCCAGAGCTGCCCAGCTCCAGCACTGCAGGGTGGATGCCATGGGCTGGGAGCTCTCTGTGCCCTCTGTGCCTCCCCTGGCAGGGTGGAAGGTGCAGGTGCTGTGCTAATGAGCAGAGCTGGGGCAGTTTTGGCACAATGACAGCAGTGTGTGGCAGATCAGCAGGAGAATTCCCTTCATCAGCAGGGACAGATGATGAGTGGGACACAAGGCTGGAGCAGCCACTGCTTTCCCTTTTTCTTGGAGTTTCTGCTGGGACACGGAGGAATCCCTTGGTCTTGTGGTGCAGCAAGATCTGTGTGTGGAATAAATAATGGGCAGAAAAGCCAAGCTGGAGGGGTGGCATGGCTTTATCCAGCTTTTCTTGCATCTCTGAGACCCAGCTGGGTTTTCCTTCAGCCTCGCAGATGCAGCTGTGCAAGCACCACGGCTCCTTTGTACCGTGGTGAAATAGGGATAATGATAAATACCATCCCTGTAGAAACTCTTAGAAAACCTACCAGCACTGCATTGAGGCCAAGATGTTAGGGGAATGCCTCCCTGGATAGCTGTGGGTGCTGCACTCAGTAATTGCAGCAATTGCTGTGTGAGACCAAAACCTGCAGGAAGGAGTGGGGATGCTGTGCTGGGCACTCCTGTTGGCAGCACTGCAATGTGCCTGCTCTCTGTGGCTGCCTGATTCCCAGGGCATGGGCCAGGGTGGATTAGCAGCGATCTGGGGGATTGTCCCCTGCCCCAGGGCAGTGCCTGGGGCTGCAGATGGGCTTTGCCATGGGATGCCTGCTCTTACAGTAATCCTACTAAAGCCAGAGCCTGTGCAAGGGCAGGATGGAGAACAGGATTGTGCATGGCACGGGATATCAGGGGACCAGCCCCACGGATAAACGGCTGAGCTGTGTCAGGCTGGCCCTGATTTACAGCCAGGCTCCTGGAGAATGGATAAAAGCTAAATGGGAGCCGTGGAAAGGGCTCAGGGGAGCCCAGGCTGGATAATCAGCTTCCACACTCCTCCCCAGCACCTCCCGGCCAAACTCAGTGACTGCAGGGCTGAACAACGTCGTCCCACTGGCTCCTTGTGCACAAATCCTCACCCAGGACCCATCCAGGGGTGCCTGGGGTGTGCACATGAAGGGTGGTTGTTCCCTGATCCCCAGCAGCTCTTCCACCAATTCTGGGATCCATTTGGAATGCTGTTAGGGTTGGTGGGAGATGGCTTTTCCCCACACACACAAGGATTTCCAGGAGCTTGAAAGTCTCCAATTCCAAATGGGCAAACACAATTCAGACCTTGAAACGTGAAAAATAACTCAATTTTAATGACATTTGTAAGGCTACTTTTTTTTGCTGTAGAAATGCCAGGGCTGTCCGAGCCAAAGTTGAGTGAAGTACCTGCAGTTTGAAAATTCAGCACTGTCTGCTTGTTGAGCTGCAGTTCAGTAAAATCTGCACTGTGAATGAGTGAGCGTTTTGGGATGAGAAAAAGGTGCAGTCCAGGTCACCAGAGAGTGTTTTTTGGTGTTTTTTGGAGTTCTGGCAGCTCTGTGGGAGAGGCTGACTTTGCAGGGTGTTGAGGAGACAGGGACAGCTCCCTCTGCCCTGGTGTAAGTAGCAGGCAGGGAATGTTTTGCTGTTGAGGGGGTGATGGGCTGATTCCTGGCCTTGGAATTTACCTGCTCTGGGAACAACCTCAGGCCAAAGCACACAGCTGGAAAACCCCAGGTGCTGGCAGGATTGCACCTGGACACGTGGCTTTTTCTGGCAGAAAGAGGGATGTCCTTTGGAGCTGGGATAAATCCACACCTTCCTGTGCTGGGAATCTGGAGTGGAACCCAGAAGTGCTCTGGCAACCTCAACTCCATCAGCAGGGACTGCCCAGGCTGAGGAAGTGGAAGACTGAGGCCCACAGCCACCTCATCTCTCATTCCACATCCCTCTGCCCCAGAGTGGATACAGGACAAAAGACCTTTCTTCAACATCTGGGAAAAATTAGAGACAGCCCTGCCTCTCCCCGTGTCAGTAACTGCAGAGGGGAGAAGGACAGCAAGAAATGGAGCAAGGGAAGGTTGATCACAGGCCCAGGCTTTGCCCTCCAGCAAATGCAGACCAGAGAGTGCTAAACAGAGCTCTTTCAAAATGCAGCACAATATTTGTGATCCGAGTCATGCTGGTCCTGCTTTTCAGGCAGCTGTTTCTCTTGCAATTATTTTTCCATGCCAATGACTTCTTGGTCCGTGGGGCTCAGCCACCTCTCCCGTGCACGTGCCAAACTTGCATTAACTCTGGGAAGTTGTGCCTGTGCATGGAGAGCAGAACAGATCCCCTTTCTGCTTTCAGGAAGGGTTTGTGTGTGATTTATGAGCCTGGCGAAGGAGCACGGAGGGCTGGAGTGCCAAGTGAAGGCATGGCCAGCAATGGAAAGGACGAGGTGAACGCAGAATTAATTACTGGAACAGCAGAGCCTCCGTGGAGCCCACGGCAGCTGATCCAGGCAGCTTCAGGTGCAAAGGTGTATTTGTTCCTGGCTCAGGGTTTTCATCTCCGTGCTGACAGGGCGGTAATTCAATCCTATAAAGCAGCAAATTATCACTGCCTGCTTTGCATTAATTTCCCTCCCCAATGGACACCATAAAAAAGGGAATGCATTCTCCTCAAGGCCTCGGTGGAGAATTTCCCGTGGCAGCCATGAGTTACAACTCTATCTGCAAAGGCATCCTGTAAATAACACGTCAGGATCTTAATTCACCAAATAAATCTGATGCCTTGCCCAATCCATAACACCCAGGATATTCAAGTCTCCTTCTAAGGAGGCTGTCAGTGCTTTCCCCCTCTCTGAGGTGCATGTGGCACAGGCACAGGTGGATTCATCCACACCTCCCCACCTACAGACAGAAAACTGTGTCTGTGTGAGCACCTGCATCACTCCCAGGCTCTGGGAGTGGGCCAGGGCAGCTGTGGGCCAGCCCTGCTGTGTTCTGTCCCTCCAGGAGAGCCCTGCCCCAGGAGCTCTGTTAACAGCTCCTGATGCTGGCTGCTTGCCTGGGGGGCTGTCACTGAAGGCACAGATCAAACTGGAGATGCTCCAGCACAGGTTTTGGTTGGGAGAGACCTTAAAACCGATCTCATTCCACCCCCTGTCATGGGCAGGGACACTTTCCTTAGACCAGACTGCCCAAAACCTCATCCAGCCTGGCCTTGAACACTTCCAGGGAACGTACAGAAACTCTTCCTGGCTCAGTTCTCCCTGGGCCTTAGCTCTCCTACCCTCATCCCTTCCTTTCCCTGTATCCTTCCCAGGCTGTCTGTCCTCACTGCCACCCTTTGAAAGCTTTTTTCCCTCCCAGATCGCTCAGCTGCATGGAGATGCCTTCAGCTGGCAGCTGGGGCATTTGGGAAGTTCCATGCCCTGCTCCAAGGCCACTCGAGGTGTTTTATGTGCCCTCGAAAGAGAAGCACCCCAAAAACATGGCAATTTTCATTCTTCAGCTGCATAGGAACGTTGTGAGGTGGCAATGGGCTTGTGTGCACATGAGAGGGCTTTGAAAACTTTAATTTCCTAAGAAAATGCTGAGCTGCTGTGAATACAATAATTAATCCTGGAAGATCTCCTGGAGCCCTGTGGTGTGTTTGTTTCTGCTCTAATTCATGCCGAAGGGGGGGAATTTTGCAAGGATTGTTTTCATTTCTAGCAGGATAATGTCCCCACTTTCTCTTTTCCTTTTTGATTAACATAAAAGGGCTAAAGAAAATTAGCTTGCTGCTGGACTAATTTGGTGGATGTTTCACCACGGAGCATCTTTTGATTGCTGAGTCGTACCCTGCTGTAGGATGCTGACAGGGAGCATGGCAGGGTTTCCTGATTTACTGCTATTTTGGGCATTGCTGAGTTGATAGGACTTCCAGTTTTGTTTTATTTTTTTAATCTTTTTTAAAGGCTGGGGGGGAAGGGATGGGAAGGAAAGAGAAGACCTCAGTCAGAAAGAGGCTTTGTATTCCTGGTTGTCCTGGTCCGGACTCAAGTGACATTTTCTGCTGAATCCATTACCCCGAGTCCTGACACGCCAGGTCCCTTTGTCCCCCGTCTCCTTTCCATGGGGTGCCACAGCTGAGCCAAGCTGCACCCCAGCCCCGATGAACTTCACAATTAGCTGCCCTAATGAAGCTCTACTGTGCAGCCCCGGCTTGCTGACTGCAGCGGGGCGCTTTGGCAGAGCGGCTCTGCGGCTGCTGCTGCGCCCAGCGCTCCCTGCAGACCCTGGGAACCGACGCCCACCGGGGCCGGGGCTCCACGGACCCCCAGCAATTCAGAAAGAAAACAATCCTCCACTTTCTCATTAAAAGATGAAAGAGAAGAGCCTTCTTCCCCCTGGTTCTTTCCCCTCGAACACGGAGCGATAATTCTGCGCCCGAGAAGCCGCTCCTCGTTCACGGCCCCTGATTAGGAAAGACAATGGGATTAGTTCGAGCCGACTTGAGAGGCCTTGGCGACTCCTTCGCTGGCGGAATCGTGGCCGAGGGTGGATAATGGGAGATTGATTAGGGTTAATAGACTTATTTTTCCAGGTCACCCGCACAGCACTCTGGGTTGCGGGGCTCCAGCACATATTATTGCAAGCCATAAATCAAGGGGCTCGGCGGCACCTCGGGGCTCCCTGCCCGCCTCGGGTGTCGGGGAACAATTGTCCTTTGTGTGCCCGGTGCCAGCTCCGGCAGGGCCCGGCCCTGGGGCTCCCTGGCAGCGCCCGGAGGGGCCGAGCCCGGCCGGCAGCGCTGCCCCAAAGGCTCGGCTTGGGCAGAGGGACCGGGCTGGGCTGAGCTTTGTCAAGCGCGTTCCGTGACTGCTCGGCATGAATGGGAGCCCTGCAAGCCGCTCCGTGGGACTCCCCGCTCTGTCTCCTCTCATTTCGAAGGTTACGGAGCGTGTTGCACAGCTGGAACAGCTGGCGGGGCTGCGCAGCCCCGCGCCCCAGAGCGGCCCGGCCGGAGCTGCCCGGGGGCTGGAGGGAAGGACGGGGGGACAGCGGGCCCCCCAAGGCTTGGGGAAGGACAGGGGGGACAGCGGGTCCCCCAAGGTTTGGGGGAGGACAGGGGGAACAGCGGGTCCCCCAAGGTTTGGGGGAGGACAGGGGGGACAGCGGGTCCCCCCAAGGTTTGGGGGAGGACAGGGGGAACAGCGGGTCCCCCAAGGTTTGGGGGAGGACAGGGGGAACAGCGGGTCCCCCAAGGCTTGGGGGAGGACAGGGGGGACAGCGGGTCCCCCAAGGTTTGGGGGAGGACAGGGGGAACAGCGGGTCCCCCTAAGGTCTGGGAAAGATGAGGGGAACAGCGGATCCCCCCAGGACTGGGGCTGGCTCGGCTCCAGCAGCGAGCCCTGAGCTCGCAGTGCCCCGGGCTCGGCCGGGGTGGCAGTGCCAGCGCGGGCCGTGTGTGTCCCATATCCCAGTACCCGCAGGGCTTTCCCCTGGATAACCCCAAAGAAATGTGCTCCCGCCGGGGGGGAGGTGGGAAAAGCCCGTTCTGAGAGGGTTCTGTCCGGCAGGGATGGACTCGGCTCTGCCTCCCCCCGGGACCAATCCCTGCTGCTTCGCTGGAGTTCTGTGCTTTGCACACGATGTCAGCTCTCCCGGTTTTCCATCGGTATCCCTCCATCCCAGGTGCCTGCTCAGAGGGATGAGCGCAAAGGAATTCAGAATCCCCTCCTGAACTAAAACACAGTCTGCAGCATTACAGTATTGCTCATCCTGCCCCAGGATTTGCCGTGTCCCGCTCTGCAGCACCACCCACCCGGTCCTGAGAGCCCCCAGGCGTCCCCAGAAACCACCCAAAGGTTTAAATACATTAAATACACCTCTGAAAGGTGCCGATACAACAGAGAATGCGATGAAACCCCAGTGCCAGCGTTCACTGGGAATGCCAGGGTGCTCCATGGCAGGGGCAGGGCTGCGGGCAGGGCACTGCTGCCTGGCCCAGGCTGGGGCCCTGAGTCTGCCTCGAGCCCAGGAGGCTCATCCCAGCCGAACCAGCACCGGCCTGGCCATGGCTGGGGTCCCTGGGAGCAGCTCCTCGTGGGTTCCCCTCCCCTCCTTTAGCCTGAGGCTCTCACTGCTCCCAGCTCCTGCTCGGGTTTGGAGAAACCTCCCACAGCACCCCTCCAGGTGTGACTCTCATTTCCAAAAATGTCCTTGCAGACAGCATTTCCTTCCCATGGATGGGTGATTCCGGGGCTGCTGGAATACGTTTGCTTTTCTTTATGCAAATTGAGAACTGCAAATGATTTTGGCAGCCTCGTCCTGGCTCACAGCAGTACAGCACCAACAGAACGTACGTGGAGTCGATGACAACTTTATAATAACAACAAAATGCAGGCAGATCAAGCATGTGTATCCCTTGTTATGTCTTCATGGTGAAAGGAGAGGTGTTTTTACACAGATAATTACTGCAGATATCCACCTCCGTGTACATTGCAAACTGTGATAAGATAGTGTTACCTAAAAGGGGACTGGCTGGCTTTTTCTTCTCTAGGTATATCTGGGCAAAATCTATAATTCTTTGTCTAGACAATGATCTCACAACAAGAGAATGAACTTCAATTAGTTGTTTTGATGGGAAAAACCTTTTGTGTAATGGAGACAAAGCCAGAGCACTTATGAGCAGCCCTACAAAAACAAACCTGTGTGTGCACAAACACGGGAGGTGGGGAAGGGCGGCAGCAGCAGCAGGATTTAATTTCAAAGTGTCACACAGTTGTTTCAGATGCTGGCACGCACCTGTCCTGGTGACAGGGGGAAAGGCAAAGCTTGCAGCTCTCTACCCACAGCCTGTGTCAGACAAAGGAGAGACAGGAGCGTTTTCCCTGCTCGTTCTGCCTCTGGAGAGTGCCAAGGAGGTCAGGGGATGAGATGAAGGCAAAAACCACACAGCCATGTGTTTGGAGAGCTGTTGGGGCTGTGGCAGTGAAGCCAGGTCGTCCCTGGTGTCCCTGAACCTCTGCCTTTCCTGTGCCCATGGCCCTGAAGTGCCCTCTGGATGGAACATCAGGGTTTGGGCTGTTTCTGCCAGGGCCTGGGCACCTGGGGCAGCTGCAGCCCTCGGGGTGCCCGGGCACAGAGGGGCTGAGGATGTCACACCATGCCAGGCACTGATGCCACCCAACAGCCTGGGCCCCTCTGCTTTCAGAGCCCAGCTCTGGGGAGTGTGAACAGCACCTGGCAAAGAAAACCAGCACTCCAGAAACTTCCAGAAACTTCCAGAAAACCAGCGCTCCAGACACTTCCTTGCTTCCCCTTTTCCTTCCTGCAGTGGCACAAGTGCCCTGGCTGAGCCTGCCGTTGCCTGGGGCTGCTCTGTGCCCAGACCCACCACCCTCCTGGAGGTGACAGACCCCAGAGGGGCTCCCTGGCCCCCTTCAGGCCCTGCTCCCCCTGCCCTGGGGCTCTCCCTGCATCCCAGCACTGGCTTTTCCCGGAGAGGAGCCTCAGAGACATCCTGACACCGGCTGTGTTCCCTGAGAAGGAGTGCAGCCTGGCTTTCCAGGTATTTTCTGGAATTTTCTGAATCAGCTGTCAGCAGCTGCAGCCCATGGGGTTTCCACTGGGGGGGACCTGCTGCTCCTCTTCAAAGCAGAGCATTAAATACATTTCAGCTTTTGTGTCGCTTCAGCGTGGACTCAGATCATTCATCAAAGGTGACTTTTGATCAGAGTCCCCTCGGGAGGGTCCCCTCAGCAGGAAACTTGAACCAGGGAGGCACAAAAGAAAGACAAGACGAGGAAATAATAATACTCTCTAGGCAGTGCCCTTCATTAATATCTTCAATAAACAAACATGTACATCTGAACACGACTTCTCTCGCACACACTGTTATCACTCAGCTCTATTCCACATGAAAGCACACATGTCATAAGCCATTCCAACTCCCATCCCCACTTAATGTATTAGCACTCATTTCATTTGCATTTTAATGGCGAGACTACACTTTTCAAATAAATGACTGCACTTTATCAAAGCATTACTTCATTTGGGCTGTGATGCTGCTCTGCTCTGGAGCTGCAGAAGGCCCTGCAGAGGAGACCCAGTGGGCTGGGGAGCTGCAGCTCTGCTCTCTGGGCTCTGCAGGGAGGGCAGGCAGCAGCTCTGGCTGCTCTCTGGGCTCTGCAGGGAGGGCAGGCAGCAGCTCTGGAGTGCTCTGGCTGCTATCTGGGCTGCAGGGGATGCTCCTTATGTAACTTCACCCCCACATTTTGTTCCCGCAGGTTCTGCTCCAGGGAACATCGTTCAGGGCTAGAGGTGGCCTGAAATGAACCTGGGGAGAGAAATCCCTGGGGTTTCTCTCTGCCCAGGCTTTGAATCTCTGCCGTGCAGCTGAAGCTTGTCCTGGTGCTGGGTCTGTTCCCAGCAGAGCAGAGCAGAACAGAGCAGCCTCCTGTGGGGATGCATCAGCAGCCCTGGCTCAGAGCAGGGGACAGTGCAGTGGCCACCCTGCGGGCTCAGCTGGAAGGTTCCAGGGCTCAAGAGCCAGATGATAGGCATAAAAATAAAATTAACCTTTCCTTCAAGAGGAAGAAAGACATTCCAAGCTGCTAAACCTTTGGGTAGCGACCAGAGCAAGAGGGAAAGGAGAAGAGGATGGAGTCTGTGTGGGGAGAGGCTCTACCCCTGCCCAAAGCAGCGCTGCTGTCCCAGGGGAGCAGGCAGGAGGTGTCTGGATGCTTCTGGAGCTGACACCTGGCTTGTCCTAACGTGGAACATCCCTCGGGCACCCCTGCCATGGAAGAGGGGCTGCAGCCCCTCTGAGGGACCAGTTTGGCTGCTGGGCTCCAGCTGGGGAGGGAGAGGAGGGTGGAGCAGCCCCACTGGGGATTTGGGGATGGAGGGAGGTGTGCTATGGCAGCACTGGGAAAATGCTGCTGGGAAATGCTCGGGGGCTCCTGCAGGAGGGTGAGCCTGGAGGGGGGTGGGTGTGGTGGGGTTTGCCTGGGAAGGGGGTGGAAATCCATGAGGGATTTCCTGGCTGTTATTTCACTCTGAAGTCTTTTCCTTGCACGAGTGCTGGGGGAGTTTGGAGGTGGTGGAGGTGTCCCCAGGTGCTCCTTTGCTCTCGTGTTGAACACCTGGCTGAGTGAGAGCTGCTCGCAGGGAAACGTGCTGTAAACTTGTACAGGTTTGGTTCATGCTGTGTGCAAAGGTTCCTGTAGCTGAAAGGAAAATCTGTACCACCACATTTTAAATTTCCTCCTTTCCTGTGATTGTAATTCCATTTATGAGCTTCTGCTTGCTGGAGAAAGCTGGTTCATATTGCCCCAGTGACTGGGTAGGCAATCAAACTGTCCTTAAACATCAGCAAGTTTTATTTTAAAACTTAAGTCGATCTTCAGCTTGAATTGGAACAGAAGTGAGGTGTCAGATTGCATTTGTTGATAGGAATGCTGTTGTGGCAAATACTGTAAAAAGGAAAAACAGAGTCTGTGGATTAAACACTGCATTAAGTGGGGGCAGGGTAATTGAGTGATCTCCAGCCATTATTTGTAAGCCAGGCTGTGATAATGAGAGATGCTGAGGAGCCCTAAGGTGTGAAATGCTGGTGGAGATAATAGAAATCTGTAGCAGCTTTGCTTTTTTTTTTTGTTTTCCCCTTTCTTGTAACCCTGTGCTGCAGACCAGCCCCTTGTGCTGCCAGGAACCATCTTGGTTTGACAAGCTCAGCAAAAGCAGGGTCTGTGGTGACTCTCCCTCTCTGTGAGCTTGTGATTCCCTGGTGGTGCTCACTGTGCTGGTGCTGTGTGGCAGCACCAGGGCTGATTGTGCCACAGCTCTGCAGGTTTGCTCTTTTAAAGGTTGGAGTCACGTTCCTGAAGTCTCATCCCTCAGGATCTGTAGTCTTGAAAAGTTAGAAATAAAAATCCCGTGTCCAGAGCTCCCAGCCAGCTCTCTGGGGGCTCGTGGGGGTAACAGCACAGTGGCAGTGGATGTGAGGTGGCTTTGGGGTGTCCCCTCTGTCACACAGCACCCAAGCCAGGCCAGCCCAGCTGTGCTCCTGCCTTGCAGTGCTCAGCTCCAGGAACCACTGTGCTGGGAGGAAGAAAATGCAAAGCAATGAGTGAATGTCATTGACATGAAACTGTTCCCGTGCTTTTGCAGCCTCCAAAATTAACAGTGCAGATGATAAAACAGCAGTGGTGCCATGAACCTTTTCCAAGCAGGGCTTTATTCCTCACCCAGGCTGGGCTGGAGCAATTGTGCTGCACAACCCTTCCATTTCCAGGGAAGAGAGCTCACGTTTAATGTGCTGCCTTGTGGGGCTTCCTCTGCATCCTTAATGCCTCGCCATTCAATAGCTCTGTGCTTTGCAGGGCCCTGGAGATAAAAGAACCAATATTCCTTCAAAGGTTATTTCCAACACAGGAGTAGTTAAGAAACCGTCTGGGCACAAACGACAAATTATTGTAATCTGAACAAAGAGCAGGGAAGGTCCCACCAGCTGGAAACTTAAAAGGAGCCATAGACAAAGATGTGAAGATGGATTAAAGAAAGAGCTCTGATGTTCCCAAAGGCAGCAATGGGGCTAAGTGCTACAAATGAGGGAGGCTTCGGAAGCAGCCTGGGAGCTGAGCTGCCACGTCCTCCTCCTCCTCCTGGGAGCTGCAGTGCCCTGAGCAGCACTGCCAGGGCTGGGAGCTGCGTGCTCCTGGGGCTGGCCCTGCCTGCCTTGGCAGGGAGCAGGAGCCTGGTCCTGTGCCTGCTGTGAAATCAGAGGGAAAACATTCCTGCACCGTGCATTTCTCTCCTAATCTCACTTTATCAGCCTGCCTGGCAGCTCAGCACTTTGGCTTCTGTGCTGGGAATAAGGCTGGGGCAGGAGCTGTTTCCAGCCTGGATCTGGGGGTGACAGAGCACAGGGCTCCCTTCTGGCCCCAAGATCCTGTGTGAGGAACTCCCCTGGCCTCTCTGAGCTGGGTGAGGGGAGGTGGCTCCAGGACTGACCCGGGAGCAGAGCCTGCTCCAGGCTGTGTGTGGGCACGGCTCAGCATCAATTTCACATTCCTTGGGTCCCACCAAGGATGGTGGGGGGCAGAGCTGCAGGGATTGCTGCAGTGCTCTGCCCATGGCACCAGGCAGACACAGCCAGCCAGGCAGTGCCCCCCGAGGGGCCTCAGGAGCTGGGGAAACTCCTATTTTATTGTACACACTTTCTATCCCATTCTGAATGCAAGAACTGCCATAAAGCAGGGCAAGAAGGTCGCTTATTAAATAGGCATAAAGTACTTGGAGAGTGATTAGTGCCTCTCTGGTCTGATACTAAAGTGGCTCTTCAGTGATAAATGAAGTCGCTGCTGGGAATGACAATATCCATTTGGGGCCATTTGCGCTGTTTTGGTGACCTGGTGGCTCCCTGCTGCTGCCGCACCCCTCTGGGAGGACAGGGACTCACCAGGGTGGCCTGGGCAGGTTCCTGCAGGCTGCTGAGCTTTCCCCTGGCTTCTGTGTGCTGCTCTGCCTCCGGACCACTGCCCCTGGGCAGGGGTTTGCTGGGGGGTTTGGTGGAGGGCTTCGTTTGGGGGAGTGGTGAAGCGTTTTGACCAGGTCACCTGCTCCAGGTAGTCTCAAACCGCTGAAAGCTTCAGATTGAAATTCAGAGGATCTGTACAAAGCCGGGGAGCTTCTAATAAATCTGCTTTATCTTCGTGGCCACACAGCCTTGGTGGAAGGCTTGGTGCTGGCTGGGGGAGCTGGAAATGCTCTGTTTGTCAGGGCACTCCTGCCACCCTGTCCCTGTGCCCAGGGCTGGGACTCGGGTCCTGCATGCCAGACAAGCCCCAGGGAGAGGCAGGAGCCAGTGCCCCCCTCACAGTGCTGCCATTCCACCAGGAAACCTCCACAGCCACATAATAAAGATGATACTTGCAAAGGGACAGTCAGAGGGGAAGAGTTCTCAGTCAGATTTTAATGTGGATTTCCTGTCTGGGCTGACAGAGGGGATATCTCCAGAGCTTCAGGGAGCAAGGGAAAACAGCCTTCCGCTGCAATAACTGTCTGCTGCAGCTCTGGTTTAGCACCCCTGAGAAATGCCTGTGTACACACCTTAAACACTTCCAGGCATATTGAGCAAACCTGTTCAAATAGCTCCCCTGATTAAACATGTCATTACCCGAGGTTAACTCTGCACATGGCGCTCTGTCAGGGTTAAAGGAGGGCTGGATTCCTTGGATTTAAACCTGCCCTGACTAATTTTAGCATGTTCTATAAATAGCCCTCCCAAATACTTGAGCAATGCATGTTCTACTCTCTAAAGGCAGAGAAGGTTTCTAAGGTAATGGAAATCATGGTGATTAGTGAGGGCTGGGGATAAAAAGAAGATATAAAAGTAGTGCAGAAATCCTTTGATACATCACTCACTCTTTCTGAAGCATTTTCTTCTCCTTGTCTTGACTTTAAGTTTCCCTGTAGCATGTGAGGGAATCTACCTCCTAAATTCAGACTCTTCAAAATTATTTTACCTTGCCTTTCCATGTGAAAATATACTTTCCTCCTGAGTTGAGCTTGCAACAAATGGGGAAAATGCTGTGTTGAAAAAAATAAACTCACCCAATCTGAGAATATAGATTTGAATCTTTATAGAAACATTTTAGACTAATTTGAGTACCTCCTGTGTTCATCTAGGGAGCAATACACAGGCAAAGTAATTAATTCACCTAAGTTTTCAGCTACCAAAAACGAGGCATTTGTTACTTAGTCAGGTTTTGGGATGGTGTGGCCAGGGAGATGCTCCCCAGTCTGGCACTGCTGCACAACAGCCACCCTGAACCCCCCCGGGAGAAACATGGGGAGCCTTGGGTGCAGAAATTCACCCTGCTGGAGTCTGCAGGCTCTGCTCCAATAAAACTCTGGGATGTTTGGCTGGATGTTTGGTCAGATCAGCTGCCCTGCCCCTCCAGGGGTTTCCTGCTGCTCCCCAGCCTTTGGTTGAGCTCACGGACTCTGAGCAGGGAAGGAACAGGTAGAACCCAGACCCTCAGCAGCACCTGTAGCAAACAACAAGTACCTTCTCAAAGTTACATTGCAGCTTAATTAAACGGGGAGAGGCCTGTCAGACTTAATTTATTTTTAAAAGCCCCATCAAATTTAATTTGTGAGAGCAGCTCTTCCATCTGCTTCCAGGCATTATCTCTGGAGTTCAGGAGAAAAACATATGTCTTGTGGTTAATAAGAATGTGTTGTAATGGATCCTATGACTGTGTGATTAATAACTGCTCAGCTCTGATTGTTCTCATTATTAGGAGAACACACAACCCCTCTGCCCAGCCCCAACCTATTGAGAAAAGAGATCATAAAACAGGAGATGAAAAATTCCTCTGCTTGAGATGAAAGCAAATGGATCAAGGACTTGGCTGCACGGAGCTGTGCAGGGAAGGCAGCTTCCTATGGTTCTTATTATTCCTCTTTTGGGATTCTGTATCAGATCATCAAATGTGCTCCGAGCAGGGCGCTCCAGTTTGCATTTAGACGTGGAACCTGACCTGGTGCCTGGCTGCCAGAGGCAGTGCTGGCATTCAGGGGGTCCTGAGCAAACCCCACCTTCGCCCAGATTCCTTCTGTAGCCTCGGGCACATCCCCATGACCCCCTCAGAAACAGCATCCCCGAGGAAATGTCCCCAGGGCACATCACAACGACCTCACCAGATTTTCCTCCTTCCCTGGCCTGCTCCTGGCTTTAACTCCATGCCACTGTGCCAAGCCAAAGCTCAGCAGCACGTTTCCAAGGGAGCAGCAGGGTGAGAACCTGACCCTCCTGTTCAGGGACCAGCTCAGCTCATGCAGCATCCCAACCCTGAGCAGCTCCTGTTTGCAGCATTTCAACCCTGAGCAGCTCCTGTTTGCCAAATCCCAACCCTGAGCAGCTCCTGTTTGCAGCATCCCAACCCTGAGCAGCTCCTCTTTGCCCCAACCCAACCCTGAGCAGCTCCTGTTTGCAGCATCCCGACCCTGAGCAGCTCCTGTTTGCAGCATCCCAACCCTGAGCAGCTCCTGTTTGCAGCATTTCAACCCTGAGCAGCTCCTGTTTGCAGCATCCCAACCCTGAGCAGCTCCTGTTTGCCCCAACCCAACCCTGAGCAGCTCCTGTTTGCAGCATCCCAACCCTGAGCAGCTCCTGTTTGCAGCATTTAAGCCCTGAGCAGCTCCTGTTTGCAGCATTTAAACCCTGAGCAGCTCCTGTTTGCAGCATCTCAACCCTGAGCAGCTCCTGTTTGCAGCATCCCAACCCTGAGCAGCTCCTGTTTGCAGCATTTAAACCCTGAGCACCTCCTGTTTGCAGCATCTCAACCCTGAGCAGCTCCTGTTTGCAGCATTTCAACCCTGAGCAGCTCCACTGCAGCATCCCAACCCTGAGCACCTCCTGTTTGCAGCATCTCAACCCTGAGCAGCTCCTGTTTGCAGCATCCCAACCCTGAGCAGCTCCTCTGTTTGCCACATCCCAACCCTGAGCAGCTCCTGTTTGCAGCATTTCAACCCTGAGCAGCTCCTGTTTGCAGCATCCCAACCCTGAGCAGCTCTTGTTTGCTTTCCTGCCACACTGGCTGCCTGGTGGGCATGGTGGGAGCTCTGCAGCTTGGCAGATACTCAAGCCCGCTACTTCAGAGGAAATTTCACGTTTTAAAAGAGTCCAGTGATTAGGTTATCATCATCTCCGCTTTCACTCGCCCTGCTCACAATGGAAGCTTGCAAGGGAGAAATGTCTTCGGTTGTTTGCAAAGCAGGGGCTGCTCCCAGGCAGGAAATAAAGAGCCATTATTCCCGGGAGCCCCCGGGGGACGGCAGGCGCTCCGGCACGGGGTCCCAGGAGCCATAAAGCAACACAAACCGGAACAGCGAACTGCTGTCGTTGGGCTTTGATTTGCTTTTGCAGCGTTAACCTCACGTTAACCCTCCGAGCGGGAGGTCAGGGAAAGGTTGCAGCCTCAGACGCTGGAGGAAGGAGCTTTGCCCGTCTGAAATGAGCAGTCCTGTACAGCCTATGGAGCTGGCCTCAAATAGTAATAACGAAGAAGAAATTACTCCCTGAATGATGCTTCCATTTCAGCTAAGAATTCGCATCCAATTTATGTGCAGAAGGAAAAAGCAAGAGGTGTTCCAGAGCAGGGAATAAAATCAATGTTTCCCCCCCAGTGCAAAGGAAAAAATAATATTGTTCTCTCTTTTTTCAAAGCATTCACCTTACCCTTCCAGTCTCCATGACCATGTGCTTGTGCAATCCTCTAATAACTCCCTTTTAGCTCCTGCTGCTTGGAATTATCATCTGCCCCAAGATCTTCGACACGGAGCTGTGGGAGAATGTGGGCACCAGCAATGAAGTGTTAAGGCTCTGAAGTGGCCATGAAACCTTTCCAGAGCAACATAAAAATAGCAGTGATTGCACAATTGCACCCATGAAAATGGAGAGAGAGGGAAAATCGTGGAGTGCACACAGAATATTTCAGTGTCAGCTTTGCAGTTCCCAGAAGGGACGGACAGATGGGGCCAATTGGATCAAACTGGGGAGCTCTCTGCCAAGCTGCATCCTCTCAGCTGCTCAGAAATATGAGGTGGCATCCGGCAGCTGGGATTTCCTGCCGTATCCCTGCAGTGCCACGAGGACGAGAGGGGTTTTGGGAGGGAGATGCAGCAAAAGGGACAAAGCGGTGGAGAGGGGAGAGGCACAGCTGAGGGGCTGGGAAGGGCTGGATCAGCCTGCAGCATCCTCTGCCTCCCAGGTGTGCAAGCTCACGTGCTGCACTGGGGCAGCCCCTCTGCACTGCTGAAAGTCTTCTGCAAGGATTAGGCTAATATTGAGGTATCAATTGTATTATTTATTACTAAACTACAGCTTCTTTGGGACCCTTAAATGTGAGTAACTAAAATATCTGTCTTCAGGGAGACACTTCCACAGAGGGGGAAAAACGGATGATTTTGTTTATTATTTTTTTCTTGTAGCACAGATTTTTCATGTTTAAAATAAATCCCCTAGACAAATATGGGCAGAGGCAAAAGTCCTCCTGGACAAAGGTTTCAGGAGCATGGAGATGGTGTGGAGACTGCCTTGGGCTCTCTGTCCATTTGGACTGTTGGGTGTGACAACAGCTACTGCCCAAATTCCTGGGGGAGTTGGGGTCTGTTGTTTAATGCTCCTGCCTTCTCCCTGAGTTCTGCTCAGTCAGGATGGAGCTCAGATGCTGCGGGGCTGTGTTTGTGACCAGGGCACCAGGATGTGATGATCCAGCTCAGATCACCAGGAGTCCTGTGCTCGTGCTCAGCTCTGCCCTGGATCTCTTCCCGGGATGTGGGATGGGGAATCTCCACTCAGCAGAATTTCACAACTCTGTGCATTGATGGTCTCCCTTTCTAAGGGGACACAGCCACGTCCGTCCCCCAAATTCCCTTTGAGATCTAGTGTCAGATAATGAATAAACACAGAAAGTAAATCTCTTTGGGAAATGCTGTTTATTTTACAAAATACTTAAAAGAAGATGATGAGGTTTAATTATCCCATGGAAGACAGATTTTGTTGTTATTTAAAGTTGTGTTCGGACTCCTTTCCATTTGTTCTCATTTTATATTCCACTTGAGGATGTGAGGGAAGTTAAGAAGGAAAAAAGAGGAAACTGTTCTGTGGGTATTTTTCCAGTCTTTGAAAGAGAGATAACTTTAAAGAGGAAGAAAAAGAAAGGAGGAAGAAAGGAATGAAAAGCCAGAATCCTTCCAGATTTGGAGAACAACCCCAAAATGACACCTTTCAAAACGAACATTTATCATTTTGTTTCATTTTGAAAGTTTTCATTAGAAAAAGAATTCAACCAAATCAACTACGTTTGTGGAAACTCCTGGGTTCCCTTGGAAACCCCTTTTATTTTTCATGGCTAGAACTTTATGAAGAAAATTGTAACCACGTCGTAGCTGTTGAACTGCCTGAGATTTATGAAGCACGTTAATCAATCACCTCGTCCTGCAGGTGCAGAATTTTATAAAAAGCAATTAGGAGGAGATGGAGTGATGCCAACCTCAATCCCCTCTCGCCCCCACAGCCTGAAGTCAGCATCTTCCCAAAGCCCTCTGAGCACAGAGGCTGCACAAATCCCGGCAGCTGGAATTCTGATCCACACCAGGAGCACCCCGGGTGCCCTGACAGCATCAGCTCCTGCTCGTGGTGCTCTGGGGGCTCTGCTGTGCTCCCTTGGAGGTTTTTCCTGCCATGGCACTGGGAGGACCCAATGGTTGGCCATGACTGGGCTGCAGAGATTCCCTGAGCACTTCTGTCCCTGAAAATGGGTCAGTGAATCCCTCCTCTTCCTTTCACAAAAGATTATGGCATTTTTGTAATGAAAAATCCTTACCCTGATGGTCTTGTTTCAAACTAATGACCCTTCTGGCTGGGAGCAGGTTCTTCTCCCCAGGGAGAGAGAGAGCTTTGTTCAGGGTGAGGTTTTGAAGACGTGCTTTGGTCAGAGCAGCTGTTCCTGCAGTGCCCCTGTGAGCCCCCCCTGTGCTCCCAGCCCTCACCTGGTGTTCTCCCATTCACCCACATTCCCAGGGAGCAGAGCCCACTCCAGCCCTGCCTGTGCTGCACAGCAGGGCAGGGTCTGTCCTGCAGCCCGGACTTTGGCCTGGCCGTGGGCATTTCCTGCCAGGAATGCCCTGGGAGGTGTGGGTGCTGCAGGTGCCAGACACCTCCTGGTCATTCCTGTTCCAGCTGGGGTCACTCCAGCACCCCAATGTCCTTGTACCCTCCTCCAGAGGGGGATTTTTGTCATCAGCTTCATGGGGCAGAGCTCCAAGGCGATGGGCTGATGTCACTTGTTGTTAATGCAGCAATTTCTCAGGGGTTGTAATCACCAGGACTATCTCTGCCCTCCTGGAAAGCCCTGCTCTGCTGCTCTGCAGAAGGGAGGAATCCCCAGCCCATCTCCAGGTGATGCTATCCCTGGAAGATCTCGGTGCTGGGAAATAATTAGCTGTCAGCCACGCTGCTCGTGCAGCTGCCCCTGTTGCCAAACGAGGTTTGGGGGGCTCGGATCCGATGTGGAATCACTGAGGAAGGGGGAGCTGTGCCCAGATGAGATAGGAAAAGCTTATATGACACAAGAATTTATTACTTAGTCCCGTTTACAGGAGGTCAGAAAGAAAATAACAACGAGTTCCAGAGTTTGAGTGTAATGCGGGGGTGTGAAGTCTTAATAAATTCTGTTGGCGACTGGGGGTGATGGACAGACTTATCTCCATCAGGCTCTTTTGTTGCTTCCAGATGAGTCTTAACCAGCACCAATGTGAAACTTTCCTCCCTTTAATAAACATCAATAACTTAACACAACCTCCCCTCCATATCATCTGGCAGCAGTAGGAGCCCGGGCCCAGTTTTACTGGGGAAATGGTATTTTCAAGGTGGAATATTATGGCCAGACTGGATAAATACCTTGCATTTCCTTGTATTGTCTGGGAACACGCATGGAACAGTTCCCAGGTTTTACAACATTGAGAGGCCTCCATAAATTTCAAGCAGCCAGGAAAATATTAGAGGAATGTCTTAAAAAGGAGGAGAGAAAAAGAGAGAGAGGAGGGCAAAAGCAAATTCATAGGAAAGCATCAAAGGAATAAGTGGAATGTGATTCCATTGGGATGGGGAGACTCAATTTCTCCCTATTATACAGGAGGTTTCTTGGTTAGCTGAAGGTGTCTTATGCCTCGGTTTCCCCTTTCTAAAGCAAAACTTATAGGAAAAAATAAATATGCTACTGCTGGTCTCTCTGAGCGGGGGGCTGGAGCTGAGGGGAGTGGGCTGGGGTCTGCCCTGGGGGACCTGGATCCGCACCACTGAGCAGCTGGAGAGAATCCCGTGGCCCCAGGCTGGCCCCTGGGTCCTGTGGCAGGGTTGTTGCTGTGTGAAGGAGAGCCTTTAGCCAGGACGCCCTGCCCTGGAGGGATGGACAGACAGACAGAGCAGGGCTGCAGGGTGGGCTGGGGCAGCAGCCCCTGGGAGGTTGGGGTGGCTGAATCCGAAGGTTCATCTCCAGGGTCACTGGGGGGCCCAGGGGGCAGGAGGGGACAGGGGGAGCCTCCTGAGCTCTTGGGGTGCTGTCCCCACCCTCTGCAGCCATCCCAGGGGCCCGGGGGGCTCTGGGGCTGCCCTGTGGGACTGGGGGCTGCTGAGGACACAAACCCCCCGTGGGGGCTCCCAGCTCAGGGCTGCTCAGCTGAACTCTACGGTGTGTGGGCTCTCTCCTGGTGGCTTCTGCTCCAGCCTGTGGGATTTCTTAATAACAGCAAATAACAGCAAATATCCCCCCGTGGTTTCCCCCTGTCTTATTCCATCTGATTAAATAAACACCAACACATTTGCAAGAAACCGGGTAGTCGTACTGAATTAGCCACAGGAAGACAGATATTCTGCTTTTCTGCCTTTCAAGGCTCGCAGAGCATCCTGCAACTATTAATTATTCCTGCTTCCTGAGGGTTCTGCAGGGATATCAGATGGCCCTGGGTAGGAACCGAGTCCTGAGCATGGAGAGGGCTGGCTCAGCACGCTGTGTGGCAGGGCTGCAAATGCAAAGCAGAACAGTGGCCCTGCTGTTTCCTGCTCCAGCCTCTCCTCCTGCAGGCTGGGGCAGAAGTTTTTGCTGGGGGAAGCGATCCCGGTTGGAAGCTTTCAAAGGCTCCTTGCAAACACAGATTGATGGGGTGGGGAGCCTACTTTAAACATGATGGCAAACACCTTGGCCGTGTCCCTTTCAAGTGAAAGCTCCAAGGAAGGGAACTGACTGATGTGTGCTTTTATCCAAGCTGCTCCCTGTGCTGGGGAGCACGGGAGCCTGCGGAAGGGAAGAACTTAATGGGGGAAGTGGGCATTAAACAGAAAGATCAAATGCATCAGGTAATAGCCAAGGGGATAAAAACTGTACGGCACCTGAGAGTGGCAATAAATGCAAAATGCTGCTCTCTCATTTCAGATATTTGATTAACTGCTTCTAAATATACTGGGGACTGTACGTCAGGGGGAAGATGTGGGTGAGCTGAAATGTGGTCTAAATGTTCCAGGGACTCAGACCAAAGAACCTCTGAAAGCTTTCCTAGCTCTTCGCTGCCTCTGGGAGGGCAAATATAAGGGTTTGGGGATTGGTAAATATTTTTTTACTGGGGGAAAAGCAACCAAATAAACAGGAAAAAAAACGATAGAAAGAGGGGATGGATGAGGCTGGAACATGGGGAGAAGTGCAACAGCAAAATTCCATTTGATGTCGCAGAAGGGAAATGGGTTTTATTTTCCTTACTGAAAATGGCTTTTGAAGAATTGAGATTTTTCCAATCTCTTGTCTCTAATGAAGTCTCACCTAGTGGTGAGAGTGGTAGCACTGATCTCTTCTCTCTGTGTGACAGGGACAGCACCCAGGGAAGGGCTGGAGCTCAGGGAAAGGTTCTCCCCCAGAGGTGCTGGCACTGCCCAGGAATGGGCACAGCCCCGAGGCTGCCAGAGCTCCTTTGGGCAGGGTGGGATTGCTGGGGGTCTGGGCAGTGCCAGGGGCTGCACTGGGTGATCCTGGGGGTCCTTCCAGCTCAAGGATGCTGTAATCCCATGGTTCCAGGACTCTGCTAGCGCATGTGCAAATGTTCCTCTGCATGGGAGTGCTCTCCCGCTTCTCTCTCTAATGCTGGGCTTCTCCAGATGCAAAACATGTTTGGGAAATATTTTCAAATCAGCACCTCAGCCCATTGCAGAGAAGGACTTTGAAGTTTGTGTTTCTTGAGCTGCACTGCTTTGCCCCGCTGGAACACTTCACATCCCAGAGAGCCCAGAAAGAACAATTCCTTCAGCTCAAAAGCCCCATTCCATGTGAAAGAACAAGAGCTCAGGGGCCTTGGCCTCCTGCCTCCCTGCAGCTGCTGGGACCGAGCCTCAGCAGCTAAAGACATAGAATGTACCAAGGAGAGGCAGCTCCCTGTTACCAAGAGGATTTTTCCCACCTTGGGGACAAAAAATGTCTTTGGATGCTCTGGGCTTCAATTTTCCTCCTTAATCTCTCTTAAAGTGCAGGACAGGCTCAGGAAGGTCCCGGGTGCTCCTCCTTAGAGCCCAGTTTGTGGTCCCACAGTAGGATAGGAAAGCTGTGGATCTGTTGGAAATCTGGAGATCTGTCAGCACACCTGGGACCTGCTCCCCTTGCCCACCCTGTCCCTGCGTGGCTCTGGGCTCCACACCACGAGCAGGGGGTGTGGAAAACACAGAGCCCCTCCTGGGAATTCTGGGGTGCTGGGGCAGCTCCCCATCCCCAGCTGCTCCTGCTGCTGCCTGCGCTGCTTTTGCATGTGCCATGATTTATTTGATTTATTCCAAGGGCTTTAAACCACTGCACGAAAATTCTCCTTATATTTTGGTCAGTGGGATGGGTTGCTGGGACAGGGGGAGGCAGAAGAATCTGCATAACTGGGACTTTTCAGATCAAATCTATCAAATCAACTTTTTTAGATCAAATGCTTTTTTTTAGTGGTTTGGGCTGATTTGATCCTGGGTTTGAACCCTCCCTTTTGCCCCTGCTTTCTGTGATGTGTGTAAAGCAAAAATAAAAAAAAAAAAAAAGAAATTACAGCAATGAAAACATTGATTAGGTGTGTTAGGAGACGTTTTCCCCCAGCCTGGGTTGAAAGCTCTGTCAGGCCCCAGACAGAAAGATCAGGAAGGTCCTGAGTCTGTTGTTACACACACCAGAGGTGGCAGCTAGTACAATTAATCTCCTGCCCTTTCTGAATCTTCAGGTGAAGCCTCTGAGTAAATGAGGAAAGGTAAGGAAAGGTCTTCATGGCCCTTTTCCTCCTTCATCACGGTGGGCTCCTCATCCTGGAGTAAATGAAGGCAGTCCAGCTGCAGACAGCTGTGTGCCAGCCCTGGGGGGCACTGGGGGGATTGAGGGGCACTGGGGGTCTCTGGGGGGCACTGGGGGGATTGAGGGGCACTGGGGGCTGCCCTGCACACAGAGAGCATCCTGCATTCTGCCTTGGCCCCTGCTGCTCCTCCGGGCTCCTTACTGGGCCAGCAATCATAGTGGCTAATTAAGCAGGATGAAGAGAGATGAAGCGTGATGGTTACAGATAGAGAAGTTATTTGTCAGAGGGAGGTAATAAATTACCGACTCCTGAGTCCTGCTATGCTGGAAGAGGTGCAGTCAGAAGGAGCCAACACTGGAAACCTGCTTTTCTGTTTGCTAAATTGGCAGCCTTGGGTTGGTATTTATTTCAGCTGGGGTTGGTGTTTGTTTCAGCCCTGGTTGGGGTTTATTTCAGCCCAGGTTGGTGTTTGTTTGTTTCAGCCCAGGTTGGGGTTTGTTTGTTTGTTTGTTTCAGCTGGTGTTGGTGTTTGTTTGTTTCAGCTGGGGTTGGTGTTTGTTTCAGCCCAGGCTGGTGTTTATCTGTGTGTTGCCTTAACAGATTTATATTTTTTTCACTGCTTTTAGTGAACTGAGGCATCAGGACAGAGCCGAGATGGGCTGCTCATCCTTGGGGGCAGAGCTGCCCCAGTGCAGAGGTGCCCCAGGGCAGAGGTGCCCCAGGGCAGAGGTGCCCCCAGTGCAGAAATACCCCAGTGCAGGGGTACCCCAGGGCAGAAGTGCCCCAGTGCAGGGGTACCCCAATGCAGAGGTGCCCCAGTGCAGGGGTACCCCAGTGCAGAGCTGCCCCAGTGCAGGGGTGCCCCAGTGCAGGGGTGCCCCAGGGCAGAGGTGCCCCCAGTGCAGGGGTGCCCCAGTGCAGGGGTGCCCCCAGTGCAGAAATACCCCAGTGCAGGGGTACCCCAGTGCAGAGCTGCCCCAGTGCAGGGGTGCCCCAGTGCAGGGGTACCCCAGTGCAGAGCTGCCCCCTGGCACTGCCCTGCCCCGTGCCCTGGGCTGGTTTCAGCTTTTGCCCGGTGTTATTGCCGGGTTCTTGCCCAGCCCTGGGCAGAGCTGCCCCAGCCCTGCCCCTGCACAGAGCAGCAGGAGAAGGTGCAGGAATGTCACTGAGGTCACTCTGCGAGCCCCGGCCGGGATAATGAACAATTCCTGACAGAATGAGGTGGTGGGAGCGGTGGGAGATAAAAACCTGCCTGTCATTCTCTTGCACGGACTCATATTCCAGTTTTATCTGCAGAGCGCGGCTCTCTTTTATCCAGTTTCCTGTTTGAAGGGATTTGAGCAGAATAGATAATCCTAACTTTGAACATAAATCACTGAGCTGCACGGCTGATAGATGCTTTGCACTTTTTTATGATAATGGCTGATTGGAGGCTGGGAGGGAAAATGCCAGGGGCTTATCTCTGCGGAGCAGCGTTGGGAGGGCTGAGGGAAGGGGAGGTGGGGCCCTCCTGTGTTTATTTATCTGTTTGTTTGTTTGTTTGTTTATTTGGGTGTCTGGACTCGAGCAGAGGCGCTCTGGGATGTTCTTGGGCACCTGGGGAGTTGGGGTCTGCACCGAGTTCAAGGTGAGGGTGGGCATCCCCCGGCCCTCTGAGGTAACAGAGCCCCAGACGTTCCTCACTCCCCACAGAGGGGCCTGGAGATGCCAAAGAGCCAACAAATATAGTCTGTGGATTGTTACTCTTTAACTAAGAATAGTTTAAAATATATATATACAGCTCCTTTTTTTCTTTTACCCACAAAATGGATGACAGCTCCAAAAGTGCACTCTTCCTTCTGAAGATGCAAATCCCCAAAAGGTCATGTTCCATTTTGGTTTTGAATGTTTCTTATTTTTAAAAGATTTATTTTACTGCAATTAGCTTAAATTTCAAAGTAATTTTAAACCAGAAAACTGGATTCTTTCTTTGCTTACAACTTCTGTCTCTCTTTTTTTCTAAATTAAAAAAAAAGAGAAAAGAAGCCTCAACATCAAAACAGATGCTTTCCCAGGAAAAGTAGTTTTTTGATGAAACAGATTAATTGGGGTTTTCTAATCAAATCTTCAAAAACTTCCAGGCAGCTTTGCTGAGGCATTGAAGTGCTCTTTTAAAGGGTGAGCTTTCTTCATGTTACCCTCTGAGTCATCTTTCCCAGGGACCCCAAGTGGCACCTTGGTAACTGCTTTGGATGAGACCTCTGGGTTTCTGCCCGTGCATGGATGAATTGCCCGTGAATTTGGGTTCACAGGACGATTGTGATTTTGCAGCAAATCCCCAGTTTGCCTCCAGGTGAGCTCCAGCTGCTCTCCCTCCCCTCACGGAGATTTCAGGGTGATTTTCGCAGCAGCTCCGCCCCAGAGGCAGGGTGAGGATGCTCAGGTGAGCTGGGGTGACACCAGTGCCTCACTCCAGTGCACAGGAGGAGCTCCAGTGGCAGCCCCAGCTCTGCCCACGCCCCGGGGCTTTGTCTCGCACAGATGCAGCTTTCCATCCTGGAGTCACAAAGGATTCAGGCTGGAAAAGCCCTCCCAGCCCAGGCAGTGCCAGCTGTGCCCATCCCCACCTTGTCCCCAGAGCTCCCAGTGCCACCTCCAGGAATTCCCTGGGCACCCCAGGGATGGGCACTCCAACCCTCCCTGGGCAGTTCCAGTCCCTGAGCTCCCTTTGGTGGGGAAATTCCTGCTGTGCCCACCCTGAGCCTGCACGGGCCCAGCTTGCCCCATTTTCTGGGAAACTGAAGTTTTTTGGAATGGGTTTAATTATTCCATTGCAGTTTCAAAGAGGGTGCCATGAACATGGACTGGAAAAGGAACAGCTCTTAGAAAAGGCAGTAAGTGATCAAGTCTCCCACCGGAGGCAATTTGGGTAATGCAATCTGCTCAAACAACAAGTTCTTTAAACTTGGGAGAAAATTTCTTTGGAGCTTGAACAGGTCAATAACATTTTCCCCTATTTGGAGAGGAATAGAAAAATTAACTTTTATTTTTTTCTTTGCCAGCATTTGTGTTATTTAACAGCCTTTTAGAAACCCATTTCCTGTGCTATTTTAAGCTGCAGGCAGAGTTAGGAGACCACATCTGAGTGACGATTTAAATCTCTAGACAGCTCAGGAGATAAGTCAAAACAAATTTCAGGATGTTCCTCTAAAGAGCTGTTTCCACTTAAGTCAGCCCCATTGGGAGCCTGGTTACAGAATCACCTAATCTGCTACACATTTTATACATTTAAACAGGTCCATTTGAAAGAAAGTTTTTGAAATTTTCTGTGCAGTGAATACATAATGAATTCCGCTGGAGGAGGCTGGAAATTGCTCCTGGTTTTTCACTCTTCACTTTGTTGATGTTGATAACTTTATGGTATCCTGATTTTTCTCTTTTACTGCCGTCTTTCAGGCTCCACACCGTGCAGCACAACTCCTCCTTTGGTCCCCAAAAATTAAATAATGCACCCAGGCTGCTCGAGGTGGGAAAGATGCTGTGCAGGGATACGCAGAGAATATCCAGTCCCTCCCAAGTCCAGTGGGCAGTGCAGGCTGGCTGGAGTGGGCTGCTCACCCCCAAAGCCCTGTTGGACCTCAGCTCTGGCTGCACGGGGCTGGGGCTGAGCTGCCCTGCTGCTGGCTGTGGTTGTGCTCTGAGCGGGGAGGCTGGACCTGCAGTGAGAGATCTCCATGGCCTTTGGGGTCAGAGGGAAGAGGGGCACAAGGGATGCTGCCTGCCCTTTCTGGATGGAGCATTCTCAGCACATCTCAGCAGAGGACTTCTCAGGGACGGCTCGGGGCTCCGCGATCTCCTCCTCCTCCCCTGCCATCAAATAACAGAAGCCAGCAGATACAGAAGTTGCTTAGATGAAAAGCAGCTGCATTTGCCTTTTGGTGTTTCTTATTTTTGAAAATGTTGGCCAGACATGATCTGAAAATGATGAAGTAGAAACTGTTGAGTGGAGTTTGCCAAACTAATGTGATGCTTGGAGTTGTTCTGAAAGCTTCCTTTGTGATATTCTTTTGTCCTGGATTTCCCAAATGAAACAGAATTTGGGTTTCCTCCGCCTTAAGTTCTTAACCTGTGCTCTCTTCCCAGCCCCATCAGGGGAGAGCAGCTGTAAAAGCTTTGATGGATTCAGGTCCTCGCTCAGGATGTGCTTTTGACCTCAGATGAATTGTGTAACTTTTCTGCCACAGATGGTTTGTCTCCTGAAGGGAGTGATGTTTCCGTGGTAGCACAAAGGTTGGCGTACTGCACTGTTGGACTTTATTTTAAGATCTTCACATTTGCAGAGGCAAAAATAGGGCAAATGCTCTGTTCCTCTCCGTGATGGCTACTCATGTTCTCCCTCTTCTGTGCTCTAATAGAATTTGAAGCTGAAGAGTCCACTGAGGTTGTTTAATTTGACCTTCTTCCTAACAGAGCAGGATCTTTGCTATTGATTTCTGCATCAGGCCCTGACTTGTGGTTAGGCTGGAGGAGGTGTTTTCCACATCATCTGTTAGCAGCACGCCGTCTTTGAGAGGGTGAAATCCTTCCCAAGGCTCTCCAGCAGCAGTGACAGAGCTCACTCTCACAATGGGTCCTGTGTGTACAGACAACATTTCACCTCTCATCCACTAAATGGTTTCCCATCAGGTTCTGGCAATTTCAGAGGTTGTATTTTTACTTTATATCTGATTGTTTTCTCCTGTCCCTTCTCATCAGCTGCAAAATTGCAGTAGTATCCACAGACATAAGCCTCGTGTGAGGAACTGAGGGACTTGTTCTTAAAGCCTTTCTTTCATCTCTCAGGTGCAAGTCTCTGCTCAGCACTCGGCCTTTTACACACACCAGTGTCACCCCAGCTGCTCAGATCCTTTCAAGCTTCTTCAACGGGAGTACTGGGAAACCAGAACGGTCTCAAATGTTTCATGGACTTCTGTCCTCTGTTTTCTTACCAGCGTGGTGCCGAAAAGAAAACATTCACCACCTCATCATAATTTAACAAAGACAGGTGAAGAAATGCCCTTCCCCACCTGGATTTAGCCAGGGTCTGGATGCTGGGGGTCTACAAACCCGCTCATGTTTCTAAGAGGGAATTATCCCAGATTAGAGGGAGGGCAGTGGTGGTGTTTGTCCTTCCTGGTGACATGTGGCCGCACACTCAGATGTCCAGGGCCTCCCTTCAGCCTGGACAGCTGCTGGGGACTGTGCTCAGACTGGCTGGGGCCAGGCAGGAGCCCGAGGGAATGCAGGAGAGGCACCTGCTCCAAACCCCTGAGACAGCAGGGCAGGAGCTGCTCATGTGGGCCCCCAGTCCTGGCTGCTGCCCTGCCTGCTCCCAGCCAGACACCCGTACTGGGAGCCGAACAGAGCCTGGGGAGGGCTCTGCCGAGCTCTGACTGCAAACTGCCCTGGCTGCAGTCCGCCCTCCCTCCCTCCCCGGCATGGGCGCAGACCCTGGGGCTGTGGGGATGGGGCTGAGCTCTGCTGGGGAGGGGGCGGCCCCAGCCCCTGTCTGGAGGCAGCTGAGAAGGGTGGAAGTGTGGGAAAGGAGAGGCTGCTGCAGGCAAGGCTTTGCTCTGCCCTGGTGCCCATCCTGTGGAGCAGCTCTCGGGGCAGGAGACTGGGTTTGGTTCTTCTGCTCGCAGCAGAAAACGCCACCCTAGAGCAGCAGGTGTTGTGTGTGGAAGGTCCCAGGAGAAACTGTCCCAGTACCTGAGAGCTGTTGGGCAGCAGGGTTCAGGGATTCAGCACTGCTCAGCTGCCTGGGCAAGGGGCCTTGGCTGGAAATTCCTGATGGTTCCAGCCCCCAGCCGGGGACTGAGGATTTGAGCTTTGCTGCCTTCCCAGACTGGTGATGCTCAGAGCCCTCTCAGACACCTCTGCATAGGCAAGGCAGCTCCCTGGGGCACAGCAGGATTTTACTGAGGCCAAAACAAAGAGAAAAAGCTGAACTTTTGTTCAATTTGGCTCTCTCTTTTTTTTTTTTTTTTTAAATAGCCAGCATATTCCTGTGCCACTGAGTTTTGACATTATTTTGGTATGCCCCATCTCTGGAAGTGTGCAGGGCTGGTCTGGATGGGGCTCTGAGCTACCTGGGACAGTGGAAGATGTCCCTGCCCATGGCAGGAAGGTGGAATGAGAGGAACTTTCTGTTTCCTTCCAGCTCAAGCCATCCTGTGCTGAGTCTGTGACATGATCCTGATGGGTCCCTTCCAACTCAGCAGATTCTATGATTCTGTGATTCATTTCAGTGCAGTTTTGATCTACTTGAAAGAAAAACAAAAAGAATTAATTCTTACGGTGATATCAAAGTCCATGCAAAGCATTTTGAGTTTATCAAAACAAAATGTTTTGGTGATTTCCCATCAAAAAGCAAAGTGAATTTACACTCTTGCCAAGCGGCCTAATTTCATTAATCAACCTTTTCTTAGAAGCAAAAATAATCTCTCGGCAAGTCCTTCAAGCAGCCCTGGTACAAATGCCTGTCCTGCATGGAAAGCAGACAGAACCTGTGGAGAGCACTGGGCTGTCCCAGCCTCCTGCTCTGCTGCAGCTCCAACAGCAAAGAAAAGCCTTTCAGACAGGCCTGGCAGTGCAGCCTGGCCGTGTCCCTGGGAGCTCGATGGGAACCTTTGTGAGACAAACACAGCTGATTGTTCTGTATTTGTGGAGTCTTTCATTAGAGGAAGCCATTGGAAGGATGGGGTTTGGTGTACCAGGAAAGGTCGCTCCAGGAGTTTGATCCCATCCCCTCGAGATGAGGTGTGACATATTCCTCGCTGGTTTATATCAGTGGTTCCCAAACCTTGACACAAAGCACACAGAAGTGGTGTCTTTTTCTCCCCTGTGTGATTAAGAGAGAGCATTTGATCCTATAGATAGAAGTGGTAATTGACTATATTTAAAGATTAACTCAGTGTAATGCCTTCTGAAAAGAAAAATGTCTTTAAGAAAGTTGTCAATCATAGAGTTGATGCCTTTTTTAATACAGTCTAAAAGTGTTATAATTTTAATACCCCAGAGGCCAAAGCAAATTATCAAGCTGAAATTAGAGATTAGCAATTTTCAATTTCTCTCTCATCTCTTACATTTCATCTTTCGCCTTCATCTGCAGGAGGAAAAATACTATTTGGCATGGGAGGGGGAGCATAGGAGCCTGGCTGTGATGATATCCTGCCTCAAAGCTCCGTGCTGACCTCAGGAGTGCCCCAGGCAGCAGAGTCTGATTAGAGCTTGGATGGAGCAGCACTCTTCCCAGGGACAGGCAGCTGAGGGACAGCCAGCAGCAGCAGCGTGTGCAGCTGAGGGTTCAGGCACCTGGAGGTTCAGCCTGGTTAGAAAATCCCCTGCCCCAGGTAACTCTGGGACCAGCTGAGGTGCCCTGGAGTCACGGGGCAGGGGCTGTGCTGTGCAGGGCGTCGTGCTGCAGTGAAAACGCTCTCTCCAGCCTTAGGCAGTTGGAGTTTCATTGCTGAGGGGTGGGTGTGCAGAGGAATAGGTGGAGTTCAGGCTCCTAAATTGAGGGGTGCCATCCTGAAAACCCCTTTTAGGTGGAGTCCAACCTCACGGGCTCTGAAACTCTAGGGGCACCAGGGTTTGTGCTGTATGTTCTCCGCAGTGCTCCTGGCCGTGCACAAAACCCCTGTGGGAAGGGGCCAGGCAGCTGAAACGCTGCCATGCCCAGAAACTGGGCCAGGATCCCCAAATTACCAGCTCCTCTGCCAGAGGGACTTCATCCCCGAGATATTCATGCAGCCTATCTGATCAGAAAAGAGCTCTGCACAGCAGGCTGTGGTGGCTGGGGGTTTCTTTTCCAAGGCAGGTGTGCACAGGGGAGCTCTGCCCTTGGACACACAATTCCTGGGTCTGGATTCGGGGCATTTCCAGGCAGAGTTTCATTTTTAAGCTGCGAAGATTAAATCGCCACAATCCCTTCGGAAGCTGCAGGAGTCTCTCAGCCTCAGACTGGGCTGGTTTTCTGGTGGGAAATTTTCCAGCTGAAAATATGTCTTGTATGGAAAAGAAGGAGACAGCAAGGAAATTCCTCTACCACACCAAACAGGAGAAGGACCTTGTCCTGGCCCCATTTGGCAGAGCTAGTTTTGAGGAAGGAGACTGACTCCTGACCCTGCCATGTAAATTCTCCTGGCTGGAGAGCCCTGCTCACAGGGTCACTCAGAAACTGGAGGAGTTTGGGTCTTTTCTGCTGGAACAGGAGGGGTGGGCTGGGCACCACCCTGGGTGAGCTGTGGAGCACCAGGCCAGGGCTCAGACTGGCACCAGTCAAACCTGTGTGTGTCCTGGCACGTCTGCATCATTCTCCTCAGCACCTGGGGGCTCTGGAAGCAGGACTCCAGCGCTACTTGTAGTTGAAACCTTCTCCCATGAATGATGGGCCTGGCGCTTTAAAAGGGAGATTATTGCCTTTGTGTTCTGGTGTTTCCTTCACAGACAGGAGACGTGTGTTTTCTGGGGGAGGGATTGAGGCTCAGAGTAATTGAAATAGGAACAGTATTCCTCATGAACTCTGGGCTAGATGGGGGAATGAAATTCTCTGTAGTGAGAACATTATGCTCCCACCATAATCTACTAAAACAGTCTTCATTTCCCTGGTGTAGGAAAGTTCTCTTCTCTTATTGCATTTAGCTTGAAATCAGAGCTCTCAAGCTGTTTGATGCTGGGCAGTGTTCATGCCTTGTGCTGTCATAATAAATGCTCCAGATCCATCATAAAAGCAGTTCCTTTGACACAGAGGCCGATTGGAAACTGCAGGAGAGGTGTGGGGCAGTAATGGAGATTTATTTCTTGTGCAAAGGAATTGGATTATCATCTTGTGGAGTTATTTTACTTTCCCCTGCCCAGTGGAGTCAGCCCAGTTACTGCCACCCGTTGTATGAAATTCTTCAAGGCAGGGAGGAACCCAGCCCAGCCACCTCGCTGGCCCCTCTGGGCAGAAGAGGGTGCTTCAGATAATTTACAGAGCCTGTCCAGCAGCACATCCTCAGGCCAGCCCTCATCCAAACAACTCTCCACTCACACGGCTCTGGCCTCCATCAGGACCTTGCATTTATTGGGCCCTGTTTTACTGTGCCAGGACTGGCTCGCTTCTAATCCAACTCCATCATTTCTGGGCTTTGTGTGTCTGGGGGTGAAGCAGGCTATAAAATACTTCCAAGGATATTTTTATTGCGTTTTGTTTAACACAAGCAAGTCTTCTTTTTACTGTCTGCCAGGCAGCTACAGAGATTACTTCTGTGCTGGCACTCAGGGTGTGTACACCGCATGTAAACCGCATGTAAACAGTGTGTAAACCACTTGCAAAACGCCTGTAAACCATGTGTAAACCATGTGTACACCGTGCATAAGTCACTGTGTGTACACTGCGTGTAAACTGCCTATAAGCTGCATGCAAACCGCGTGTAAACAGTGTGTAAACGTTGTGCAAACAGGGCGTACACCGCATGTAAACAGCGTGTACCCCGTGTGTACACCGCACGCAAACCCTGCGTACACCATGTGTACCCGGCATGCAAACCGTGTGTACCCCATGTGTACACAATGTGCAAACCATGTGTACACCATGTGTACACTGCGCGCAAACCGTGTGTACCCCGTGTGTACACTGTGTGCAAACCGTGCGTACCCCGTGTGTACACTGTGTGCAAACCGTGTGTACACCGTGTGTACACCGTGTGCAAACCCTGCGTACCCCGTGTGTAAACTGTGTGCAAACCGTGCATACCCCGTGTGTACACCGCACGCAAACCCTGCGTACACCATGTGTACCTCGTGTGTACACCGTGTGCAAACCGTGCGTACCCCGTGTGTACACCGTGTGCAAACCCTGCGTACCTCGTGTGTACACTGTGTGCAAACCGTGCGGACCCCGTGCGTACACCGCACGCAAACCATGTGTACCTCGTGTGTACACTGTGTGCAAACCGTGCGTACCCCGTGTGTACACCGTGTGCAAACCATGCGTACCCCGTGTGTACACTGTGTGCAAACCATGTGTACCCCGTGTGTACACCGCACGCAAACCGTGCGTACCCCGTGTGTACACTGTGTGCAAACCGTGCATACCCCGTGTATATGCCGTATCCAAACCGTGCATACCCGGTGTGTACACTGTGTGCAAGCCGTGCGTACCCCGTGCGTACACCGTGTGCAAACCGTGTGTACACCGTGCGTACACCGCGTGCAAACCGCGCGTACCCGCTCCGCGCTCTGTCCGTGGTGCTGAAGCCGCCCGCGGGGCCGCTGCCGGGGCCCGGGCGGTTGCCGGAGTCGCTGCCGCGGGGCTCCGGAGGGCTCGGGGTCCCGGCTGTCTGGGTCGCTGCGGTGCACGGGTGTCAGCAGAGAGCCCGGGGTGTGCGAGGGCTGCAGTAGTTGGCCCCGTGGTCCTTAGGGGGGACTCCATCGAGCCAAGGGGGAGGAGGAACCCGGGGATCCAGATCCTGGTGTCGTTCCGGGATGTGAAACACAGGATTGTTATGTTTAAGAAAATGTAGAGGCTTTCAGCTTTAAGAGTTTCTGGCTGGCAATTCTCACTAGTGCTCAAGCACCGAATTGAAAAAAGAAAAAAGGAAGAAAATACATTTAGGCAAGTCTGGAAGTCTCTCCCCAACAGCTCAGAGTGGGGATTTGTGAGCTCAATATTTCCACTGAGTTCTGGGTGTCTGCACAGGGAAGTGCGAGTGCAGGAGACGGGAAGTGTGGGTCACTGCCAGCTCCACTGTGGGACACCACTGCAATGAATGGAACTATTTGTTTAAGTGCTTTGCCACACTAATTGCTTGCATTAATTTTTGGCAAGCAGGGTGTGTAGTTTGAGGCATATGTGAAACCTTTGAGCTGGGTTGTGCTGTAGAGCAGAGAGGATCCTGGGCAGAGAATCAGGCAGAAGATGTTCTGCTCTTATTATCATAACTGTGTTTTCTGTCTGTCAGGGATTTGTGCAGGGGCTGGTGATGGGGGGAGTGTTGTGCAGCCCGGAGAGAGCAGACCCTGCGCTGGTGAGCCCTTCAGCCAGGGACAGTGTTTCCCCAGCAATCCTGAGCAAACAGCAGCTGCTTCCTGCAGTGATGGGCAAAGGTGCCAGAGGCAGGAGGGCTCCCTCTCATTTTGGAGTTCAAGACTTTCAGTGCAGCAGTGGAGAAGCACAGTGAGAGAGCAGGAGAAGTTTCTGCCTTATGAGGTTCCCAGCCTCTGGCTCCGTGGCTCCTGAGCCCCTGAAGGAGGCCAAACTTCCTCCCACTTCTCAGTAACAGGGAGAGCTCAGCATTTTCATCAGGTGCTCACATTGTTATTAAGCTGTCCCCAGGTTTTACACATCCCCAGCTGAAAAGTCTGAGATCAGGTAACCTGGGAGAACAGGATGGTATGAATTGATGAAAATCTTGGCAAATAAGGATGGTAGTTGTTATTTCTTAGTGAGTTTATTCTCCATGGTAAATGCTGGTTGTGGGGCCAAATGTGGAAAGGGAAAGGTTTTGTAAAAATTTGAAAAGCTGCCAGGAGATCTCTCTGAGTGGAAAATCCTCCTCTGCCTAGAAAATACTGTGAAACAGTTTTAGTTACTTAAGAAGCAAAACTACAAATCTGGACTGGAGTGACTGCAGTCAGGAGTGTGAAAACATCAACTTCCTTCACGGCTGGGGAGCAGAGAATTGTCCAGGTGCTCTGCAGTAAATTGCACTTTAATCCACAATCAGCCTCCTCTGGATCTCTCTGAGATGACTTGTGGAGCTCAGGGGGGCTCTGAAGATGTAGATATTCTTTCAGGGTTTATTACACCACCAGCTCTTAATTTCAGGGTGACCTCAGCACAGGAGGTCATTAAACAATTAAACAGTTTCCCATTGACGTGCACACGAATGGTGTATTGGAGTATTGCCCACACTCAGGTTATGCAGATTCATAGTCATTGACAAACCATAGAATCTAAAGCCATAGGAAGCATTTACATCACACTTGTGATGCCTCAGCCCCTGTGTTTTACTCAGGTACCTTGGTATGAGCACGCTAGAGAGAAGTGACCTGTCCCCAAATACTTGGTACTAAAAAAAAATATTCTGAAACTGGATGGGAACTTTGAAATCTCAATCCATGGCACCTGAAAACAAGTACCTGACTTTTATTTTACTACAAAACATTTTCACACGGAATTCTTTGAACTATTGTAACTGAAAATGTGAGTCAAAACACTGAATTTCTGTTTTAAAAGGCCAAAACCTCATTTAGCAAGAAAGGTGGTGAAATGCATCATTTCCTATGAAAAGTTCAATTTCATGACCCCATTTTCCAAATAGTAAAAAAAAAAAACCAAACAACAAAACAAACTAGTGGCAAACAAGGTCAACACTTGCATATGTCACACACCCAAAGCCAAGCAGGAAGATTCCAGAGAAATGTAGTTTGAAACAAATGTGTAAGAACTGCAGGCTTGCTGTATTTAAGGAAATAAAGAGGCTTTCAGCTTTTTAGGTTTCTGGCTGACATCTCTCACTTGGACTGAAGCAATGAGGGGGAAAAAAGGAAGAAATTATGTCTACTTAAATATATATATATTAACTATAATTGTTTCTGAAGTGCCTTCCACGGTCAATATGTGGAGGTTTTGCTCCCTGCTCTCCCTGTAGCTGGCACCATCCTCTGACACACCCTGCAGATATTTGTATGGATATCTTTTATTTGTACATGTTTGCACGTTGAGATGAAAATGAGTTTTCATTCGTCCCTTTCTGAATGAGCCTGGGCCTGGTTGGAGCTGGTCTGTGGTGTCATGAGGAGTGAATGTTTGCCAGAGGTGCTTTGAGTGATTTGTGATGGAATTGTCTTACACAAGCAAGGTTTATCTCCTTCTGTGAGAAAATGAGGGAAAATGTATCACACAGACCTTGTAACAGTGCTGTGACTTGTGTCCCCTCTCAGTCCCGCACCCAGCGCTCAGAGCAGCACCAAGGAGGGTTTTACAGGGAAAAAAGTGATTAAGCAGCCCATTTACCAAAAAGCCACCCATAAAACACTGCCTCTCCAAAGCTAATAGTGCTGTTTGTTATGTCAGATGCAGCTAATAATGGCCATATTTGTTTGAGTCATAAAACCTCTTTTGCTGGTGCATGATAATGGAGTGTGTTACATGTTCAATTAACCAAACTAATCAAATGTGCTGAGGAGAAATACAATGGGAACAAAGACCCAATCCATGCAATTCTTTGTTGGGCACAGCAGTTGTTTTTCATGTGATTTCCTCGCAGTCCTTTGAGCAGACTTGCCAGCGATATGCTAACAAATCCTTGACCAGTGAAGGCAGGTTTGTGGCTGGATAAGTAAGAAAGGCTCCCCTAGGACAACTTAAAGTGTTTTCACCCTCTGCTGTCACTTGGAGGTGCAGTGCAGGGAACAGACTCATCTCCTACTGGGCAGTGCATGGACCTCGGGACAGAGAAGTTAAACAAGTCAAACTGACTTGTTTAGCACAAAACCTGAGGTGTGAGGGAGGCAGAGGTGATGTCCAAACATCACGGCATGAGAAAAACCCACCGGGGTTGGGGATGGTGCCCAGATCCTCTGCTCCCCAACGCAGTAAGTGTGGCCTTATCCCCATGGGATGGTGTCCCTGCCTGGCCCCTCTGGGCTGCAGGAGCTCCAGCAGCAGATGGGTGCCCAGCACTGGCCCCGAGCCCAGGGCACTGGAGATCCAGGCACAGCAGACCCGGGGCAGCAGGAGGGATGGTGACAAGCACAGCCTGAATTAACTCTGCTGTGCAGCAGCTCCAAGAGCATCCTTACAGGCAGAAATACTCTGAATTCTGTGGGCAGAGGTGAGCAGCTTTGTCAGGGTGACACAGACCTGGAGATGCCAGTTCCACAGGTAAAATCAGCCTCAGGTCTAGGAAAAGGCCACGTCATGTCAAGAGAGGCAAGGTCACATTTCTGCAGGTTTTCTGTGAATGAAGTGATCATTTGTCCACGCTGGGAACTGAAGGGGTCCAGGAGATTCTTGGGCAGGCCTGGGAAAGCCCAGCTTTGCCTCTCCAAGGAACCTCCAGAATTGACTGGCATGCCAGAAGGGAATGTCAGTAGACTTGTATTTATTATGCAGAGACAAATTTTATGGGTCTGCAAATAGGAAAAGGTTTAAAACCACTGCTTTAGATCAAAAGTGCTTCTCAAGAAGTTGCTTTTTTCTGCCACTAAGTGGCTCCAGATGTTGAAATATTCAACAAAATTCCTTTTCTCTTTTTTTTTCTTGACACACTGAGTTTCACAAGGTCAATCTGCAGCAAAG
The DNA here is from genome assembly GCF_963513975.1 of Fringilla coelebs. Taxonomy (NCBI): domain Eukaryota; kingdom Metazoa; phylum Chordata; class Aves; order Passeriformes; family Fringillidae; genus Fringilla; species Fringilla coelebs. Next base: position 14,096,150 of record NC_140045.1, read on the forward strand.
AAGTCCCAGTCCTTTCCCCCGTCTGAAAAGCACCCAATTGCAACATTAAATATTAACTGAGAGAAGAGCTTGAATTGTAGCTTCAGACTATTTTGATTTTTCAAATGGATTTCTTTTTGCTAGAACATGAGTTTCCTCAACACTTGGAGGCCATGGAAGTTTCTCTGTGTTACGGGCATGGTGAGAGGGACTCCTGAGCTTTGGGAGTGGAGCTCTGGTTCTGGATTTCCTCACAGTGAGGGACAGGGCTCATCAGAAAGCTGGTGGCCCTCATGAATATCCAAGTTCAGCCTTTACTCTGTCCCACCGTGTCTCTTTGTGCTGCTGCACTGCATCCCTTTGGCCCAGCTGGGTGACACCAGGCTGGGCTCTGGGTGACAGACCCAAGGCTGCTGGAGCTCCCCTCTCAATCCCGAGGCACAGTGGGAAGAACAGATGGTCACCATGCAGGAATGCTCCTTCCTCTCTGGGCTGGGAAGTGCAGCCAGCACAGCTGCACTGCCGACTTTTTGTGCCTGGATGGCTGCATCCTTCTTCAGCATTTGGAAGCAGATCAAAACTACACAAAGCTCTGCAGTAACATTCATGTACTAGGCATTGCCATGTACTGGGGATGGGTATGTTCCTCTGGCTCCTGGAGAAAGCCTGCTTGGTCAGTGCTTAAAAACCTTTTTACTGCAAAAAGTCCCTCCAAAAGTCAGATGTTTCTTTCCTGCTCCACTGAAGCACAACCCTCCCAGCTGCCACCAAGTTACTTCATTTTTCCAGCCCCCAGAATGAAGCTGCCCTGGAAGCACCACTTCCATGAATCATTTCTTTTGTCAAAAACTGGCATTTTTCTCTTTATTTGGGACATTTGCCCCCAGGTCTGTTCCAAATAGCTCAAGCTTCTGGGGTCGGATTTGCTCTCCAGTGCACAGAGGTATCTGGGGGGCTCGGCTGTGGGGCTGCCAGGCTGCAGGCACCTCTGCAAGGCAGGGCTCCCACTGCTGCCTGCCAGGCTCCCTGCAGGGATTTGGGGAGCACAGCTATGGCCTGGGGGCACGGCCCGTGGAACACGTGCAGCTCTGGAAGGCAGAGGTGCAAAGCTGTCCCAAAGCCTTTCTGGAACTTATCTCGCCCCACCAGCTCCCCAGCTGGCTTTTGAGCCCCAGCACCCCATTCCTGGTTGCACTGGGCCTGGTCCCAGTGCTGGGGGCTGGGTGCCACAGCTGGAGCGTGTTCTCTTGCCCTTCACATCCCTGCCGAGCCGACCAGGGCAGAGAGGGGGAGGCACAAAGGAAGGGAAGGGCCTGCTATGAAATATTTGTCTGCCAAGCCCTTGTGTTTCCAAGAGAGCAGAAGATCTTTTCATTTGTTCTGTTTGACTGTTTGTGCCTTTAGTATCTGCCAGGCTCTCTGGAGAGCAGCAGTTAATGTGCTGCCTGGGGCAAGCTTTGATGGACAAATCCTTTTTCTCTGTCTTCCCTGTGCCGTTGGAAAGCCCCCAGCCCAGTCTGTTCCTGAAAGGCAGCGCTGCCCAGCCCCGAGTGATGGACCAGAGCCCCACGGTGTGAGTGTGGGACCTTGCAGCCCCACTGCACCCAGTCAGACAGAGCTGGTGAGCCACAGGCAGGACAGAGCAGCTGGAACTGGGCATCTGTCGGGTCCCCAGTCTGTCAGGAGTGGCACAGCACCAGCCCTGGGTCCCCTCCCTGCAGATCCAGAGCTGTCAGCTGCGAAGGGATTCTTGGGGAACCTTCCAGGGCCGTGCCTGGGCCTTCCTCCGTGGGCTCTCGGGGTGGGAGGAGGTCCCACGGGGGGGAACTGATGCTCCTGCCTGGGGGAGCAGGGCACAGGCAGCTCTGGGGGGCTGTGGAGCCTCAGCCTGGGTTCCAGCCCAGTCTGTTGTAATCTGCACCAGCTGCCACAGAGCAAACCAGCACAGGTACCCGCTGCACCCAGCAGATGCCTTAATCCTCTTTTCCTAAGAAGCTTAGAGCCTTTTGAGATCCCAAAAGTGTTTTCCTTTATGAAGCAGCACAAGCCCTGCTTCTCTTTGAAACCAGGAGAAAATACACCATGAAATGTGGAGTGGAAGCAAGATCAGCTTTGAGTTTCCTGAGCTGGACAGGTCAAGTGGCTTGGGCCAATTGTGCTTTTTCCCAGTAAACTCCAGCCTCTGGAGCCATCAGGTCAGTGTAGCCATTGGGTTCTTTCTTTCTGCTATAAAGGATTTGAACCAGCCAGGGAAATGCAAATTATTCTTTTGAGAGTCTTCTCTTTTAATACAGAAAACCAGAGGAATGGGGAATTCAGTTAAAAGAGAATACAGAAAATGTTTAATTTTAGGTGTTAAGCAATAACAGTAACTTCAAAACATTTGCAGAGAAGTTATTTTCCTGTTGAAAAGCTGTTTTCCTCAATCACCCATACTTTATGTAATTCCAACCAGCTTTCAGTCAGAAAACTAACCAGGAGAAATAATATTTTCCAGCTGGAATAATTGTTTTTATTGTTTGTTCTGCATTTTCCCAACTCCTGGAGGAATACAGAGACGCTCCAAGGCTTTCTTGGACTTTCCACACCTTCTGTGCCTGGGCCCAGGTGTGGGACGGGGCTGCAGCAGCGAGGTGGGGCTGGGGTCCCTGGTGCTGCCAGCCTCCCAGCACTGCCTGCTCCTGGCACCCCAGCAGAGCTCCCTGTGCTGGGAGGGATGTAGGAAAGGTGGAGAAAACAGAGAGAGGGAAGTGCAGGCAGTTTGGGGCAATGGCAAGGGACAGGGCTGGACGTGCAGCAGAGGCAGCCAAGCTTCTCCTACAGCTCAACGCGGGGAAACTCAGCAGGTTGGAACCATAAGGAAACAATTTTTCTTCCCTGTGCTATCAGACTGTGGAACTCCCCGTTGCTGGATCTTGTGGGGGATAAAGCTAAAAAGAAGAGGAAAAAGGAAAGGGCAGATTGATGAGGCAACCTGCCTGTACTGGTGCTCGGGAGCTCGGGTGCCAGCCCCAGGAGCTGCTGCGCCAGTCCTGCCTCGCACAGCTTTGTGTCCCAAGGCAGCTCCTGGGGATTACTCTGGGAAATGATTGCAGGGAAATGGATTTGTCTTCTTCCCTCGAATGGCAGTTCCTGCATTGTTCAACTGAAATCATGCTATAGCTTAAATCCCAGATTTTGGGAAAGCATTTCTAAACCTCTTCCAGCTATTCCTTATCTGACAATAGCTCGATGAAGAGGTTTATCCTCAGAGAAGAGCTCAGAAAAATCCTATATTCACAAAGGGCCTTTCTCCCCTTGGGGAGCTCAGGAATTTCTCCTCTGAAAAATGTACCACCACATCCTTGGACCAGACTTTCATCCTGGCTCCCTGCAAATCCTGAGCTGGAATCAGGCTACACTGAATGTGGTGCTGCCATGCAATTTTTGGAGTGTGTGTGTGTGTTTCCGTTGTGTTCCTTATATGAATATATGGAGCTATTCAACTGGAAAAGAGACATGAAAGTAGAGACTGTGGCTCTGGATAAAACACTTGACACCAAACTCTCAAGGGTTCCTGGAGGATTAGGACAGAGACACTGGCACAGAGAATGTGAAGCCCTAGTAAACTCTTTCCTTTTTTTTTTTTTCCCTATTTTTCTGTGACACTAAAGAAAGGCAAAACCAAACCACAAACTAACCTTAAGAAGTGAGAAAACAAAAGAATTTTGGCTGGGTAAAAAAGGATTTGTGCCAAGCCCTGTCCCAGGGTGATCTCTGTGGGGTGGTTTTGTTTGGAGATGCTAAAGCTGGTCCAGCACTGCAGGATGGTGAGTGAGCCCTTGGGTAGAAGGGATGTGAATATAAAGTGTATTTTGTCCTCTTGCTGCTTCAATCTAAGCATCCCGTGGTGCAAAGCCAGCTTGTCAGTGTGTCCCTGGTAGGGACATTGGCAGGGACCTCACCCAGCCCAAACCCCTGCCCAGGCAGGGTTACCCAGAGCAGGTGACACAGAAACACATCCAGGTGGGACTGGAATGTCTCCAGAGAGGGAGACTCCACTCCCTCCCTGGACAGCTGTGCCAGGGCTCTGCCACCCTCCATGGAAAGGAGTTCTTCATGCTGAGGTGGAATTTCATGTGTTCTGGTTCATGGCCATCGCTCTTGGACCTTCACCTCTGCCTGCAAGCTCCTGAAGGGAAAAGCCATGGAGCTGGCTTGGCCAGACCCCAGCTCACAGCTTCCTCTTGGCCCTGGCCTGCAACAGCAGCTCTGTCCTGGGAGAGGACAGGGGTGAGATGTGACCCTTCAGGAGGTGTGTGCAGGCAAAGGGTGAAATTGAGGCTTTCTCCACCCAATTTGTGCCCAGCCTTGTGGGCACTCACACCTGACCTCCTATCTCGGGCACGAGGAGGGTTTCCACCAGCTGTGGGTGTCTCCTTCTGAATGCCAGCTCCAAGGGTGACAGGGATGGACACACACTGTCCCGGGACTTGGAGGCAGACAGGATGTGCATTCTGTGATGTCAGAGGTGTCTGGGATGCCTGGGGGTGATTGTGGAAGGAACTGACATGTGGCAGTGAGAAAGGTTAAATGAGGATTCCTGCACTGAGGCTCTCCTTCCTCCTGGGGCCTCTCTGCATCGGTGTCACCTTCAAAGAACAGCCACCTCTGGTTTTCCAGTGCTGTGTGTGTACAGATCTATGGCAGCCTCGTGCCTTTTAACAGTTAAAGAAAAAAGAAGGAAACATTAAAGCTTCTTTCCCACCTTGAAACCTGCCCAAACCTGCCTGCTCAGAGCAGAGGCAGCATCTCTGCTGTCCAGGGAGAAGGCTGGCTCCCTGCCAGAGTGCTGCCTGCAGGACTGGGGCTGATCCTGTGCCACGGAGAGCAGGGAGTCTGCCTGCAGGACTGGGGCTGATCCTGTGCCACGGAGAGCAGGGAGTCTGCCTGCAGAACTGGGGCTGATCCTGTGCCATGGAGAGCAGGGAGTCTGCCTGCAGGACTGGGGCTGATCCTGTTCCATGGAGAGCAGGGAGTCTGCCTGCAGGACTGGGGCTGATCCTGTGCCACAGAGAGCAGGGAGTCTGCCTGCTCACCTCAGTGGGAACTGGCTCAGGCCCGGAACCTCCTGATGATGGCAGGGAGTGGAGGAACCTCTGGTGAAAACATCTCTGCTCTGACCTGTTTACTGGGTAAAGGGGAATTACTAACGTTGGGTTTGCAACACTTGGACTGAATAACTGCCCTCTTTGCTCAAACTTCCCTTGTAACTACAGCCTTCTTCTTGGAGTTCTTTAGGATATCTGGAGAGACTTTCAAAAATTCTTCCCACCTACAAAAGAATGGACAAAAACCCCCTAGGATATTAGTGACATTTTTTAGTTTTAATAACTTCAATGTATTTAGGCTTTTGTTTAAAACATATTCCTCAGAACACAGATGTGACAGTGTCCTTCAGTGCAAAGGATCTCTCTGGGTTTCTAGGGAAGAAAATAAACGTGGGCTTTGCAAGGTTTCTGACCCAGGAAGCTCTGTGTGCCAGAGCTCTGGGGTTGTTTTCCCAGTGCCTTAGGAGTGACCTTGATCAAGACATCTCATCTCTGCGATCTCCTCCGGGTGGGAACAGCTTGTTCATCCTCCCCCAGAGCAGGGAACTGATGGTTGGGATCAGCTCTCAAGCAGGAAATGCTCTCTGGAATGTCAGTGTTACTGTTTTGCCCTCTTTTCCTGGTTTTAAATTCATCTTCCTGTCAAATGACACACTTGAAGGGAGGGAGAGTCAGTACAAGGGCATTTGGCTGCTGGGTTCAGTCCAGCCCCCACTCACTGTGATGCTGCTGGACCAAGCCCACAAGGAGAAGCCTCCAAAAGCCATGCAAAACTGAGTTTAACTGGGGAGCAATGCAAGCCTAACCTCCAGGTGCTGTGCAGCCGTTCTGAAGGGTCTCAACAGGCTGCAGAGATGAGCAGATTGGAACATTTTGAAATGCAACAGAGGCAAATGCAGGGTCCTGCACGTGGGGAGGAACAACCCCAGGCACGAGCCCAGGCTGGGGGTGACCTGCAGGAGCAGCTCTGTGCACAAGGACCAAGGGCTCCTGGGGGACAGAGAGCTGTCCCTGGCCAGCAGAGTGTCCTGGGGCAAGAACAGCAGAGGGATCATGGCTGCAGGGGCAGGAGGGAGGTGTCCTGTCCTCCTTCAGCCCTGCTGCACCCTTCCCTGCCTGGAGGGCAGTGTCCAGCTCCGGGCTCCTCGGGACAGGAGGGTCCTGGGGCCAGCAGAGGCTGCAGAGCCCGGGAAGGGCCTGGAGCTCCTCCGTGCCAGCAAAGGCTGGGGGAGCTGGGGCTGCTGAGCCTCGAGAGCAGACAGCTGAGAGGCGACCTTCTCAATGCACAGAAAGGGCTGGGAGAGGGTGTCAGAGCCCAGGAGCTGCTCATGGGGCTGAGAAAACAGCGCAAGAGCACCGGGCAGGGACCGATGCCAGCAATTCTCCCTGCACAGGAGGAAGAACTTCTTCCCTGGGCAGTGGCTGAGCCCTGAACAGATTGTCCACAGAGGGTGTGGAGATTCTTCACCGGGGCATTCCGAGGGCGAGCGGACACATCCCGGATACCTGAGCGGGGCGGCGCTTCCAGGTGCGCTCCAGCCCAGCCGTGGGTTCTGCGAGCACCCTGTGCCGGGGCGAGCGGCCCCGAGCCGGGAGGGGACCCTGCGGAGCCGGGAGGGGACCCTGCGGAGCCGGGAGGGGACCGTGCAGAGCCCGGAGGGGACCGTGCAGAGCCGGGAGGGGACCGTGCAGAGCCGGGAGGGGACCCTGCAGAGCCCGGAGGGGACCGTGCAGAGCCGGGAGGGGACCCTGCGGAGCCGGGAGGGACCGTGCGGAGCCCGGAGCGGTGCCGGGGCGCTGGAGCGGCTCCCGGGCCGGCAGAGGGCACTCGGAGCGCGGCCAGCCCCGGGCAGCCCCTGGGACAGCCCGCAGCCCTGCTCCGTCACACCGCGATCCCCAGTCCGACACCAGCCTGGATCACTTCTGGGTCGTGTCTGCTCCCTCCTGGCTCACTTCACCCCGCGGACAGCCCCGCTGTGCCATTCTGTGCCCTCGGCAGCCGAGCACAGACCGGGGGCAAGAACTGACAGCCTGCACAGTCAGAAATGTGCTGTCACCAAGTGTTTTAAGCCATGATGGGGAGGTTGGCCTGGATTCACCTATTTGCTAGAAAAAGCTGCTTTTTGTTTGTTTTTATGCCAGCTTTCTGCCCCTAGCTTCTCTCCATAGTATAGCTGCTGAGTCTGTGAATTTTTGGCAGTAAAATCCAGTTCCACTCTCTCCCAAGTCCCTCCTTATTCCAAATGCAGAGAGGGGAATAATTGCAACTAATGCGCGAGGAGTTGGGATTTTTTGTCTGCTTGAGAGATGGAAAACTCCCTGATGACTGCTGAGCAGCCAGTCCCTGCTCCTAACTCCTGAACATGCTCTGTGCTTCCTCCCAGCAGGAGCCAGGAGAGCCCACAGCCAGGTACCTGCATCAGGATCCCTCAGCTTCCCCAGCACCTCAGCCAGGGATGCTGGATGCTCTCTATGCTCCTTTCATCCACTGTCCTGCAGGAATCACACCAGGCTTTTGGGGTGGGGAGGAGGGAAGCCCCCCTTCCCCTGCAGCAGTCTGCTGGGTGGCTGAAGCCCGGTGCAGGGGCTGCTCCCCAGCAGGCAGCACAGAGGTATTTGGAATCTGGGGGATATTTCCTATTAGATTTGTTTAATAGTTTTGAGGTCAGTTAAATATGGAGTGACAAATTAATTCCAACTTCACTACTTCCCCTTGCTCTTCCTGCCGCTTGCAAGTCCCTGTTGCCCCGTTAAACAAGAGCAGCTGGCAGGATCAGGGAGCTTTGGCAGCTGTGAGGTTTGTGTGCTGAACCCCACCAAAGGGTCTGTTCCCCCAGGCTGAGGGCTCTGCACGTGCCCCTGTGCCATCTCCCCCAGGAGACTGAGAATTCACCCACCTGCAGGCAGAGCCAGTGCTCCCAGGGCCATGGTTTACACCAAAGCCCCTCTGAAAGGGTCAGCACCCAGGGGTTTGTCAAAGGGCTGTTAGAGGGACCAGCAGGTGCCAACTGCTGGTGCCCAGCAGGAACCTCCCAGTGGATGTGTGCCCACCCTGCCAGCCTGATCCAGCTCTGGCTTCAGTCCTTAACCCTCTAGAAACTGGGTCTGTGCAGCTGGGGTGCCCCCACTCCCCGGGGTCCCTCTGCTTGTGAATCACAGCCGTGGGCAGGGGGTTCACGGCCTCGACTGGGGCAGATCCTCAGCCCTCCTTGGGCAGGAGCCCAGCATGGGAAGGTGCTGGGGAGTTCCTAGGCAGGTACCCAAACCAATGCTGCAAACTCTCCCTCCATCCCAAGGATACTGGTGTGACCTACCTAGAGGTGTGAAATGTGGGGTTTGCAAAGCCCTGAGTATGGAGCTGTGTGCTTGTGCATCCTCTGACATTGCTCCTGTCAGGACTTGCCTTTCCAGGCCTCTGTCCAGGTGCTGCTCCCTCAGCTTTCCCAGCAGGGCAAGGACCAGAGGGGCTGGTCCTCATGAAGGTGTTTGGGTCACTTCATCATGCACACAGCAGCTGGGACACGAGCTCCTGGGGCAGCACTGGGAAGCAGTGAAACTTTATTGAGCTATTTCAGGTGCCAAATTCAAACAGGTTTGAATTATGACTCAACTGCTCAGTGGAGAAATGATCGGGGTGGGACAAGGGCCTGGTACTGATTCCCCAGAATCGGTGTGCACCAGGTGGTTCATGAAATGCTGCTTCACACAGACCTGCTTAATGCTTCTTCCTCCCACAGCATTTCCATTTCCCAGGTTTCCCTTCAGTTGTTTGCTTTTCCATAACGTAACACGTGGCATTTCTTACCTGTCATCGTCCTGCCAATATCAGCACATACCGAGGACCAAATGTTCAGCAGGAACAACTGAGACTAGCCTTGACTCTCCACTAGAGTCCAGCTCTGTGGAGCTGGGTTCTTTCCTTTTATTGAAACAACAGCAGCAACAACCAAACCAACACAAAGACTTTCTGCACTTAAGTTAATTATTTGTGGTCTGAATCTGGCACTGTGAGAGGAAATTAGCCTGGTCCTGATGATTGGGCATTATTAGCAGCACATGAGGTCCGTCTTTTGTTTGCTGGGGCCCACGCTGGGTTTTTTTAGCACTGTCTCTCTTGGACAGACATGTTGTGGGGGGTTGCATTAATATTTTGGCTTTCTGACTGTGCAGTCTATTCTACGCCACACACTGGAGGCAAAGCTCTGCAGTCTCAGTTGACTGGACTTTATACAGGCTTTTTCAAAGCTTTCTCCACAGATGCCTTAACGATTCCTGAGTTCCTGTCGGAGTTTTGTGCTGGGATAAATGTGAGAGGGCTTGTCCTCAGATGGTGCAGGCTGGCCTTGCGCCACTGACTGCAGGGAATGAAGCCATTCTGCTCTAGCAGAAGATCTGCTGCTCAAACTTCAAAAGGCCACCCACATGTGTGTGCTGAGCTGGAGGTCTAAATTAGCAAAACCCAGAGTTTTTCCCATGGTTTTCACTCTGAGCCATAAAATGACCCATATTTGCTGGAAATCCTCGGGAAGTGCTCGAGCCCCGCTGCAGAGGGAGCATGTTCAGGTTTGTGATGCAAAGGAGCGTCGGGGAAAGTCTCATCTTCACTTGGATGAAGTGAATGAGTAATGGTTCAATTGTCAAAGCTTTCAGAATTAGAAATAAGAATAAATTAATGCTTCAGGAAGGGAATTTTGTTTTTTTCTCCTTTTTCTAGTAAGAGAGGCTGTTCATAATCGAAGACCCAAGGGGATTCCTGCATGCACTGGATTGGGAAGGCCGGGAAAGGAGGAGGCTTTGGGGTTCCTAACTGCAGCCTCCCAGAGCCTGCAGGAAAATGGAGAGGGACAATTTACAAGGGTATGGAGTGCCAGGACAAGGGGGAATGGCTTCAAACTGTCAGAGGGAAGGGTTAGATTGGATATCAGAAAAAAAATTCTTCCCTGGCAGGGTGGGCAGGCCCTGGCACAGGGTGCCCAGAGCAGCTGGGGCTGCCCCTGGATCCCTGGCAGTGCCCAAGGCCAGGCTGGACACCGGGGCTGGGAGCACCTGGGACAGTGGAAGGTGTCCCTGCCATGGCAGGGGGTGGAATAAAATCAACTTTTGAGTCCCTTCCACCACAAAGCACTCCATGATCCTGTGGTTCTGTGCCATCAGTGTCTGGATGCCCACGGGAAGCTCAGAGCAATCCAGGTGTTGGTGGGACACGTGGTGCTGAAGAGGAGATGATGCTCCTGGGGAAAGGATAGTGCTGCAGCACTTTTTTAAGGTTATTGTCTTGCAGTCTGCAGGAAGAAGCTGTAGAAAGAAGTGCCTTGCACGTGGGCAAAATCAGCTTTGAAATAATTTCATCTGCTACAAGTTAAAGATCATTTGAGTGTGATTTTTCCAGGGAATCAGTTAGGTGTTAGCTCTGACCTTCTTGCAAGTGCCTAATGGACAGGACAACATTTATTTATTAGCAGCATTGTTGATTTTTAAAGATTAACATGCATTAATGAAATACTTTTCCTCTCTCGGCTGTAAGAGGTTCCCACATCTTCTCCATTCCTGGGCTGTGCAGGGGTATTTATCCCGACCAAGGGGCAGTGGGACATAAAGCCACCGCCGTTTCTGACAGGGATTGTGTTTCAGGGCTGTGCCACCACTTTGCATCTCTGAGCAAGAGTAGAAAAAGGTACACCTGGGCCAAGAGAGCCACCCGGGACAGAGGGGCTGCTAATTGAGCCTCGCAGAGCGCAGAGCAGGTGCTGCCCCTTCCCCTGGGAGCCTTCTGCACGGCCAGCAGAGCCAAACCCTGCCCAGCCCGGGCTGTGCTGCTGTCCGGAGGTGCGCGGTGGCTGTGTGACCACGCAGGATCAAAGTGGAGCCTGCCCTCAGCGAGGCACAGTCCTACAAATTCTTCCCCTGCAGGAAATCCAATCTACTTCATCCTGTTTGTCAACACGGTTTACTCTGAGAGAGCCCCGAGTCTGTGGCCAGCAATTAATGCCACTTAAAAGCTTTTCAGAGGGATAATTGCCTGTTGTTCTGCAGGCATCACTCTCATTCAGATGCTAAGGGCTGTCGGGGGCAGTGGCCATTCCCACTTTGGGGGCCAGGTATGCCCCGCTCCCCTCGCCTTGGGAAGACGCTTAATGGGTCTATTGTCCCTGAACAAGGGCGGCAGGGAAGCCCCCTGTCCCCGAGGAAGCCGTGGAAATAATCCTCATCAGTCTGTGTCACTTGGGCACAAAAGGAGCAGGGTGGACACAGAAAGGGAAGGCACGTCCGGCACAATGGGGGTGGAAGTCAAGGTGTCCCACGTTGGGACTTCCAAGAGAGCCGGGCCGGGCCCACGAGCAGAGATTCTCCGCAGCTCTCAGGGAAAATGGGTGCTTCCAGCCGTCCTCAATTTCAGATTTTCACCCAGTGGTGCTGCTTGTGTTTTTTAAGGTATAGTTATGTTTGTTTGGAGGTCAGGTTTACACGGGCAGAGTAAGAGTCCCCAGCTCCAGTCAGGACCCCTCCAGGAAGCTGTGGATGTCTGGGGGTCAGTTGAGTCCTGGGAGATTCAGCATCAAACCCTATGCGCTCAAACAGCTGGGCTCTCACTTCTCTGCTGGTCTCCTTGAAGGATTAAAACCTTTCCTTTCTTCTTATCAGAGGAACACGGAATACTTTGTGGTGGAAGAGACCTTAAAGTTAATCCCACTCCACCCCCTGCCATGGCAGGGACACCTCCCACTGTCCCAGGTGCTCCCAGCCCTGTCCAGCCTGGCCTTGGGCACTGCCAGGGAACTGGGGCAGCCACAGCTGCTCTGGGCACCCTGTGCCAGGGCCTGCCCACCCTCACATGGAAGAATTCCTTCCCAATAGCCAATCTAAATCTACCCTCCTTTGTCTCCAGGCCATTATCCCTTGTCCTGTCTCTCCATGTCCTTGTCCAGCCTGTGACAGAACCTCACCACTTTCACAGTCTCATTTTTCTTTTCCCTTTATTTTACCAGTGAGGTTGGGCTGAAGCTGCCATTTGTGATGGACACTGGAGTTCACATGGATATGTTGAATTATTCTGCTTCTTTTTGGGATCTCTAGGTGTCTGATCTTCCTAGACCACATGCACTGATTAAACCATGTTTGCTGGAGATTGTCCTATGGTTCTGTTCCTCTGGGTAAATCCTTTAATTGAACGAAATCCTGGTTTGCAATGTCTGGATGATCAACCCAACCAAACTCCCCCTTCCTGTGTGAAGAAGGGAGTGAGGTCAGGGGGGAGGAAAGACATTTTCTGGTGGAACACATGCTGCTCTGTAGAAAACACTGGAGAAGATGGAGGGAGGGGTCGTTTCACAGCCAGGGGCATCTCTGGAGCCCCTTCACGAGGATTTTGGGGTATTTGGGAGGACGTTCTCCCCTCTGCGGCTGGCTGACCCTTGGGGGCCCTTGTGGAGCCCTCCAGGGGCACTGCAGGCTCTGGAGCCTCCCCCAGCCCCCTCGTGCTGCTTCTCCAGCTGGATTTCACGTGGGTTTGTTGGGGGCCATAGGGCTCCCCTCGCCCCAGCAGCTCCCACCCCGTGGCCGAGGGCCACTTCAGCGTCGGAGGCAACCCTAGAAAGCCCTGGGCCACTTCCGTGGAAACAAAGCCTGTTTTCAAACAGCGTGAAGAGAAACTGTTTCTATCTCGGGCCTTTAATGACCTGAACCGTCCATCTCTTGGAGAGAAGCAACAATAAAAAGGCGCTTTGCTGTGCTGCCACTGCTCTCTAACTAGGATCATTTTTTGCCAAGCTCACTTGCCACCCATCCTTATTTGGGATGCACCTTTAAAAAAGGAGTTTTATTGGCCCCTGCAGCAGGTCTCGGTGCAGGAAGGGCAGGCACGTTTGCGTGTCCCTGGGAGAGGAGCCCTGTGCCCCGTGCTGCAGTGTTGCATCAATAGTCCCGGCTGTGTGCGGTGGCTGCGGCGCCCCGCTGGGATCGTGTCCTTCATGCAGACAAAGCCCCGCATTTATCGGGGCTGACCGCGCTGACCCCCAAAGTTTGTTCCCTGCGCCGGGGCTGCCCGGCCCTTTCACTCGCCTGAATGGCCGGCACAAAGGCCTCGCCGCATCCACAGCCCCTTCCCCAACAAAACTCGCCGAGCAAGGGGGAAGGAGTGCCAGGGGGAGCGGGGCAGAGGAAGGAATGGGCAGACCTTGACCCCTCCACCTAAAATAAAGTGGAGGAATTTGCATTTTAAACCTTGAGATGCTGCTCGGGTCTCCCTGCCTGTGCTGCAGCTGGTTTGAGTCCCCTTGTGCAAGCCCCCTGAGAAGCTCCGGGCTCGCAGCATCCCAGCGGGGCAGCGGGCAGCATCCCCTGCTGCGAGGAAAGGCTCGCTCTGCCCTCCTCTGCCTCCATATTTTTCCATAGATTAGGAGAGAAAGAACACGACTCAGAAAGGAAACAGATGCTCTCTCCCCCTTCCCCCATGCCCAGTTCTGCTGGGTTTTGGAGGCAGGGAGCACTGGGGACCTGCGCGCGTTTGTGAGTGCTTGCCGTGGCCTGGGCTCCTCTCCCGAGAGCGCTGCTGGCTGTGTCAGGGAGGGACAGCTGGACAGGACAAACACCCTCAGCCATTTCCTTACAGTCAGGGCTTTGCAGGCAAACAGAGAAATTGATACTGATTCGCTGTGGTTCCACGTGGGGAACAGCAAGGGTGGCACTGCTTCATTCCAGGTCCAGCAGGCCCTCGGGGAAAGAGCTGCTTTTCGGGGGGCCAGCTCTTGTTAGATGTGATGCAAGGTGCATTTCTATTGAACTTCCTTTCTAAAGTGTTAGTTTTGGTTGGAAAAATGCCTGGCCACTGAAAAATTGTAGTTTTTCCCCCGGAGTTGGAGATGTGCTCCCCACTCCTCTCTTTTCTTATCCCAAAGTTGGGCTATGTCAGAGGCAGCATCATGCAGCTTTAGCAGAATTCCAGGTTATTCCAGTCAGGGCCTTGCTGTTTCCCCTCTGACTCTCTTTGACCATACCATTAAAGTCAGTGTCTGTGGGATCCTCTGTGCCTGCTGGATAATGGCCCTGTGGGAGAGGATTCCTGTCTCCTTGCACCAGGGTCTCAGCCCCTCTCCTAGCTCTGGTGGGATCACTGTTTGATCCCCTCTGATCCCTCACTTAACCTAGAGATGTTTTACCACCTCAGCTATTTACAGTGGAGCCAGATTTCTCTTTTCCCCCCTATTTTTCCTGGAAAAGCTGCACAGCTGCAGTGCCTCATGTGGATTTAGTTAAATATGTGGTGGGGCTGCCTCACATTTTGCTTTCCCTGTGCGTGTATAAAGTCCTTTTATTCCCTGTGCCTGACTCTGCCCTGGACAGCGGGGTCGGGGCAGTCCCTTTTCAGCCGTCTGTCCCCTCTGAAGTGGCAGCACCTGAGCATCACACTGTCTCTAACCATTCTGTTGGGGGCCGTGCCTGCCTCCCAGCAGGGCTCTGGCTGCCATCAGGAATCTCTGCTGGGTGAGGCAGAGCTCAGGTGAGGCGAGGGGCTGTCCTGTGCTGTGGCACACCTTCCCTTTGGCCCTGGCCTGTGACCTGCCACGCTGCTGGAGGGTGCAGGTGGAAGCATCCCTGCGACTGCCAAAGGCTCTGCCTGAGGTCAGCCCCGTGCTGGAGGCTTTTGTCCGTGTGGCAATGCCCCAGTGCTGACCAGAGGCTTGTCTGGAGCTGAAACTGGCCTTACACACGGCCACAGCAGTGGGAATAACTCACCTGAGCTGAGGAGACAGGGGGTTCCTGTCTCCACGAGTGCAGAGGAGGGTTGGCAGCCCAGCAGTGCAGCCCTGGTGGTGCCTGCACACACACACCACCCCCCCAGGCACCGGGCAGGGCAGGTGCACATCCTGGGCTCCTTTGGAGCAGCTTCCCAAGGTGCTGCTCTGTGAAATGTTCTCCTTCTTCTGGGCCTTTTCCACCCCCGTGCCCTCCCCCAGACCCTGAGCCCCTCTCTGCTGCCACACTGCTGAGCAGACAATCAGAGTTCTGATGCTGCACCTCTCCCTGGAGTCCTGCTGACTTGTTCTTTACATCCACAAGGAAACTGCATGACTATTTCTGTCTGGAATCTGGTCTTTTATCTCTTTTTTTCCCCTGTCCTCTTTTCTTTTCTTTTTCTCCCTCCAGGCTCATTAAGAAATCAATAAGTGGCTCAGTAGGGCTTTGCTTAACCCGATTCTGGAAGTGTTTCTCCCCCTTGGAACGTGAACTATCTTCTCAAATTGATTTTGCTGCTTTTGCTCATTTCCATTTAATAATATTCTCAGTGTTACATCTCACCCCCTTGGATCCATTCCCAGCCAGTGATGAGTCCCAGGCTCACCTGCAGGGCAGGTACTCCAGGTTGTAAGGGCACAGACCTGCTGCCCCTGCTCTGTGTGGCATCTCCGTGGGTGAGGGAGGGGAGGAACCAGTCCTTCACTGACCCAGGAACATTATGGTGACACTCCAGGGGTGCCAGCAGACCTGGAGAGATGCAGAAATGCTCCCTCCTTCCAGTTAGGCCTTGGCTGGCTCCTCTGCAGGGCAGGAGAGCAGGAGTGGAGATGGAATTACTCCTCCCTTCCAGCCCTCCTGTCCAGAGACAGAGACTGCGCTCACCAAGGGCTCCACACCTGAAGACACTGTTACCTGTTTCTCTTCACCCTCTGTTAAACAGTGGCCTGAAATCCTCGGGGTCTCTGATTAACCCCAGCTTTAGAGAACACCCAGCAGATCCATGTGAAAACTTCATAACCAGGGCCAAGGAAGGAGAGGTCTCGGGCACCTGGCTCTGATCAGGCTGTGCTAAGAGTTCCCAGTTTGGAGACTGGGATTTGGAGGATAGTCCATGTAGGCTGGGACAAATCCCTCCATCCCTCCACTTCCCCCCCTTTTTTTTTCCTAGTTGCTTTGCAAGCCTGAAAGGAATAGACTCAGTGTTATTCTAACTTTAAATGGAAGGAGGGGGGAGGCGATGAGAGCAGAGAAGGAAAATCCATTTGCTGCAGCACTGTCAGCCCTTAGTTTTCCTTCAAGTCTGACAGGCCCAGGATTAAAGGTTTGGTTACAATGGGCTGACAGTGCACATTAACAGCCCTGAATGTCTTAACAACCCGGCTACTGGAGATGCATTCAGAAGAGTCTGTGAACTGCTTTTCCCCTTTAAAGCTCCTGCTAGACCATGTTGTCCAGTGAAATCTTTTGTGGTTAAAAATGTATAGACGTTTCTGTCTCATTCCCAACCATGTACATACACAAACCCCAAAGTTCTTGCTGTCTTCCCACAGGGTTTATGCCCAGCTCTCCTTTAGCCATTTGACTTGGGCAAAGAGTCCTGCTCTGACTCTGACTGCACACGGAGTTTATATCTCCCCTTTTTATTTTAGCTAGTTTTTCACCTAGTGTAAAGGAGCAAAAGCCCACTTGTGTGGGTGGAGTTATGCGGATCTATTCCAGCTGAGGGGCTGGACATGCAAAATAAGGGGTTTTTCTCAGAAAAAAAGGAAAAAGAGCCTCTGATCAAACAAAATCCCTGTATTGGTTGGCTACATTTGCATCATAAAATGGAATTCACCAACCATTGCATTTGGTGGATGGTGAACTGATGGACAGTGATTATAATAACCGGGATGTGTTGCTATTCACAACACATAAGAATTAAGTTTACACCAGGCTATTTCCACTCATTTGCAGGACCAGGGGATACATTTCCACTCCTTCAGTCTCCAAGCAGCAAACCCCATTCGATTAACTGGTTTTGTCTGGGGGCAGGGCAGGGGGACGAGAGCTGTTGATGGAGTCCAGCAGGAGTCCCTGGGAAGGGTTTGGAAGCTGTGGTGAAAGCAAGCACCTCCTGTCTGAGTGCATCCCAAATCCCCACATCTCGCTCAGGAACTCCCATCACAGCTCTCCCTGTGCTTGCCGGGGAAAGTGCCGCTCCCCTCAGTGTCCCTCAGCTGGAGCAGCTCAGTGGACAGGGACTGGGGGTCCTGGGGCACAGGGAGCTCTCCCCGAGCCAGCAGAGTGTCCTGGGGCACAGGGAGCTGTCCCCGAGCCAGCAGAGTGTCCTGGGGCACAGGGAGCTGTCCCCGAGCCAGCAGAGTGTCCTGGGGCACAGGGAGCTGTCCCCGAGCCAGCAGAGTGTCCTGGGGCACAGGGAGCTGTCCCCAGCCAGCAGAGTGTCCTGGGGCACAGGGAGCTGTCCCCAGCCAGCAGAGTGTCCTGGGGCACAGTGAGCTGTCCCCAGCCAGCAGAGTGTCCTGGGGCACAGGGAGCTCTCCCCGAGCCAGCAGAGTGTCCTGGGGCCAGCGGGATCCCGGCGTGCCTGCCAGCAGGTCAGGGGAGCAAACCTGCTGCTCTGCTCAGCCCTGGCTGGCCCTGGCTGGCCCTGGCTGTCTGTCCGGCCCTGGCTGTCTGTCCCTGAGTGCAGGAAGGTCGAGAAGGGCCCAGCCATGGCCCCAGGGCCACGGGCAGGGCTGAGCCCAGGAGCTGCCCCTGCCCAGGAGGCAGAACTGCCCTGGCAGTGCCCAGCCCTGAGCAGGTGATGCAGAGATGCAGGCTCCTCCCTGGGGACATTGCAGAGCCCTCTGGACACAGCCCTGTGCCCTGAGCTCTGGGATGGCCCTGCTGGAGCGGGGAGGTGGCACCAGTGACCCACCAGGGCCCCTTCCACCCTGCCATGTGCTGGGATTCTGTGAAGGTGGCTGGGAACTGGTTGTGCTAAGCCTCAGGAATTTGGCTCCTGGCTCTTGACTCCGTGTGGTGGGGCATTGGCTCAGCCTCCATTGCCCAGCTCAAGCTGACAGGTGGGTGGCAGCCCTGCGGTGGCATCTGGGGACCTTGAGAAGAGGGGTGGCCCTGTTTTCAGGCAGGGAGTGTGTGCAGTGTGGAAGGGGAAGACAGACAAAAGGTCCTGGTCTGTGCTGGAGGGAAGATTCCTGAGCCCAGGGAGATCCATGGGATCCGTTCTGAGGGTCCTCTGTGCTCCAGGTGAAAGAAGATGGGAGTGGGAGTGGGCAGGTGCCAGGGGAGTGAGGAGTGGGTGTTGTGGAACATAAATCCATCCCTGAGGGGGTGCAGTGGCTGCACAGCCTGGGGGGTTTCTGCTTCTGTGGAGGGGGAGATAATCTAAGGGGAATCTGATTAGAAGTGAGGAGCACAATCTATGAAAGGGGAGGGTGAAAGGGGGAAATAAACGAGAATTAATTTAGCACAAAATCAAGATGTCAAGAACAAAGTTAATCAGGAGACAAGGTTAATTAATGAATACATCCTTAAACCAGCACAGCTACAACAACAGCACTGTTATTAATCAAAGCACAAAGTATTAAAGAAGAGGCACTATTGATTGTTCCTACCCCAGTGTTAAGGGTCTGGAAAAGAGGATGGGGGAAACAGAATTTTCTTAGAAACGCCAACATGTCATGGGGAGAATTACGAGCGCCAAGTGCTAAAATCACTCATTATTATTTGTTTTAGAAATAGAAAGCGGGCAATAGAGATGGGCTGGGAGTAGCAGTATCTGTTCTTTAGACACTGGCAGCTTTAAGGAAGTGACCCAACTGACAGGTTAATGAGGGCCTAGGAGATGCCATTGGCCTGAGATCCATCTGGAACATGGATAGGAGCCCTCAGGAAGTAAATGAGAAGTGACAAAAGCAGCCCATCCAGTCTCTCTTTGGAATGGCTCTCTTGCCCTGCCAGGACCTGGCACTGGTCCTCAGGGGTGCAGGAATCTGTGATCCTTCTTTCCTCACCCTTCTCCCTGTCCCCCCTGCCCTGGGCTGCTGACACGGGTTAGGGAGCACAGGAGCAGGGAGGGGACAGGTGGCACCCAGCAGAGCAGCAGTGCAGGCACCAGGGCACAGTGCAGCTGCTGGGGGCTTCCCCTGCCTGCAGGACTCTGGGAGCAGCTTCCCGAGCCGGGTGGCAGAGGCTGTGCAGGTGTGTGACGGGTGCTGGAGCTCCCCAGCGCAGCCACCTCTGGGCCAGGTGTTCCTCCTTCCCATTCCTGCCAGGGAGCAGAGCTGCCAGCTCCTCCAGATTGAACCTCCTCTTTTGGTGTAGGAAAATCTCCTGCTGCTGCTGCTGTTGCTGCTCAGGGTGTGGGTCTGAGGCCAGAGCCCACCTTGCCAGAGCTGAAATCAGAGGGTGGCTCTCCCCCTGGGATTTTCCATACGGCATCTGACTGACTAGGCACTGTCAGACACCAGGCTGGAGGTTTGTCACCAGCCCTGAGTGTCTCTGCTGCTGTCCCAAGGGATCTGGGCTGGCAGGCCTGGTGCTGGCCAATATTTCCTTCAATGACCTGGAAAAGGACAGAAGGGTTTCTGGAGACATCAGGCAGGAGCGTGGAGCAGTCAGGAGTGCTTTGTGAGAGCATTAAATCCCATTAAAATCAATGTGCTTGCCGTGGTGAAAGCTGGGGATGGGGGAATGAAGAGTGCGGGCCATTCCCAGGGAGTGAAATATGAAGGAGAGGGAGTGGGAGGCATTTATCAATCTGGATAAATTAGAAATTGAAAATCACAGGAAAATTGATGAAGGGAGAAAAAGTATAGCAGAGTAAATTCATAGCTAGTGGTGTCAAAAAGAGAGTGATTTCCATCAGTATTTAAACCAAAAAAAAAAAGAAATCACCAGTGGTTTTGAGATCTTTATATTTGGGGTGGTGGTACACAGAAACCAGGGGCATCCAGCCAGTATGTGTGTCCTGTATTTGGGAAAAATCAGATGGGGTATTGATGCTCTGGGACGTGAATGGTGCAAACCTCACCACTGAAGACACAGCAGAAGTATGAACAACCCCTGGGAAGAGTGGGGAAGGAGAATCCTGGTTTTAGTAGAGGTGGCAGTTCTGAAGAACTGCTGCCTCAACACTGGGAGTTACATTAAAAAATGTATATTTATGATGTATCCTCTAGATACATTATTTTTTTTCATTGCTGGAAATTGTTGACTCAGGACAGGAGGTTTTCTCTGCTCTCCCTCTGCCACAGCTCTTGCTCTTGAGGCAGGAATCAACGTGGGGTGGTCCCCTGACCTGGGCTGTGAGCAGGTCAAGTTAAAGCATCACAAAGGCCCTAAAATCTATGAATAAGTGCAATTCTTTAGGAGTCAGTGCCCCCATTTTATAGCAATCTGGTGAGGGGCCTTAACTGGGTGACAAGGTAATTTTCCATGCATTTCAGTACATCCTATCTGGAGTTTCAGGGCAAGGGCAGGTTTGAGCCAGAGTAATTCTGAGCAGCTCTGCAAGATTCTAAACTGGCCTGAACTGGCCCACTTGAGCCTGGTGCCTGGTGTGCCGAACCAGCAAACACAGGTCCTTCAGAAAAGGGGTAAAAAGAGTAAAAGCAGCTCTTTCCTTAATGCCTTCAGCAGCAATTCTTGTGGGGAGGGAGGCTGCCAGTGGAATTCCCGTCCCT
The DNA here is from genome assembly GCF_963513975.1 of Fringilla coelebs. Classification (NCBI taxonomy): domain Eukaryota; kingdom Metazoa; phylum Chordata; class Aves; order Passeriformes; family Fringillidae; genus Fringilla; species Fringilla coelebs. The sequence goes on from NC_140045.1 coordinate 14,116,644, forward strand.
GGCCACTGCAGGTGATCAGCCCCAGAGGTGTGAGTCCCTCTCCCGTGTTCGTAGGCAGGCTACAAACATTTATTAATGGTCATAAAATATCCTGCCTGTTTTTTCAATCCAAACAGCAGTGTAGGACTTGACCACCATAAAGTTTGTCTCCAAGCCACCACAAGAGGTTTGAATTACTCCTGTGGCAATAAAAGTATTCTTTAGGCTAACGCTTTGCTTTATTGTTGGCTTTTATTTTTCTCAGACCCCCATCCTACCAGCAAGACATAAACAATGGGGGCTGAGTTGTCGTCCCCCACTCCCTCACACCTACATTAATAAGGTCCAGGAACAGCAAAATGAAGGAAACAGAAGCAGAATAGCCCTGGAGATGGCTGGTGGGTGATAAGCCCAGCTTGCCTGGTGTTAGAGGAAGTGTTGCTCAGAGAGAGCCTTTCTCTTTGCAACTCAGAGTGCCCCAGTCACATAAAAATGTTAGTATGAAGAAAAGACTGTATATGTACACACCTGTATTATCTTTCATATAACATATATCTTTCATATAATATAGATCTATTTCATGGATTTTTTTAGGATCACTAAAGCGCTTTTTATTCAGGGTTGATTCATTCCAGTGTGGAATAAACTCTATTACCTTATAGCCATAATATTGATTTAACTTCCAGACAAAAGCATCTGCTCAGGAGTTGATTTCAGCTTGCCATCTTTGCCTTAAATGTCCTTCTGTAGTTAATTCAGACAAACTTTTGTCTCTATACATAAACCCTTGGGGAATTAAGCATTTGGTGTTAAGTGGTTGCTGCATACCAAACATCTCCATGACTATAGATCGAATTCCTCCTATAAATCTATTTTATTACTGACTGTAAAGTCCCTGGCAGCTTTTCATCATCTGCCATGAATGGAGATACCAGAGGAACAGGTAAAAAAGAGCATCTGAATTGGACCTGAGGCACTGCCAGGGCAGGAAACATTGAGGGGAGCTGAGGTGCAAGTCATGGATTCCCAGGATGTGCTGGTTGAAAGGACCCACCAGGATCACCCAGCGCAGCCCCTGGCCCTGCCCAGACCCCCAACAACCCCACCCTGGGCATCCCTGGGTGTCCAAAGGCTGGGAACCACAGCCAGGGACCCCCAGGACCACCCAGCCCTGCCCCTGGTCCTGCCCAGACCCCCAACAATCCCACCCTGCCCAAAGGCTCCTGGAGCTCTGGCAGCCTCGGGGCCGTGCCCATTCCTGGGGAGCCTGGGCAGTGCCAGCACCCTCTGGGTGTAGGAAGCAAGAAGGGAGAAAAAGAGGGATGAGGCAGGGCTGCAAAACAGGAGTCTCAATATTTAGTTCCAACTAGTTTAGGACGGAGCCTGAATTAGGGGGAATGAAGGGGATTTTGGGGCCCTTTCCTGGCTCAGGCTGGTCATGTCAGCTCTCACAGTCAGCACCAAATCAGGGATCTCCAAAATGGGGTGGTGGGACAGGGAGGACCACAGCCTCCTTATTTCCTTCTCCATAGTCTCAGCAATGCTTGGCCACAGGTTGGGCCATTGATAACCCCTCCCACGCTTGCCTGGTTTATCAGATGCTTCACCACCAGCACTGGAGTGGTGTCAAAAGGTCTTTTGGTTCACAGCTTTTATCTCTGCTCCACTTGTGTGAACCGTGGTGTGGGACAAAGAGCACTCCTGGCTGGACACGAGTGACTTCTTGAGCAGCTCTAGATAATGTCCCAGAGGATGTGTCAGATTCCCTTCTGCAGCTGGAGCCTTCCTCTTCCTCACCCCATGGAGATCTGCCCCAGCTCCAGGGAACCCCTGTGAGGGAGGGGAGGCACAGGGTCTGCACTGGAATGAGTTATGGGAATCCCTAAGTCCTCCTGAGAAAGAGCAAGCAAAGCTGAACTGCAAATTAAACACTAAGCTGGTACAAGCCGCCTCACCTGTAAACCCAGTCCTGGTGAAATTTTTTCCTGCACCACACTTGGTGCACGGATGGGGAATTTTCACCCTTTTCACATCCCCTTCCCACCAGCATCACCCGTGGGGCTCCCCAGACTGCGCCGTGCCAAGGGGGCACTGCCAAACCTCCTGCAGCCCCCAGCCCACACCCACCTTGGGCAGGGAACGGGGAGAGGGAAACAGGCCTGGCTCAGCAGACATGGAGGAACTGGCCTGGCTTAGCTAACAGGGAGAAACAGGCCTGGCTTAGCAGACACGGAGAGCCGGAGGCACCGAGCGCCTTCCCCTGTGTGCTCAGAGTGTTTGGATAAAGGCGTCTCCTGAAGGGGGAATTTGTTTGGTTTGGACTTCATTGCGTGAAAAGCCCTCAGCCCCACGAGTGCTTGGTTATTCTCTTGTCTAGTGGCTCCTCAACAGCCCCCACCAACAGGGAGGGGGCTTCCTATTTGAGAAAGTGGCCCTGCTTGTTGAAATTCTCAAGTGACTTAAATTTATTGGTTTTTCCTGAGGTCCAGCCATTTGAATTGCAAACAATGCCCCATCCCTGCCTCCTCCCCCTGCTCCCCAGGCAGAACAATGTGCAGAGCTGGAAGAAAGGCAGGCTCTGGAAGGCGAGTGCGATTCCTTTCCGCATGAGCGGGGAGGTGGAAGTTTGCTGCCTTCTGGTCCCGCTCAGTGATGCAGAGGATGGCTGGGAAAGGGGAGGGCAGGAGCTGGGGGAAGGAAGAGGGAAGGAGCCAGCTCATGGAGGATGGTGGGAGATCCTTTTTGCTTGTACATTTATAATCTCTCCTGTTTAAAAGACCATCCGGAGGGGGGATTAGTGCCAGTGGATCCGTGGGCACCTCTCTCACTTTTTATCTCTCAGCATCCTGGGAATGATGCAGGGCATGGAGTGTGGGCTGTGTGCTCCAAAATTATCCCATACCTGTAAAAAGGTGAACTTTTGTCACATTCCTGGAAGTGGCTGAACAGTTTGGGTCAGTCTGAGCTCAGTCAGACATGCAGGAAGCTGGGCTGCTGCTGAGGGACGGCTGGAACGCTGCACATCTGGAGGTACACGAGTGGGACACAGGAGCACAGCAGCAAATGAGCAGAAGCCCTCTCAGTCTGTGTCAATTTTAAGGCCTGATTTTTTTCTCTCACGTTGGCTCAGGGAGTTTCTGTGTTGGTTCATTCACCTGGGTGCTTTTTCTTTATGATGCCTGGAGGGAGGGAGGAGGAGGGGAGAGGTTGTCCCCTGGAGATGCTCTGGTACTGCTGGCTGGTTAAAAGCTGCAGGGTAAGTGATGGAAATAACACAGAGCTTGTGTTTCACTCATTCTCAAGTCATGGGGAATTTCTCTGCCTGGGCCTGTTCTCCTGGGAGGGCACAGAAATCTTGTCTGGTAGAACAGTCTCTGAGGTCAGCCAGACCCCCAGGTGGGTGGGGGGCTCCTCACAGTTGGGGCAGAGGTAGCCAGAGGAGGCTGGGAGGCACAAGGGTGGGAAACCCAGAGGAGACAGCCAGAACACTGCCTTGCCCTGCGTCACAAGCAGCCTGCAGAAACCTGGCAGGGGAGGAGATGGAAATGGTCCTGTGGGGACAGGGACACCGGGCTCTGAGGGACACTCAGGTGTCACAGCACCAGCACTCAGGCTCCTCTGGCAAGGGTGGCCATGCAGATCCTCCTTCACAGGGCAAAATTCACCTCTGGGGCACAGCCAGAACCACAGAGCTCCAGAGCTGCTGGTCCAGAGGCTCTTGGCCTCAGATCCTGTCTGCAGGCCAGGATGGTTCAGAGGGACTCTGGCCTTTCCCCAGGAGCTGCTGTGAATTCGGCAGCCTTGGCCGTGGAAAGAGCCCAGAGAAAGGGCAGAGGGGTGCCAGAGGAGAAGGCACTGGCAGCACAGGGCACTGGGGGGCTCGGGGGTCCTGCCCTTTGCTGGGGTCACAGCACTCACTGTTCTTTTCTTCTCCAAGCTGGGCATCTAGCCCATGCTTACAGCACATCCTTTTTGACTGATGGCCATTCATGTGCAGCACTCTTTCTATCACAGCAAAGCACTTGCTTCACTGCACTGCGAGGGGAAGGCTGGCAGAAGTCTGCTGTGAAAGCAATGACAGAAACCTGGGGGAGCTGCTCCCTCCTGGCCCCTGGCCTGGAGAAGACCCCCAGTCTGCACTGCATTCCTCTTGGATGGGGCAACGGGGACCTTGCTCTTTGTGGCAGAGCTGTGTGGCACCTGCTGCTGAAAGGAGCTGTACCACACCTAAAGAACATTTGCTCAGTACTGTGAGCATCCGAGGTGTAAGGCAGGAGGAGAATGGACCCAGGTGCCCCCACAGGTGTGTGGGGATAAGAGCCAGCCCTGGGCCTGGAGGGGACACAGCAGTGAGACACAACAAATCCTCCTGGGAGTGAAACTCCCTTCCCCTCTTTGGGGAATCAAGTCTTGGCTCCATTCTCTGCACAAGTTAAAGCAGAGCAATATCACAAACAGGTGTCTGGAATTGTGTGGCCCCATTTGTTGCTCCCTGGGGTTGCTCTCCTCCACCAGAGCAAGCTGGCCTGTGGTCTGGAGAGGCTTTGCCCAGCTCTCTGAAGCCTTTACCACTTCCCTTTCTGACCTAACAGAGAACACATTTCACCACATCAAACTTCACCTTTTGCAGAGGTTTGGCTGCTCTGGGGCATCTTGCTGGTCTTTGCTCAGCCGGTAACCTAAGCTGAGATCAGATATGTTAGCTGGGTGAATTCCTCTTTATCTGATGCTGACACCTTCACCTCACAGACTACTGAAATTCCTGGGAAAGGCAGCTCTGAGCATTGCCCTGAGCCACAAATCACTGTTTCTGACCCTTTTTCTCTCCAGGAGGGGAGGAAATGGACGAGGAGGTTTCAGTGAGACCGGAGAGCCGTGCTTTCAGCAGGTCAGGCTGTCTCTGTAGGCACCTGAGGTGCTGCAGGAGGAAGCAAATGGCAAAACTCTGCTCATACAGGGGGATTATTCATCATAAATGCAATCTTTTTTTTTTTTTTTTTTTCTAAGTCAGAAGGAGAGGCTACTGGTAGTTTTGAGAAAATTGTTCTTGCAGGAATTCCCAAGGATGCTGAGAATCTGGAGGCTCATTTGGTGTTGAATTATTCCAGTTTATTGATGTGAACATTTTTTTCTTAGGTATTTTTTGAGTGAAGTGGAAGCAAATCCATTTTGCTGCTTTTTCAGGGCTGGGAAGGGATGTTCCAGCCCACAGGCCCTGGTATGTATGGATGGGGGATTAAAGTGACAAAGATCTGGAGATCACATCAAAACACGCAGAGATGTCTCAGAGATACCAGGGACTCTGTAATCCTGGAGGGACAAGATTTAATGGAGAATGTGTCCTACCCAAAATCTGCTGCCCCAACACAGTCCTGGAGCTGGCAAGCACATGCAGACAAGGCAGAACTCAGGTTTTTGGGGCTCCTGGACACCTCGTAAAGGGGCATTTCAAGCCTTGAGTCCAGTGGCATTTCCAGCCCTGGGGGCTGTGGTTTGCCAGCTGTTTCTGTCAGTTGTACTGAATTGATGTTTGTTTTCCCTTTCCCCCTTCTCTGTCCACAATGAAGGCTCAGAAATGAGCCCACCACACGGGTCCTTTGCCTGCTGGAGCTGAGGTCCTGCCTCCACTCCCACCCCAGGAGCTGTGGAGCTTTTCAGGAGCCCCTGCCTGGTTCTGTCCTTCAGCAGGGCTGGTCCAGGCAAACCCAACTCTGCCCTGAGCCCTTAAACATGCTTGTTCTCCTCCCCTGCACCTTGGGGTGTCCTCACTGCATTCAGCACCTGCTTCCAGTGTTTTGGCCTGGCTATAAGTGTGCTCAGTACAAATCTCATCCCATGGCCCAGGAAGTGGCAGTTCTTTGAAGGGAATCCCCCTCTTTTAATTCAATTAATGCTGAAGCTAATTTCCAGCCTGGGGCTGAGTCCCAGTGCCTTTGAAGTCAGTAATAGTTTTGTGGAGCAGGTTGGAGCACGTCCCCCGCAGCCAAGGGCTTTGCCAGGGTGTTCAAAGGCTGTTTGCTTTCGTGCCAAGGAAGTGTGTCCTGCTCCAAACCAAGGGGAGATCTCAGCAGGATGAGGCCCTGGGTCTCTTTGCACAGGCCAGGTGGATGTTAGGGGATGGAGCTCACCTGTTTTCAGGGTGAATTCAGCACCTCCTTCATAAAGAGGCACTGCTCTGTAGACACTTCAAGATTTACAATATTTACAATGCAACACATCTTTTCCCTCTTTTGGTTTTTTTTTTTTTCTGAGAGGTTTTATGTATGTCCTTAAAATATAATCCAGATCATCCTTTCCTGGTTTGGTTTAATGGAGTGAAAACCACTATTGACTGGCAACAAGACGATTTTTCCTCTTCAGATCAAAGATGAGGAGCCAAATTCTGAAAAGAGTTTGCTCACTGTCAGGGCAGTAACTGATTCCAGACAGCCTAAAGGTGATTTTCTGTACCTAAACCTGGCACACAGCTGAAGTATGAAGAAAATCTAATTGGTTTCACCCCTTTATGGTGACAAGCAGAGGTATCTGCAGGAGGTGTTTAGACTTTAGGAGGATCTTTTCTTTTCACTGTGCAGAAGCCTTAATTGATCAAGGCTAAAATGATTAAGCTTCAGAGGAAAGCAGCTTTGCTTCTCATTATGACTTTTTATTATGCCTTAACAGCCGTAGTGAGCAACTTTGGGCTTTGTAGTGATTTTGGAATAAAACTAATCGATGTCATAGAAATAAATGCAGGAATCTTTGATGTGTAGATGGAGCCGTAGGGGGATGACACACAACCCAATTACTGGCAAAAAATGGAACATTACATTTTTTGTTATGCTTCAGCTACCTATTGAAAAGTACTTTTACTAAGGTCTTCATGCAAAAAAACTGCTGTTCTGCTAATTTTCCTGTGTCCCTCACGTAGGAGGAAACAAAACTTTAGCTTTTATTCAAGGCCTAACATTGAAAGTAATGCACAAATTTACCCGAGAATCACAGAATCATTAAGGTTAGAAAAGATCTCTAAGATGATTGAGTCCAACAATTAACCCAGCACTGTCAGGTCCACCACAAAACCATGAGATGATTGAAGCTGTTGGTGTGAAATTCCACCCAAGTGCGTGGATTCCACATCACTGCTGACCTACGTCTCTGCTGCCCTGAATTTTTGTCCTGCAAAGGGAAGCAGCAAATACCCAGGGCCTCCTCCCCTCATTTCTGACCCTACTCTGCTTCCCATCCCGAAGTGCTGAGGGCTGCCCCGTGTGAGGGGCCGGGAGCTGCTGATGGGAAACACTGAGAAATGGACATGGAAACAGTCCTGTATCCCCAAGGAACACGTGCTTCGTGGTAAAACAGTCTCACCAGGAGAGCAGAGGAACATGATAAGTCTCATTGTGCTTTTGGGGTGGATGGGCACGCCAGATAAACATCTGAAGCGGTTTGGGTGTTGCTGGGGCTGGATTTGGCAGGGAATGCTCCTTTATCCAGGGTGACCCTGCCAGGTTTGACGCTCCTGTAGCTGAGTGAGAGGTGATGGAGGTTATCCGATTGCCAGGGAGGGCTCCCAGCTCTGCCTCCAGCCACAGGCTGGAGTTAACAAGCTCCACGCTCCAGAGATAAATCCCATCCTAATCCTCCCAGCCCCAACACTTGTTCAAAGTGCACCATCCCTTCTCGCTGGGATGGACAAAGCCAGCCTGATAAAATGAGAACTGAGCCGTGCCTTTGCTCCAAAATGTAAAAGGAGCGGAGATCTAAGCTCTCCTTTGAGATTCAAATAAAAAAAGGCTGTAACTGGGGTTGGTTGGTCAGTTTGTTTCATTCCTCTTTGATGCTCTTGGCCCCTGTGCCAGGAGCACCTCCTGATTGAGCAGAGAAATTTGTTTATGAAAGGGCTGAACGAAAATGAAGTGAGGGAGCAGCCTTTACAGGTGCAGATCTGGAGTTTAGGATAAACACCTACAAGTTTGGATTTCCTGCCTTCCACTTAGGTAACTGTCTAATCTAGCTACCCATTCACCTTTCCTTTCATCCCAGGATGTCTAGTCTGATCTAACTGCCTGTCCTTTCATCCCTGCTATCTTCCTCTTGATCTGTGTTTTTTAGAGCTCATTCATCACACCTCACAACTTCTAAAGCACCCACATAGGGCCACAAGTTTCTCTTTACATTTTAGCCAAAGTGCTTGAAGGGATGGAAGGCAAAGCCTCTGCCGAGAAACCCGGGGAGAGGAGCTGTTACTTCTTGTTTAAATCACACCTGAATGCACCTCGGTGAAGGCACCGAACAGAGGAGGGGATTGTTCACATCCTTGAAGCTTTTATTCAAATCCTTGCCCACTGGAAATGGGCAGGTTCATTAACTGCACGCCTTTGGCAGCTTTTCCCTTGTATGGGGTAGGGCATGTGAGAGCATGGGGCAGCAGCCTGCTCCAAGGGAAAGGACCACGGGACACACCGGGGCAAGGGGGACGCTCCAGCAGGGCCATTACATTCACAGAGACATTTTTGGCCTGTCACTTTGTGTCCAGCTCTGGGGGCAGCTTCATTTTGATTTCTAAAGAGGGGTGGAAAGCATAGAGAAAATCTGAACGGGAATAAAAACCTGAATATGGGACAAAAGTGTCTCTTTGAATATGGGACTGCATTAGTGCTCTTTATTTCAGGGTCTGAAAGTAGGAAGGTCAGAGTGGAAACGGTCAGTGGAGATGAGAGAAATGAATCAAATATCAGTGAGTGCTGTGAGTGTCAGCATTGCCTGCCTTGAAAGAGGTGCACCCATTTCTTAAGCAATTTCTAAATAGCAACCAGCTCCAGACAATGATTTAGGGACAAAATTAGCCTTACAGGGAACACCTCTTTTGGAAGGTCCCTCTCTCATTCTTTCTTGCTCATTCCTTCTGTTCTTTTATTTCTGTCCCCCCCTCAAAAGGCGAGGTTGTTCCTTGGGAGCCCTTTTGAGGGGAGAGAACCATGGTGAGATTCTTGTGTTGGCATGGCTGATGTTAATGGGTAACACCGAGGCCAAAGGTCCTTTAAAGCTCCCACATCTGCAGCTTTGTACAGACCTCACCTCCGAAATGCCTCAAAGTGTGTAGCCAGGCAGGGCTTAATGTGTATTAGCAAGACAAAGGCCCAGAGAGGGGAGGAAAGGGGGATGAGTTTTAATTTACTGAAGATTTATTAGGCCTCATGAAATCGGCCTGAACCACCCATTTTCTATATCATCTGCCCACATCCAAAGGGGGCAGCTTTGTTGGGGGGAGATGGTTGCTGAGAATTATCCTGCAACAAATCTCCCCAGCGCCAAAGGGACACGGACAGGAGCAGGATGGGGAGGAGGGCTCGCCCTCTCAGTGCAGAGCCCAAAATGTGGAAATCTGGAAATGCAGGAATGCCATTCAGGTTGGATGCTTCCTTCCCATGACTCCTGCTTGTGAGGCACATGTTCCTTTTGCCAAGCCTGGAGTAGATGAGTGGGAGATCAGGAGGGGAGAGAGAGGGAGGCCAGATGCCGAGGTGAGCCCTGGGTGTGAAGCTTTGGAGCTGGGGGGATCTGCTTTGGGAGGGGTTGGGGGTCCCTGTGCACACGGGGCTGGCACCCTTTCCCTTCCAAGCGGCTGCCACGTGTCTCCAAACCTAAGGCTGTGAGTGAGGCTTTCGTGTGGCCTGCAGAGCTTTGGGGAATGACCCTTTTGGGGTGTCTCCAGGCTGTAGATGGATGAGCTGACGAACACTTCGGCCGTGAGTTTGGCCGTTCTGGGGTTCCCTCTAAGGCCTCTGTGGTAAAGGTCCTTAATCATACCTGGCTCCTTTCTTTCCCATGTCCCAGTCTCACTGTTATAGATTTGATTATTTAATTTCTGCCCTCAGCCTGTCTTGGGAAAAGCTCTGTACCATTAGTGTAGCATGCAGTGGTGTGAAATGTCATGTGCAAGCTGACAGAGAGAGGGAGAATTTGGGGGTACAGCTACAGCAACAATCTGATGGGGGATCACCAGGGCCCCAAGGGATCCTTTGGGATAATGAGGGCAGGAATCACAGCCAGCCTGCTGGAGTCTCCTGGAGATGAGACCTTTCTTTGAGACTGTCTTTGAGCATGAGGCTGACCAAGATCCCCCCTGTCTCTCCTTGCTTGTAACATCACCAGAGAGGAGATGGCTCTGAATGATGAACTGTGAGTGTTTATCACAGTGTCAAGGGTGTACAGCTCCTATCGGATGAGGAGTTTAGCAAAGCATAATGTGTGAGAGTAGGCACTGGGATCTCAGAATCCTGGAATGGTTTGGGTTGGAAGGACCTTGAAGATCCTCTCGTGTGGGCTGTGTGTGCATGGCAGGAGAAATCATCCAGATGAAGGTCTCTGGCTTCTTCTTGGCTTGGACCTTGGGACCTCAGCTCACTCCTCTGGGGCAGAGTCAGGACCCTGCTCCTTTAGGATGGGGCGCTGTGGGTGGATCCTGACAGGCAGCAGAGCCACACGGGATTAGATTCTAACAAGTGAGTCTATAAAAATAGAGCGTCTGTGGGGGTGTTTCAGGTGTTTGGGTGTAAGACACAAGTCTAGAATCACTCCTACAAATCCTCTTCTCTGCTGTTCTTTGTAAGTTATTTCTGACACCTCATTATATCCTCATGGTAAGTGTCACAACAGAAGCGTAGAGACCTCCCTCGTGCTGCCGATTTTCTGGGTAAATGCTGTCTGCCGTGTGATCAGTGCGGGGTCACAGCCAAGTGCCTCCCATTGAGCCCCCCAGGCCGCCTCCCTGCACTGCTTGGGCTCACCCAGGGCTGGGGTTTGCCCCATTGATGGGAAAATGCCTTTAGGCACCGCTGTTCTTGAAAAACACTGCCTGAACCATTGAACCCCTTGGGAGTTAGGAAGCTGTTCATGCAGCCTCAGGAGCAAGGGCCAACGTTGAACAGAAAAGTTACAGTCCACGGGCAGGCTGAGCAAACAGGGAACTGCTGGAAAGCAGTCAAAGGAAGCTGAAAAGCCATCTCAGATACGGAGCTGAGCATGAGTCACCGCGGGAAGTCAAAATAGACTGCTCAAGTGCTTCACTTCAAACACCAGCAGCCGTCAGGCATCCCGGGAGAGGCAGTGCCCTGCAGGGAGCAGGGACAGATCAGTGGGTGTGCTGCGGGAGGGATGGCCGTGTGTCCTGCTGGGAGGGATGGCTGTGTGTCCTGTCCTGCAGGGATGGCCGTGTGTCCTGCAGGGAGGGATGGCTGTGTGTCCTGTCCTGCAGGGAGGGATGGCCGTGTGTCCTTCAGGGAGGGATGGCTGTGTGTCCTGTCCTGCAGGGATGGATGGCCGTGTGTCCTTCAGGGAGGGATGGCTGTGTGTCTTGTTCTGCAGGGATGGATGGCCGTGTGTCCTTCAGGGAGGGATGGCCGTGTGTCCTTCAGGGAGGGATGGCTGTGTGTCCTGTCCTGCAGGGATGGATGGCCGTGTGTCCTTCAGGGAGGGATGGCCGTGTGTCCTGTCCTGCAGGGAGGGCTGTGTGTCCTATCCTGCAGGGATGGCTGTGTGTCCTGCAGGGAGGGATGGCTGTGTGTCCTTCAGGGAGGGATGGCCATGTGTCCTGTCCTTCAGGGAGGGATGGCTGTGTGTCCTGTCCTGCAGGGATGGCTGTGTGTCCTGTCCTGCAGGGATGGCCGTGTGTCCTTCAGGGAGGGATGGCTGTGTGTCCTGTCCTGCAGGGATGGATGGCCGTGTGTCCTTCAGGGAGGGATGGCTGTGTGTCCTGTCCTGCAGGGATGGCTGTGTGTCCTGCAGGGAGGGATGGCCGTGTGTCCTGTCCTGCGGGGATGGCTGTGTGTCCTGCAGGGAGGGATGGCCGTGTGTCCTGTCCTGCAGGGATGGCTGTGTGTCCTTCAGGGAGGGATGGCTGTGTGTCCTGTCCTGCAGGGATGGCCGTGTGTCCTGTCCTGCAGGGAGGGATGGCCGTGTGTCCTGTCCTGCCGGGATGGCTGTGTGTCCTTCAGGGAGGGATGGCCGTGTGTCCTGTTCTGCAGGGACAGATCACTGGGTGTCCTGTGTCCTGCAGGGATAGATCGCTGTGTGTCATGTCCTGCAGGGAGGGATGGCTGTGTGTCCTGCTGGGACACATCTCTGTCTGTCCTGCAGGGAGGGATGGCTGTCTGTCCTGTCCTGCAGGGACAGACGGCTATGGGGACAAAGGGGCAAAATGTCCCTTTTTAAAAGAAAAGGGTTACCTACAGGAATATCTCAATTTTTCCTATAATTATCAATTATTATTATTATTAATTATTAATTATTTGGCAAGACTTAAGTGAGAATTCTCCTGCTGCCTTGGTGCGCAGCTCTTAGCAGAGTCTGAAATCATCAACTCCTTTTGATGATGATTTTGACTGGTTCACAAGCACCAAACTTCTTTTTCTCCTGATCTCTTCTTCTGAACTTGTATTTTTTTTGCATAATATTTAAATCTCAACTCTACCTTGAATGAAAAAGTAAAACCTGAGCCAATCAAATGATTACATGAACAGGAAAAAATTGTATTTTTGTATTTATTTTTCTGGGGGAGGAACAACGCAAGTCCTGCTGCTTCTGCCACTGGTGGAGCTGGAATAAGTTTGTAAATGAATAGGAGAGATTTAATAAAATCACAGGGCTTAAGCAAAGCAAGGAGGGACAGAATACAATGAAAGAGAAACTGGAGAGGGAGTTTGGAGTGTTAGAGGCTGAATGCAATTGCTTGAGTTGGAACCCAACCAGGGTCCTGGGGTTAGCGCCTCTCCTCCATGGAAAGTGTTAGCAGAACTCAATATTTGTAGTGTTTAGGATTCTGGGTTTGTGCCCTGTCCAATGATTGGATTTAAAAAATAAATGTTGATGCTGCTGAGGATTCTCACATGGAGGAGAACCTGTGGGCAGGCCACAGGGTTAAATATAAATAAAGCCTCAAGGTGGCTTAGGAGCCAAAGTCTGACTTTCCTGACTAAGTTAGATGCTTCAGCCCAGATCCAGCCATAAGCTTTCAGGTCCTAGCTGGGAGTCAGGAGCTCAGACTAATACTGCACACATGCTCCTGGTTGGTTTTGGGTGCTGAAGCCCAAATTTCAGTGTAAGTGTATGAGATGTAAGTTGTTACGTCACTGAGCACCCCAGAAAATATTACCTGGGTTTATGGGAAATACATTTCCAATGAATTTAGCACTTGGAAGCAATGCACAGCAGACTAGCCCAGCTGTGTAGCTAAGCTCAGACTATGGATTCACAGCACACTTTTTCCAAGCTGCACGTCCAGCTTAGTGCAATGCAGGTGCCTGGGCTGCACCCAGAGGTGGAGGTGGCAGAGAGGGAGAAGCCGAATTCCGGGTGAGATGGGTGACACCTCGTGTGCTCATGTAGCCACCTGCTAAAGGCTTTGGCCACATTGGAGCCAAGTGTGTGGTCCTGGCAGGACAGTACCTTAAAATGACCACAACGTCTCCTAAAATGACCCCAATGCCTCCTCCCTTCACCCCAGGGAGCTCAGTGTCGGACTCTCCGTGTCTGGAAGCTGCTGAGCCGTGGTGCACCCATGCCAGTTTGTATGAAGGGCTTTATCCCACACATCCCTCCAGCTGCTTGAGCTCAAGCCAGCGTTTTGGGGCTCTGCTGGATGTGCCACTGGTGAGTGGCAGAGGAAGAAGCACAGCAGAGGAGCACAGCAGGGCCCAGGTGCAGGGCATGGTGCTGTGCCCGCTCCACTCCCTGAGCAGGGCACTCAGCTGCCTTTGGAGATGGAAAATTTTTCCAAGCAATTTTTTCCCTCCCAAATACTGTGCTGAGGCACTGCAGTTGTTGGGAGCATTTGGCTGCAGCAGAAACCTGCCCTGCCCAGCTGCTCCAGGCTGGCCATGGGCTGCAGAAGGCCCTGACTGTGGGGACAAGACAGTCACCACCAGTTGGGGCACTTCCAAACAATCTAGAGGCATGAGGTAAAAAGGAATGCATTTGCTTTGATCTATCGGCTTTAATCATTTGTAAACATCTATTAATTGGCTGTGTCAGGCTCAGATCCTTATCATCTTCTGGTCTAATTTCCCCTGTTCGATACATTTCCTCCACTATAAAAATACCCATCACCCACCCCTGTCAGCACAGATTAAATCTAACGCTCTTTCTTTCAGCTCCTCTCCCCAGCGAGGCTGTAAAGCTGTCAGCTCCACTCCTGACAAGAGCCAGGCCGCCCTCCTTCCCTTTGTCTCCTGGAAGAGGAAAATATTTAGGTGTCACTGGCTGGATGGCCACAGGGAAGTCAGCAGAGCTCGACCCTTCCACTGATCAGAGCCACGAGAGGAGAGAGGAGTTTCCAGGGCAGCAGCCGGGATGTTCCCGTGTCCCAGAGGCTCACCAACCCCTGGGCTGGATTCCCTGGCTTCCCAAGGACTTCTGCATGCTGGCACTCAGCAGAGTTCTCCCTGGCAGTCCCCCAGCTGTGGGCACACACACGACATCTGAACGTCTCCCAGGGCAGCAAGGTGCTGGCTCCTGGGGTGGAGGGTGATAACGGGGGTGATGTCAGCTCTGCTCAAAGGAGATGTGCCCAAAGCACGGCTGAAGGGCCAGACATTTCCCAACCTGCTGGCTGAGTGCTAGCATGGTGTCCCGCTGCTGGGTTTATATAAAGCACAAAGGAGGTGGCTGCAGATGGCACGTGTCTGTGAAATAGGTGACACGAGATCCCCAAAATCCCTCCTGGACTCTCAGCAGTTCTTGGCACTCCCGACGCTCACGCACGATGCCTGAGCATCCCTGCAGGAAACCATAAGGCTGAGTGCTCTGCTTCCTGCTCGGCCAACAAAACATGCCTTTCCAAGAGGGACAGGAGGAAAACTTCCCAACAAAGGTGGAGCGGGCATGTGCACCAGCCGTGGCACAGCAGGAAACAGCTGGAGAAAAAACCAGCTCCTTGTCACAGAGTCCCAGTGCAGGGGAAACCAGCAGTGCTGGGAAACACAGCAGGGAGGACAGAGGTGTGCAGGCAGGAGGCTTCTGGGAGGTGTTGAGCTGCACCACCTGGTCACCAGCCCATGGTGTGGCTCAGCCTAATCCTCCTTGACTGCCCAGGTGAGGTCACAGGGAGTCAAAGCAAGGGCTTACAAAACCCCTCTTCCTGCCCCCCCACCTCACACACAGCATGATCTCAGCAGAGGAGGCCTGGCTCTGGAAGCCCAGGATGGTGCCCAGGTGCAGAGGGGAGTGCCCAGGTGCAGAGGGGAGTGCAGAGGTGTAGAGGGGAGTGCCCAGGTGCAGAGGGGAGTGCCCAGGTGCAGAAGTGAGTGCCCAGGGCCATGCAGAGGTGAGTGCAGAGGTGCAGAGGGGAGTGCCCAGGTGCAGAGGTGAGTGCAGAGGTGCAGAGGGGAGTGCCCAGGTGCAGAGGGGAGTGCCCAGGTGCAGAGGGGAGTGCCCAGGGCAGGTTTCCTCAGCAGGTGCTGCTCTAGAAGCACGAGGGGATCCCAAGCCATAGCACCCCATCCATGGGCTCAGCCCGCTGCTCACGGCAGCTCTGCTGGCACCTCCACTGCTGCCCAGCCCCAAGGGTCTGCTCTTGAGATAACAAGTGTTTCAGGATGGTCCTCAGACATTTCCCAAAGTTACAGTTGATGTAACTGCTGCCGTGGATTACTCCAGAGCTGCTCCTGCTGCTGTGCAGCTCAGGCCAAGAGTGCTCACAATACATTTAATGTGCATGTTAGCACTCCATTAAATATTGACTATGCTTAAATAAATGATGCAGCCAACTTTCAAGGAAGAAAGTGCTTATTTTGTCAACACAAAATATCCCTCTGTGCCCTTATCCCCATTAGTCTGTCCGGGCCCAGAAAGTTCCCTGAACGAGGTCTTTGTGGCTGGTTTCGTATGACATCACTTGTCCAAAGGAAACTCTGTTAGAGTGGAAAACTTGGTTTGGCCCTAAAAAGCCAGGTGTTTTAACCTGAGCATGTCAGAAAGATGACTGCAAAATTTTCTTTGAAAGAAGCTTGAGAAGAAGAAATTTGTCAAAACCAACTCTTTTCCACAAATTGTTTTGACATAAATGAATCTGCATTTTGACAGAAAGATCCTTCAATGGAAAATCCCAGAAGCACCTCAAATGTTCCTGACTCTCTTCAGGCCTTGCCATGTATGTCCTCCAGCTGTCCCAGTGTCACATCCTCGTGGTCTTGGTGGCTTTATGAAGGGCCTGTGTTAATTTGGGGGCTTATCAAATAAACTCATCAAAAAAGCTGGATCAGAAGTCTGAATTCAGCCCCTCTTAAGTTAGGAGGTAAAGTAAAAGGCAAAATAACCCCCAGGTACTCTCTTCAGTCAGTGGGGAGGGAGAAATCACAACCCCTTTTCCTGAATATGTAGGAAGGTTAAATCTATTTGGCTGAATCCAGACAGAACTTTTGTTTGTGCCCTGCTGAGGGCCCATCCCCACATTCCCTGGGTGTGGGTTTGGGTGTCCTTCAGGTGAGCCCCAGGCTGGGTGTGGGCTGTGGGACAGACTGCACCACCTCTGCTGCCTTTGCTTTCCTTTTCTGCCTCACCATCACTTTCCTCAGGCTCCCTCTCTGCTCCCCTCTCTACATTTGTTTTCACAGCACCTTACAAATAGCTGGTTTTAATAATGCATCATTGGAGGTTCTTTCATATGCTTTTGGTGCATCAATTATTGAAGCCCAGCACTGCTGTTCTCTGTTAATAATGGGGGTTTTGGTTTGTTTACTTCTGTTGGTCAGATGTTTTGTGGGAATGTTGTCCCTCTGGCTGCTGCAGGACATGCAACTCTTCATCAGTGACCTGAGAGCATCGCCACTGACTGGCTCTGAGCTCAGCCCACGTGGGCTGGGCAGGTTTTCCTCTCCTACCCAGTAGTTCCTAATGAGAAAGGCCAGGGAAGGCAGCTGAGGGCACATCCCACTTCTTTTAATAAAAAGGTGCTGTCGGAGCAGCGTTTGTGGAGCAAGTTTGCTTTGTTAGCCTGATCCACACTCCCTCCTGGTTCCATTCCACTGAGAATTAAACAGATAACATTCCCCTCTGTTAATCTGGCATCAGTAAGTCGGGGAAGCTGCTGTAGTTCACAGAGAGCTCAGCACAACCACAGCTGGGCAGATGTCTGATGGCAGGAGACACCTTATTTAAACACCAGGCTTGGCATCAGCCTCATGTTTTCCATTCTGGTGAACACAGCAAGCACTAAAAATTACATGGGGCAGCTGATCACTCTATTGCTGACACATTGTGATGGGAGGGTTGCCAGCCACCTGGAAAAATACTGGTGTGGGTTTAGTGGCTTTTCTGAGAGCATCTCCAAGTGACTTTGTGCCTGCATTCGGGAGAACTGGTTTCCCCATGAAGTAAACGTGTGCAATTTGGAGACCATCACAGTGCTGCAAATGAATCCTCAGCCATGGGGGATGTAAACTGGAAGAGAAAGAGGAGGGAAGGCAGGCTCAGCTCCTGAGTTTTCCCCTCTGATTTGCCCTAGGACTTCAGCAATTTAACACTTCTGTGCCTCAGTTTCCCTGCTGTGGAACGCAGTGATCTTCCCCTGCATGACGTGGGAATAAGCCCATGCAGGTGAAGGTGCTCCTCACCCTCCTCACCACTGTGCTACAGCCACATAAAGAGATTTTCTCTGCTCTCCCTGAGGGGTGCTCCTTGCTGTCCCATGGAAAAGGACATGGTACTCACTGACATCTCCCTGGAAGAGCCAGCTCTCTGTGCCTCTCTCTCTGCCCTGCTTGCAGGCAGTGGCAGGTGCCAGCCTGTGGCTGCAATCCAGATCATCCCAGACGCCTGACGTGATTAATATTGACCAGCAGCTGAAGCACTTAGTAAGACATTTTTAAAGCAGAGGTGTGTGGGAGCCCTGAGACATTTCTGCTCCTGGTGGGTGCCTGGGACTGATGGGCTTTTCCACGCCATGCCAGAGCAGTAATTCAGAA
Organism: Fringilla coelebs; assembly: GCF_963513975.1. NCBI lineage: Eukaryota > Metazoa > Chordata > Aves > Passeriformes > Fringillidae > Fringilla > Fringilla coelebs. The sequence goes on from NC_140045.1 coordinate 14,134,565, forward strand.
CTGGAAATTTCCTGTGTTTGGAAGGGCGTGGGGAGGAGGAGGCAGTTTTGGTGGAGCCCTGCTAAGCAAACTGAATCAGGAGAAAAGGGAGAAATGTAAGTAAAGAATATTTTTTTTTTTTAATATAACTTTTTCTATAACTTTCTGCCTGCCAGGGATTCCCACAGCTCCTGGCTGGTTTCACCCTCCTCTCCCCATCCTCCACTCTGACTGGGATCCAGCTTGGCTCCACTTTCTGTCAGTGCATCTGAAGTGAGCCCCATGCCCAAATGTAGGGGAAGGAGGGATGTCATGGGCACGGATTGTCTGTGGGTTCCCATGTCATGGGCATGGATTGTCCATGGGTTCCCATGTTATGGGCACGGATTCTCCGTGGTTCCCATATCATGGGCACGGATTGTCTGTGGGTTCCCATGTTATGGGCACGGATTGTCCGTGGGTTCCCATGTTATGGGCACGGATTGTCCGTGGCTTCCCATGTTATGGGCACGGATTGTCCGTGGGTTCCCATGTTATGGGCACAGATTGTCTGTGGGTTCCCATGTCATGGGCATGGATTGTCTGTGGGTTCCCATATCATGGGCACGGATTGTCTGTGGGTTCCCATGTTATGGGCACGGATTGTCCATGGGTTCCCATGTTATGGGCACGGATTGTCTGTGGGTTCCCATGTTATGGGCACGGATTGTCCATGGGTTCCCATGTTATGGGCATGGATTGTCCATGGGTTCCCATGTTATGGGCACGGATTCTCCGTGGTTCCCATGTTATGGGCACGGATTCTCCGTGGTTCCCATATCATGGGCACGGATTGTCTGTGGGTTCCCATGTTATGGGCACAGATTGTCTGTGGGTTCCCATGTTATGGGCACGGATTGTCCGTGGGTTCCCATGTTATGGGCACGGATTGTCCATGGGTTCCCATGTTATGGGCACGGATTGTCTGTGGGTTCCCATGTTATGGGCACGGATTGTCTGTGGGTTCCCATGTTATGGGCACGGATTGTCTGTGGGTTCCCATGTTATGGGCACGGATTGTCTGTGGGTTCCCATGTTATGGGCACGGATTGTCCATGGGTTCCCATGTCATGGGCATGGATTGTCTGTGGGTTCCCATATCATGGGCACGGATTGTCTGTGGGTTCCCATGTTATGGGCACGGATTGTCTGTGGGTTCCCATGTTATGGGCACGGATTCTCCGTGGTTCCCATGTCCACAGCCTCAGGCCATGCCAGGAGAGCCCTGAGCCCCCCTCCCCCCGTCCTGTCTCTCCCCTTGCTGCCATGCAGGACTGTGCAGGTTTCGGGTCAGTTCCTGTGTGCTGGTCACTCCTGGGCAGCTAAATAGCTCCATTAATTGTGCATGTGACTAAAAGATTGATGGATGAGAGAGCACAAGTCTCCCCCCACCCCAATTAGTACTTCATCAAACACAGGAGGTGCCCCTCAGGATACCACAGTGGGCTGGGGGTGTCTGCATACCTTTTGGACAGCGAGGTAATGGAGTGAGATTATCAGTCAATATTTAAATACAGACAAGATCTGAGCTCTTTCTGAATTGCCAGTTGGTCTATTGTGGCAGTGACGTCCAGTGCCTGGATCCCTCATTTTTTATCATGCTACATTACCCACAGGGCTTTTGCATTCCCACACCACTTGACCCCTTGACTCTGTTATCTCCGTCTTGGAACAAACAAGAAACATTTTATTCCCACCAGCAAACTGTCATTCACATCAGCAGCTTCTGCTGTGAGTCCTCAGCTCTTTTTTCTCCGTCTTCTTGCCTGCTCCACTGGGAGCTCTGACTTCCCGAGGTGGAAAATACAGGCAGAATAAATCCACTCCCTAAATGCTTTCAGCCCACTTGCTCCTTCTTAAAGTGACAGGGCAGATTTATGTCTATTTTTTGTTCCCTCCATCCCCAGTGATTTATTCTTTCCTCTTCCTGGGTGTCTTTCAATCAGTCATAAAGGGAAATAGAAGCATCTGGCTGAACAAATCACCTGGTAATAGTCAGGTTGGTCCGAGGTAGTAACTGCAATTAAGATAATACCCAAGTAACCTTCTGCTGCTCTAGTGCCTTTCTCCACAGCAGAGCTGTAGCTGCAGATACCAACCTTAATCTGAGCATCAGAACAAGATTTTTAGGACAAGTTCCTTTAATATCCCGTGTAATACTGTAATTTACTGGTTTTAATAAATAACTGGGCACCTTAAATAAGCCAAGCAATCCTAGGGGTAGATTAGATTTAAGTATTGCAATGAGGGCTTTGGAGGGAAGTCATATAACATATTTGGTGATGAGATAGCAGGGACTGAGCTTTGCAAGGGTACAAACAGCAGTGTTGTTGGGTGAGGTTATGTTGTTGTGGAGGACCCAAAAGTCACCCCTGCAAACAGGCCAGTGGTGTCATTCCTTGGGAGGAGGCAGTTGTTAGGACAAGGCTCTGGGCAGCAGCACCCAGCTGCTCTAGTCAAGCTTTTGGCTTTTCACATCTCAGTACACAGAGCAAAGCCTGACTTTCCTGCATTTGGGGTTTTGCTGTCAGATGGGAGGCACCGGGGCACTGGCTGTGTAGGGAGAAATTTACGTAATTTTCAGTCAGCTGCAACAAAAACCCCAGTGCTGAAGGACCCCAGCCCCCTGCCCTCAATAGGGGCCCTGACCAAGTGTCCATACAGAGGAGATTTCGAGGATCTGGTCTGTTTGGAGCCCTTCAACCCTCAGTCCCACGCCCTTACAGAACCTGCTGGGTCTCAAACCCATTGCCTGCTCTTTGCCGAGTTTGGGATGAAATTCCCCCAGGCCCTCGAGCCCTTTGGAGGAGACACCAAGCACCTGCCTGGTGGCTGTGATGGCCCTGGGACGCCCTGGCTGGAAGGACAGGGAGGTGCCCAAGGAGGAAAGGGCTGGCTGTGCAGAGCAGGTGGGGGCTGCTGTGATGTCCCTCCCTCCACCTGTCCCTGTCACCACCTCTGCACTCACCTTTGCTCAGGGGATGATGACGCTCCAGGTCTGCCCCCAGGAACATGAACCCCTTTTCCAGGTATCTGTGAGGAGCACGGCTGCCAGGGCAAAGGGAGCTGCATCAATGCCTGCAGATAAATGGCTGTGTCCATTGTAAGGACTCGGTAAAGCCCCCATTGAAATAAATGGCAAAACTCCCAGAGATTTCAAAGGGATCGGTCCTGAATGTTTGTAATTCTCTCCTAGACTTATCATATATCCTCAGCACTGTGTGCCATTTCCATAACAAGAGGTATGGCATTCCCTTACTTCCATGTTTGTTAAGTAACAAAGAGAGATTTCAAGGCTTGTAGCCTTCCCAAATTTGCCAGGCACCGAGCAGTCTCCCCGTGGCTCCATGTGAGCTGTTCCCAAGCCCAGCGCCTCGTTAGCGGCCCAGACGCTGCTCCCATGTTATGAATATGCATCAGGTTGGGGTTTTGTTGGCATCAACAGAGACTTTGTCATTTAATGGTCTCCAGGGCTGTTTTAATCAACATGCACATTTCGCGTGTCAGCTTATTTCACTTCACTGGTTATTATTTTATTTACAAATATTCTGGCAATTTCTTGGATTCGTTCTGTCCCACGCGCCTGTAACTTTCTCCTGTCTGCTCCACGCTGTTCTCAGGCCAGAGTCTGTGGTTTGCCTTGCTTTGTCATGGGGAGGGATCAAATTTACCCTCCACCAAGCTTTGCTTTTCTTCATTCCCCATTGCAAAACGCTGATCAAATTGGGAGGGGGGGATGAGAGAGGGGTATTTGCTCCAATGAGATTTACAGCAGCATGTGGAGCCTTAGGCCGGGGGTTCAATGGTCCAGACAGATAGGCAGGAGTGCCAAGGCCACCGGGAACGCGCCTCAGCTTTCCAGCAGCAGCTCTGAGCCTGTCTCAGAGCTCCAGGATCGATCCCATCTGGCCAGGGAGGACAGGAGTTAGCACGGGGCTGCTCCAGCAAGACGTGCTGAAGGAGAAGGTCTCTCCCAGGGAGATGCTCCTGGGAGAGAAGGCTGCTGAGAAAGCCCAAAGGAGAAAGGATTGATGAGATGTGGGTCAGGAGAGGTGGATGGTGGAGGAGAAGCTGGGAGCTCAGAGAGCCAAGAGGCAAGAGGGAGGAAGGGGAATTTTCAATTGATATTTTGGACAGGCTGAAGTGGAGAATGGGGAGAAGAGTGTGTAATGCTTCACATCCACACTTGTCCCTCTGCATAAGCACCCCTGTCACGTCCTGCACTTCACTGCAGGCTTTGGGGGTGGGAGCAGAGATCTTTTCCGGTCCTAGAGAGAGAGCTTTTCCTCCAGCCACTCACTAGAGTTGGTGTTTTAGAGTAGAGGAAAGGTGCCTGCCAGGAATTCAAAAATAAGTATTCAAGCCCTGCTCATGTGCCTTGGCATGTTTCCCATCACAACTGCCAAGATGTCCAAACCTGAAACAAGCATCTTTAATAATTCACTGACGGATGCTTTTTAAAAATGTGTGGTTTATATTCATGCCAGCGCTGACCCTCCCTCCCCTCTTCCCCATCTCTCCTTCCTCTCCTTTTCTTGCAGGTGGTCTATTTAATTTCAATTTCAAGCTGTTGCCTCCTGCTTTGGTTCAGCAAAATGATGTGTCTTGACCTATTCATTTCATGTTTCCAAAATCTTTTACATTTCCTGCCTCCTTCACTCCCCCCTTCCCTGCTTGAGAAGAAAAAACCAATTCCAACTCGCAAAATGAAGAATTTCCCCTCATCTGTAGAAAATCTGGCCTCACTTATACCTGTAAAAACAGTTGTTTCCCTCATAGGAAATGGATTGCTCAGCACCTGAAGTTTGGTTTGGTTTTTATCCTGATGAGATTTTGATAATTCTCTGCCTGAATTCAGGAAGAAATGGGCAAACTCCTTGAAGGCTAGATTGGCTGTTTAGCCTCACAGAGCAGAGGATTTCACTGCTCCCTATCAGAGCCTCAGCTCTTCCCTCTGACTCCAGCTGAGACAAGGGATTTTTGGTGGCAAAAAGCCGAGAGGAGCCAGTCCCTGTCCCCAGGATGCTGCAGGAATGCAGACCAGCCCGGCATGGAGTGAGAGCAGGCTGTGTTATCATCCTGGAGGGAAAACTGGGATTCAGTCTCTTGCCTTCCAATTTCAGTCCCCTGGAATGTAGTCAAGAATTTATCTCCCCGAAGTTTGGATGGCTGTGTGCCAGCCATAGGTGATCCCAGACAAGTTGCACCTCAGTTTTTATTGAGGAGGGATGAGTAGGGGGCTGAGGGCAGGACCCCAGCCCAAAGGGCAAAGCCAAGGTTTCCCTGCCTGCTGGGCATGGCGTGGACGTCAAGGAGATGACAGTGAGGAGCAGCACTTGCTGCCCTTTGGAGAAGCAAAGGTCTCCAGTGCTCCCAGCTGTGTTCCCCTCCCACAGGTGGGCACACGGGGCCTGGCTCCACGTACCTGAGACAGGAGGGGTTTGTCCCCTCATCAGGGTTCTCCTGAATAGAAATACAGTGGCAGGTCTCCCATGATGGAGAGATGAAGTCAAACCCTCAGTAGCAATAACTGGCTGTTGCAGACAGGGCTGTATGTGTGGACTGAACCCATGGGATGAACCAGTTTCCTTTCCTGCTTTGGCAGCACCAGCTTCTACTTCAAATTCCTCCAGTCTGAAGATGTTGCCCTTCACGTTTTCCATCTCTTCATCCACGTGGGTGTCTGCGTGTCTACCACAACATACAGATTTGAGTTCAGCTTTTTTAACAAAACCAGAATTATTTGACAGCAAAACAATAGAGCAAATCACCCCCACAGGTACTGTTTGCCATCTCCACCCCCCCTCCCAGCCCAGCCCCACAGCACTCAGACCCTTTGGCTCCAGACCACACAGCTCTGGCAAGCTCTGCTCGGGGGAGGTGGTGAAGGCTCTCCAAAATCGGGGATGAAGTTGCTGCAGCCTCTCTGGAGCGTGTGGTGGCTGTGTTAGTTGTGGCTCCAGGGGCTCAGGGCAAAGGAGAGCGGGTGGGAGCTGTTAGGGAGCTTAACTTTTCATTTCCTGTGTGGTTTCACATTGGGCTTGGGCCGCGTGATCGGGTTTAATTGATACACACAGCAGCACTTTATGTACGTGCTGGGCTTCCAGAAATAACTGCTGGTAAGGTGGACACATCAGCAACAGCTTTTTGGGGTCTCCAGAGAACCTGGCTGGCAGAACAGAGATGTTTTAATGTTTGGTTTCCCTGCTTTGGACCCCAAAGACTAAAACATGGAAGATAAAGAATTAGATGAAAAACCAAATATTCCTATTCAGAACAGTCTTGTGCTTTGAAGAATAAAATTTGCAAGGCTGAAAAAGCAAAGCAAGTGCTCCTGTGGGTGCTGAGGCTTGTGGAATACCAGAGAGAGGCTTCTGGCTCCCTCCCTTCTCCCCGTGCTCCCCCTGTGTTTATGAGGTGCTCAGCTCTGTGATGCTCACCTCCTGCCTCACTACGTGACGGGGCTCTGAGAGCTTTCCTCCTGGCTGCCAAATTTTCTCCACTTTTTAGCCATTCTGATAAGCAGAGCGAGAACAGCAGAGCAGGGTCAGCAAAATTATTTCCTTGAAGAGAAGGAGATACTTTGTTTTTTGGTTCCCTGCATGCTCAAAGGGGTTCTTGAGCCAGGGTGAAAAATTGCCATGGAAAGGATCTGAGAACAGGAGAGGCACAGAGTGGAGCAGTGTGATGCTACTGAGGTCATTTTGGCTGGGGCAGGAGAAGGGACAGAGGTGTGGCATCTTCTTGGTGCTAAGGACGCAGGAAGGAGGTAATGAGAGCTTCAGCTGCACCCTGCAGCTGCAGGTGGAGTCCCAGGAACCACTGGATGGGTTTTCTGTGCTCTGGTCTGGTTGACAAGGTGGTGAGGGGTCAGAGGTTGGAACTGATGATCTTGGAGGTGCTTTCCAACCTCAGGGGCTCTGTGATTCCAGGCATGGAAAAGGGCTCAGCTGAATTATGCCAGTGGTTTTCCCAGATAAGGCAGCTCCCAGGAGCAGCGATGGTTTTTTAATGTAACTATATCACACTAAAGACATAGTTTTGAGCACTGAGAAAACAGACCCTAGCTGGTGCTTTATCCCCTGAAACTCATTCTTTCTTCATGACTACCAAATAGTGCGAAAGTCTCAGAAATCCCATTAAAATAGAAAGTATGGATTTTATTTCTGTAGTGTGACAAGTTGTCTGACTCCACATACAACTCAGTATTTGAGTCATAATACTCAGTATTTCCCCTCAAGTCATCCCTCCTTCCCTCATTTCATCCCAAGAAATCGATCTTTTTATTCATTAGCCTTAAACAAGGCTGTGGCAGGACCAAGTGCGATAAGATCAAACACATCTGCTCCCTGGCTACTTCTGTGGACAGCCTGACTTACAGTAGACAAAATATCTTAATTAAGGACCTTTCACACTGCATTTCCCTCCATCTGCTCGGCAGAAATTCCCATGAATCCTGCAGGATTCTCCTCTGTCAAATGGAGCCTCCTGCCACAAAACGAACTTCTGGCGAGTCCTTGCCCAGTACGACTCAGATTAAGGAGATGCTGTCCATCCCCTGCCCATTCCCAGTCTGTCCCAGTCCATCCCCTGCCCATTCCCAGCCCAGTCCCTCCCCAGTCCATCCCAGTCCATCCCCTGCCCATTCCCAGTCTGTCCCAGTCCATCCCCTGCCCATCCCCAGCCCAGTCCATCCCCTGCCCGTTCCCAGTCCATCCCAGTCCATCCCCTGCCTGTTCCCATCCCAGTCCATCCCAGTCCATCCCCTGCCCATTCCCAGTCTGTCCCAGTCCATCCCAGTCCATCCCCTGCCCATTCTCAGTCTGTCCCAGTCCATCCCCTGCCTGTTCCCATCCCAGTCCATCCCCTGCCCGTCCCAGTCCATCCCCTGCCCGTTCCCAGTCCATCCCCTGCCCGTCCCCAGTCTTCCCAGTCCATCTCTAGTCCATCCCCTGCCCGTTCCCAGTCCATCCCCTGCCCATTCCCAGTCTGTCCCAGTCCATCCCCAGTCCATCCCCTGCCCGTTCCCAGTCCATCCCCTGCCCGTTCCCAGTCTGTCCCAGTCCATCCCCAGTCCATCCCCTGCCCGTTCCCAGTCCATCCCCTGCCCGTTCCCAGTCCATCCCCTGACCATTCCCAGTCCATCCCCTGCCCGTTCCCAGTCTGTCCCAGTCCATCCCCAGTCCATCCCCTGCCCGTTCCCAGTCTGTCCCAGTCCATCTCCAGTCCATCCCCTGCCCGTTCCCAGCCCTGCCCGTGGCTGTGTTTGCTCTGGCCGTGGCCTCAAGGCTTCCTGAGCTCCCAGTCATGCCCAGGCACCCATTCACAGCCACTGCAAGTGAACTGCAACTCACTTCTAGAGAAAATCCCTTCTTAATAATCTTTAAAAATAAAATCTAACCCCCTTCAGAGCCAATAAATTGAGTTTTATGCCATCTCATCCTCTGCCTTCAGATAGGATTCAATGAAGGAAAGATTAGGTATTGTATTGTATTAAGTATTTGGAGGGTGATGGGTAAGAAAACCCAGCTCTAATTAATTTATGGAATTTCTGGCTCACAGTAGAAAGGCATGGCTGCATCTACCCAAAGAAGTGACTAACAAAGAAAACAGCTGAATTGGGACAGAAAATAGCTCAGCATTTGCTAAACAATGCCTGCCTGGCAAAAACCCCAGGGCAAGGCTGCCTTGGGAGCAGTTACACCACTCCTCTTTCAGTAGCATGCATCTCTTGGTGTTCAGACACGATCAAATGTCAGATAAAAGGATCGTGAAGCTGAGCTGTGTTGATAATTCAGGTTTGGACTCAATTTTCAGCACCTTTTGAATTGCAGATAGTTTTTCAGATGTGTCTGGACAGAGGGAGATCTTTCTAGTGTGCACAGTAATAAAAAACAAGGAAATATCAAAGCTTTGAAATCCCAGCTGGTGTTTCCTGCTTCTAACTGCTCAGTTTTGGTAGAGGAATGGACTTTCTTTCATAAACTCCCAATTGTAGTCAACTGAATGGAATTCTGAGATTTTATTTGGCTGGGTTTCCAAGCCAAGCCAACCACTTTGTTCTGAAGAGCTGGAAAAGCGCTTGGTGGAGCTCAGAATTGCCTTCTAGGTGTTGTCTCACTGCAGAGAATCCTTTTCCCTTCTGTGCAGGAGCAGACAGATGTATTTCTGAGTTAGCAAAAAATCATTTGAAATTTAGGCATAGCAAAGAAGAAGTCTGTAAAGCAGTGATATCTCCTGAGCCAAGGAGGGTTTTGCTGCCAAATGCTGCTGTTTGGAAAATCTTTGAACTTTTCAGGACGAGATCCACTGAGACATCTTTCATTAGGAATGATGTTGTGCTATAGAAATATTGTAAAGGAGTACAGGCTGTGGAGAAGTAATTACAGATGTCTTAAAATAAATCTCTAACTATTTCAGAATTAGAGTCCACAGTGGTCGTCTAAATTTATTCAGATTTATATTCTTGTGAAATTCCTCTGGCTCCATTTTTTTTTGCATATTACTCTTAAAAAGGGAATATTTTGTCCTTCTATTCCTCCCCCATCCATCAATCTAATCTAATTTAATCTAATCCAGCCAAGACTAAAATAATGAAGACAGTCAATCCTTCAGAGCCAAACACATTAATTCATCCACAGTTAAAATTAAATTTCTTTTTTCATTTGGAATTTCCTGTAGAGTTGTACAAGCTCTAAGTTATTGCCATAACTTCAGTAGAAGTAGGTTATCATCTAATCTAATATACAGCACAAGTAGAGGGGTGTAAATAGAAAACATGGCGCTACTTTTTCCAGTTAATCAATGAAAATTCAAAAGAATGGAAAATTTAATGCCAGTATGTACCTCTCTTCAGGCATCCACTACTAGAGTGAAACGCCCTAACAGGGAACTCTGAAAAGACGATTTGGATTCGATCTTTTAATCCTGCTGCTTGGTATTATTACAGAGGATCTCTTGTACACGGGAGAAATGTCTTTTATGTCTTTTCCTGTGCAGTTTTCCTTCCAAGGCCTCGTTTGGTGCCTGCAGGGCTAGGGGCTGTAACAGAGGGAGGAACGTGCAGGTCCCAGGGCATGTCTCACCTGGGAAGAAGAGTTCAATATTCTGTGCAGAAGCTCAGAAAATAACTTTCAGGTTATCTCAGGTCGTTTTGGAAAAGGTTTAAACTAAAAGTTTAAGTGAAAGGTTTAAGCTGAAGTGCAGAGCACACGTCCCTGCCCTGGGCTGCGGTGTTGGCTCAGGTGAGCAGGTGTGACTCTGCAGGTGTAAAGCAAACCCCGGGCTGGAAAGGCAGCCCAGGCCCTGCTTCACTGAGAACAGGCAGGATTCAGGTGGAAGAGAAGGAAGGAAAAGGTGACCGAGCTCTCCAGGGCCTGAACAGGCAGGAATCCTCACAAGTCCCATCAAGGTGGACAGCAATGTCTGGAGGATCCTTCCCTTGACTAGAAAAGGAGCTGGGGTGGCCGCTGTGGGACCCAGGTGTCCCAGGACCACACCTGGGGTGGGATTAGGGCTGAGCTGGTGCTCACCTGTCAGCTCCAGTCACACCCCCCTCCCAGCCCAGCCAGGAGTGGAATTAAGATGCACCAAAGCTCTGGGGAGGTGGGCACAGGTGGGGGTTTGTGGCTCATTCTCCAGCCATTGGAGGAAGAAAGAGTTGCTGTAATTGAGCCTGTGTGTGCAGAATATTGTGGGATGTTATTTATATGTGCGTGTTGTAGGGTTTCCCTGGGTATCTGCTCTCTCCAGGCTTTGGCAATTTACCATCCCCTGTGTGCTCATCCCACTCTTGTGGTTATCCCACGTGTTCAGGCAGTGCTGCCGTGGAGGGGAGCAGGAAAGTCCCCTGCACTGAGGCTCAGGTGAAAAAACACACTGGACTTGATTGATTGGGGTAAATACTCTGAGTTTACCAGAGTTGTTCCTGATTTTTATGGTCAGAGGGGGCTTTGCAGACCCCTTCTGTGTATTTCATAGATCCCTGTGGAAGGGGAGGGACAGCAGACAGGAGAAATCCCCAGTTTAGGTCTCCCTGCACTGAGAACCCTGTGAACTCCAAAATCAAAGTGTTCATGAGCCCTCCAACCTCACTGGGCTCTGCTTTGCCCGGTGGAAAGGGCTCCGTGTTGGCCACCCGCTGTTTGTGGCTCTGTGCTCTGAGCAGGGAAGCACAGCTGTACCATCTCCCCAGCTCAGTGTAATTGCAGCAGACACTCGCAGATTGCCAGTCAAGCTGGTGTATAATGAATTTACTTGACATGCAGAGGTCCTTATGTCACAAAAGGTTTCCTCATGATATCTGAGCTTTTACTTGTTTATCAAGAGTCTCCAAACCCTCACCCTCTCCCCACTCACGGTGGGAGAAGTGCTGCAGGAAGCTGCCTTTTAGCTCAATACTCCTCAGAAAAGGCCCACCTGGCTGTAAGTTCTCAGTTTTATTTGCAGCTTGCACGAGAAGATCTGGCTGCAAATACCTGCTGTGAGGAATCAGCACTGAGAAATTACATGGACAAGGGTGATTCTTTATAAATGGTAGTGTTAATATTCTCCCTGTGGTGTGGTGGGACACCTGGGGGGGTTATCTCCCCTTCCCAGTAGGATAAGCAGTGTTAAAAGGTGGGTGTGCCTTTGTCCTCACTGAAAGGAGCGATTAGATCTGGCCTTGATGAATCCCATAAAGCATTTAGGGACATGCAGTGCAGTCATTCCTGGATCCTGGGTTTGTGTGGTTCAGCACAGGGCACAGCTTGCAGAGAGCTCCTCAGAGCCCAGGGAACTGCCCTGAGCAGGGTGGGAACAGGGGTTTGATACCCTGGCAAAGTCATGCCAAACCCCACAGGAGAGCCACAGAAAGGGTGTGATTGTGCAACTCCCCAGCACCTGCGCCTGTTCCCTGGGAATGTTTGTGGCTGTACCCTCTGGAGCCTGCCCAGTGCCCAGGGGAGCTCCAGTGAGGCTTTCCCTGCTCTCCAAGAGCCTTTGGTGTGTGGGGCTCCACTGAGAGGGCAGCCACAGACTCAGCATCTGGACAAGCCTCTGTGTCCTGCAGAGCCAAGGCCAAGGCCTGCCCCTGCAGAAGGGCTCAGGGAGGGGGTCCCAGCCTGGCTTGTGCAGCCCCTGGCAGCGGGTCCCAGTGCCCAGGCGTGCCAGGAGAGCCTCGGGCCCTCCTGATGAGCCCAGGACCCTGCAGCACCTCACCAATGACTCCTGCTCTTGCTGGGGGCTCTCTGGGGGTGATGGGACACTGCTGCTGCTCCATGGGACACTGATGCCCTATGTGACATTGGTGATGCTCAATGTGATGTTGGTGATGCTCCATGGGACACTGATGCCCTGTGTGACATTGGTGATGCTCCCTGGGACATTGCTGCTGCTCCATGTGACACTGCTGCTGCTCAGCAGCACTGGGGACTCTGCAGCTCCTCTCTCCAGCAAGGGCCAGGGTGGGAGCAATGTCTCACATGAATGAGATAAGAAAGACAAAGCAAATGGGGAAGAAAGGAAGCTTGTAGCTTTTCAAGTTCAATGAGGCTTACCAGGCTTTCAGGGGCCTCTTCAAATCAGAGGCCAAGTTAAAAGAACATGCAGGATTCAAAGCCTGTCCTTTTCCAGGCCCTCTGCCGGCTCTGAAAACCCTCCCAACTCATGTTTGCTCTTGTTTCTCTCCCTCCTCCCCCTCTGCCCTACCTTCCCCACACAGACACGCACTCAGCCCCTCTGCCCCTGCACAAGTGTCCCCCCAAAAGCAGCTCCAGGAGCAGGCGGGGGGCTGTTTCCCTGCCCCCAGACCCGGAGTGTGGGATGTGTGCAAGGGGCAGCCAGTGGTGGGCAACATCAGCAAAGGACACAAGGGAGCCCCCAACCCCTGCTGCTCAGAGCTGCCTCTCACCCCAGAGAAACCCAGCACCAGAAAACACAGCTCCTTCACATTGCAAATGCTAAAGGATTGCTTTTGCTGGCAGACAGATACTGGGGAAAGTGGCTGTGATGAGGAGCGCAAAGGCTGGGTGCTTTCATTCCAGGAATTACAGTATGGACCACCAGTTTCTGGAAGAAATCAAGGGCTGCAAGTGGGGGGACCTGGAAGGACAGGAAAGGATGAACTTCAATTTTTGCTGCTGGCAGTGAGACTTTACTTGCAGAAGGAGGTCAATGCACCTAAGTAAGGGCTCTGCCCTAAGGGTATCCTGAGCTTGGCCAAAGGTGAGGCTGTGGATGGATCCTGCTGGAAAAGGATCCTGCTTTCCTGGCTCCCACATTTTCCACAGGCTTTTTCAGCAGCCTTATCAGAAAGGGCAGTGAATGGACAGCCTGCCTGAGCTGGATTCTTTCTTTGCCCCGGGAAGGAGCTCTGTGGATGAGGTTAAAGCCAAGAGATGCTCCTGGAGTGCTGCCTGTAGTGCTCTGGCTCTGTGAATAATAGGGATTTCCTTTCCAGGATTGTTGGTCTTTGCACTTAATATTCCATTTTTCCCAAGGGCTGTAATGATAAGGAGAGACAGAGGTGCTGAGGAACAGGCAGGTCATTCCTTGCAAGTGCCAGATGATCTACAACACACTATTATCAGGGCAATACATTTCTTTCATACACTGAGTAAGGTTTCTTATGTAGCCCATGGGTTTGATCTCCACCAGTCCAGCTCTTTTTATCAGTTTGTCAGTTCCAGTGAAGCAGGAGTATTTCTGTTTGCTTGTCTGTAATAAATTCCAATTGGTCTTGTGCTGCCTGTAAGGCTAAAGCAGAAAGATGCTCCTCCCATGACATTGAAAGCAGCAGAAAAGAGGGTCAGGGCAGGTTGTCAGGCAATCAAAGAGCCCCGAGGTAACCTGTTCTGGGGGATTTGCTTTGGGCTCTTGCTGGTGCCTGTCTCCCTCTTCCTCTCCCAGCAGCAGCACTTTCTGCCAGATGGTTGTTATTTTTTACAGGGCTACAGACAATTACAGCTGTCAAGGGCATGCCAGAGTAGTTAGCATTTATGGTGTTAGGGGAGATTACCCTCTAAATGTTAATAGCAGGCACAGCCCTGGTAACTTTCACTCCAGGCTGGAGCAGTGCTCAGAGAGCCTCAGACACACAACCTGAGCACTCTCAGCCTTGGGAGCCCGCTCACAGCCCTGTCACCACGTCTCCCACCGACAAGGCTGGGCAAGCCTCAGCCCAGACAGGTTTGATTTCAGCTGGTTCCCTGAGCTGGGGCACATGCTGTGTGTTTCCTGGGCACCCCTGGTGTCATTAGAACTCAGATCAGTGTCAGCACACACCAGCTTCAGCCTCTGCAGCTGCTTTGCCGGTGTTTTCAAAGGCCACAGGGTTTGATCAGCTGTCAGGAGCTTGGGAAGGGCTGCTCCATGTGGGTGGACGTGGACATGGAATGGTGTAAGACATGTCTTATGCCCCAGGGCTGCTGGTGAGTCACAGAATCCTCTCAAGCCGGGATCTGCTCAGCTCAGATCACGCATATCAAACAAGAGACAGCTCTTCCTGTTTGTTTGATGGCACCTGGTGCAGCAGGGCTCAACCAACACCTCCAGCGGAGCTGCAAGGAGGAAAATCCAAAATAGCTGCTGCTTAAAATGACTCAGAGACATAAATTCAGACCAGAACCCTCAATCTGCCCTAGATCCATCGGAAAACATTCCTAACTTTGCAAACCAGAACAATTTTCTGACATAACGCTGGTGTCTACACAAGAGACCTCAACACTGGCACCTCCTGGGCCCAGGTCTCTGCTGCCAGGCTGTGAAGTGAAATTCTCATCCTGGCTGTAAGAGGGTGATCCCTTCTCCTGGCTGGCTGCTGCATGGCTTTACCACTCAGTGCCAGCACCTTGCTCAGTGCACTTTACCTGGACTGTGCTTAGCATTTGGGCAGATGGAAGGAAGCCCATTTCTTGTCTTGTTGGGTTTGGGATGATGAAAAAGTGAAGGCTGAGGCTGAATAATGAATTCTCATGGCCCCTTGCTGGGAGTGCAGCTTTAAAGACACCCATGTTTGGCCTGAAGGAGATGGCCTTTTCCCATGGTCCCAGGAAAGCTGAAAAAATTCTGAGAGCAAAATCCTTTGGCTTTTCCTGCTGGTCTGCAGCCAGGCTGGCCAGAGGGTGTTCCTGCTGCCTGAAGGCTCCTGAGCTGAGCCAGGGCAGGATCTGTGACTGTTAGGGAACAGCAGAGGCAGCCTGGCCCTTCCTGTTTATTCTCCCAAGGGCATCTCTCCTCCCACGGCTCAAGGGGAAGGTGAAACAGCAGTGAGGAGGAGGGTGTCCCACACACTGTCCTTGGGGGATCCTTTGTTATTTTCTTCTGATTTTATTATTTTTTAGCTTCAAAATATAGAATGTTTGAATAGAAAAACAAGTAGGGAGGCATTTCCAAAAACTGTTTCTCCTTCCTCCACCTTCCCTGTTTTGCGAGACCAATGCCTTCTCCAGCATTAAGATGACAGAGGCAGCGTCCTTTCTCCTTTGAATATTAAATTCTCACTTTGCAGAAAGTGCCTATAGAGATGCAGCGTAACCACCATCTTTAAAGTCCTGAATCAAGGAGAAAAAAGGCCCTTTGAAGAGTAGAAGCATCTTCCTGGCTTTGGTGATGATGCAAGGCTGTGCAGATAGGAAAACACTCGGAATGCTGGCTGCAATAGGGAAGCCCTGCCAGACTTGTGCTCAGACAGCTTTTACTTGAAAGACCTTGGTGTCCATCTTTAATTCCTCTCAGGCTGAAAAGACTGCAACACCTCAGTTGGAAAAGCAAAATCTCAGCTAGGAAAGCAAAATCTCAGCTAGGAAAGCAAAATCTCGGCTAGGAAAGCAAAATCTCAGCTAGGAAAGCAAAATCTCAGCTAGGAAAGCAAACTGTCTGTCCCTGCCTGCAGCTGCTGCTCGCTGAGGATGTTCCAGGACAAAGCTCAGCCAGGTACTCCACTCTGCTCCTTTATTGTTAATGAACTTTCTGCAGTCCAAAGCAGCCAGCCCAGAGAGCTGCAGCTTCCCAAGGCAGATGTCTCTCTCTCTCTCTCTTTGTGCTTGTTCACACAATTTGATTCTCTAGATACAACTCACAGGAAAAGGACCTTTTTCTTCCCAAGGGAGGCAGTGACACCTTATCTACAATAGTGCAAGAAGCTGTGGCTTCATTTCCTGCAATCATTTAATGTATCAGTGAAATGCAGTCAGCTGCACAGTTTGAGGGAGGTTTTGCACTGTGTTTTGATGGCATTTTTCCTGGTTTGCAAAGCTTGACCTGGAAATAAAGCCCCTCTGTCCCATGGGTAAGAACCAGGAAAGGTTTGTGTGCTGTTTGCTGACTCTGAGTCGTGCAGAGTTCCATCCATTCCAGCTGCTGTATCCCTTACAAAAAGGGTCAGTACCTGCATCCATCAATTATGGAATCACAGAATGGTTTGGGCTGGAAAGGAAACTAAACACCATCTATTTCTGGCCCCTGCCATGGCAGGGACACCTTCCCTTGCCCCAGCTGCTCCAGCCCCAGTGTCCAGCCTGGCCTTGGGCACTGCCAGGGATCCAGGGGCAGCCCCAGCTGCTCTGGGCACCTGTGCCAGGGCCTGCCCACCCTCACATGGAAGAATTTTTCCCTAACATCTATTTCTGTCAGTGTGAAGCCATTCCCCATATTTCGTAAAAAGTCTGGCTTCCTTTTAGGTCCCTTCAGATACTGGGGGGCTTCTCTGAATTCTCCACACAACCTCTCTTCTCCAGGTTATTTTCCATGTTATTTATGGTGTCTCCAATTTGGGGCACTTCATTTCCAAACTAAGGTATGGAGCAAGAATTACAGTTCAAGGTAACAAGTAAATGCAATTAGGAGCCCAGAAATCCTCAGCTGCAAGAAGGGTCTGCAGGTATTAATCGTGGACAAGAAAGAGCAGTGTTAAAATAAACGCCACTGGAAAAGATGCAGCGAGTCCTCAAACCCTCTGTCCATGGAAGGGAAAAGCCCTGTCCTTGAATTTCAGCCAAGATCAAGGTTAGAGTGCCAGGATAAGCAGGAAGGGAGTAGAGCATGGGCCAGACAAGGAAGGCAGGGTGTTCATCCTGGGTGGTCTCCCATCAGTGAGCCCCCAGCTCCTTTCTGAGGCTGGCCCCTGCTGTGTCCCAGCCTGGTTTTCCTGCACAGGGAGCTCTAATGCCCTGCTCCAAACTGATCAAACCACAGCACGGGGAGGGAGCTGGTCATTGCTCTCAAGAGCGTTTTCACTGAAGGGCACCTAATGCATTAGGAGAAGGAGAGGTGCCACCATTCACTCCACTTGTCACTTTCCATCTGGTCAGTGGTGCCAGGAGTGAAATCCAGCAGTCCAGGAGAACAGGATTAATTTGTTAATGAATGGCAAGCATTGCCCTGCTGCAGAGGGGTGCTGGAGTGGTCGTTAAGGAAAGAGCTGTTCCGTTGATGCATGAGAGAAATGCAGAGATAGATGGATGCTGTTCAGTCTCAAGTGGTGAAGTGTAACTCACAGACATAAGGTGCCTCCTAAAGAATCACCGTGATGTATTTGGGCTTGGATTTTCAAAGTCACCTAAAGGTAATTTCTTCAGGGTTTTTAATATAATGTATGGGTTTGCTTGGGAAAAAAAAAAGAAACCCATCCATTTCAGACAAGCTAACAGTGAACTGTACCTTAAAAGCATTGAGGGCTACATATCCATTTTGAAGAGGAGAGTAATTTTTCAGAGAGCTGAATGCAATGAAGCGCCCGGCTTCTGTCATACTTCAGGGGAGTGTCAGCACCTAATTCCCTTTTGTTAAGATGCAAACACAATGAATTTGGTGTCAAGCCATTCCTCTGTACAGAACAACGTGTAAAAAGTTTTCCAGAGGATGTTTGGAGGATAGCACAGGGCTATAATACGAAGTACATGGCAATTTAACACATAACTATGGCTGTATAATGCAGCTGTTATCGACAGCAGGACTGGCACAATGTCCAGTTCCCCAGGGGAATGGACAGCTCCTGCAGCTTAACAGCCACACTGTCAAATACAGTCAGTCTGTGCCTTGGGAGAGTTATTACAATGGCAGAAATTAGCATTACAGTAATTGATTGGTATTTCCTTAAGATGCAATAATATTGCCATAAATCTTTAGATAAGAGGAATGTTCCTGAGGCATTAAAGGACTTTGGGAATATGTGTAGTGTGGGTGACTCTCAAGGAATAATAAATGGCTCTAGGTGACTTGTTGTTATGGCTCGGATACTGCATGATATTAACTTTAAGGGCTGCCTTCAGAACTCGGGAACTTTATGGACTCCTGTGTTTTATGATCTTGTAACCTCAAGTCCTTCCTCCCGTTCCATCCTGTGACTGCCAGGTAGCTGCTGGCACCTGGCCCCTCTCTGCACCTTCCCCTCAGGATCAGCTTCCTTCATGAATGCTGGTTTTACTGGGCTGGAATCAAACCATTTAGACCATATTTCCTCAGCCATAAAAAGTTATCTGGGGTTTTACTGATCCTAAGTAATGTATTCACATTAGCTAATTAATTAATCTTGTTGAGTAACATATTAATTTCCTTTAATTTCCTATCCCTACTTGAAAGGTAGCATTTTCCTGAAACCAGTGTGGTGGTGTAGGAAAGGGTTGGTAGATTTGGCCTTTCAAAGTTTTATAGCTCGGAGGCTCGACTCTGTGTTATGCAGCAAAACTCACTCACAGAGTCCTGCCTTCACAGGCATCATTTCTGTCAACAAAAACAAGCATTATGGCCCAAAAAGGGCCTTTTAATGTCAGCAAGTGGCCCAGGAGCTTCCCTTCTATTTCCAAAGATGCTTCAAGCCATCTGCAGAGGAGGATTGAGGTGCCTCAGGGAATTTCCATACTGAAATCCATCCCAGCTCTTTGGCATCCAGGAGGACCCAGTGAAGCATCATCTTCACCATCCCCTGTCTTCTCCCAGGGGTGATGCCAGGTGTGCCCCACATCACTCCTCAGCTGCTGCTGCCACTCCTGGGCAGGTGGGACAGGTCCTTTTGGGCAGGGCAGGGCCTGGGACAGGTAATTCACCTCGGCACCATCCTCCTCCACACTGCTCTCCCAGGAGGGCAGGAGCTGCAGGCCAGGCTCAGCCAGACACATTTGGACTTTTATATGATTTCTGCCTGAAATGTTCTACCTTGACGCTGTCCTGGCTCTTCCTCCCCTGCAAGCCCATGCTACTTCCCAGTACTTAATTATGTCCCTTCATCCTTCTCTTTTGTCCAGTGCTGAAAGGGGTGACAGGGTTGATATTCCTTCACTCAGCTTCTCAGAAGCCTGATTTTTTTTCTCATTTTCTTCTTTTAAAGATTTCTCAGCAGTTCTCATCAGTTGTTTATATTTAAAGGTTGTCAAACTTATTTAAGTTAGCAAGAGCATTGCCCGCTCTGAGGAGACTGGAAGAGGGCAATGTTCCTGTTCATCTTCAGTCTTTAATTGTCCTCTGCCTTTTAATTGTCCTCTGTTTAAAAATGCAGATTAAAAGAAAAAAAGATGAAGAAAATAAAGAGACAAGCAAGAAGTGTAGGTATTTTTCTAAATAAGTGGCACAAATTCACAAATCAAACCCAAACACTGGGGCTTTTTTGCAGGGAGTTGTCTGGGTTGTCAGTTAGGAAAATTAGCCCATCTATCACAGGCCTCTAATTTCCCATCACTTCCCCTGAAACGTGTGGGCTTTTAGAGAAATTTCTTAATTTTTCCCTCATTATTGTTTCTTTTTTATTTCCTCCAGTTCTTTAGTAGAAAAATCCCAGAGGATTTAAGTGTCTAAACCAGAAACTTTGGAGCTCTTGTGTTCTTGCAGGAACTCACAGGGTGTGCCAGGGGCAGACCCTGGGGGATGAGCCCCTGTCTGGGAGGGGGGATCCAGGGCCATGCCCAGCCTGGCACTGGTGCCCTCCAGGTTAGGGGTTAGGGTTTGGGATGGGGCTTGAGTTAGGGTCAGGGTTAGGGTTTGAGTTAGGGCTAAAGTTAGGGGTTGGGGTTAGGGTTAGGTTTCTTAGGTTTTGGTTGTTTTTGTAGCATCCTGTGCATGTGTTTGCTCTCCCTGGGGGATCTGGAGGTCCCAGCTCTCCTGTTTGTGTCTCGGGGTGCTCCTGGGGCTGTGTTTCTGCAGGGCTGTGTCTGTGCTGTCCCCTGCACTCACTGTCCCCAGCCAACCTGCACGTGCCTGCACGTCCCTCACCCTCACCCTCCTTTTTTGTTTTCCCTCGTGCCTCCGTTCCCTTCTTTCCTTGATCTCGTGGGTCCCCTGCAAATCCTTTAGGTTTCTAAATGAGCGAAGATGGCAGAGTGGGAAAGGCAGCTGGAGCAGCTGGGGATGCCTTGGGGACGGCCCTTCCTGGCCCCAAGGATTGCTGCGCTATCGCCTTGCACTAAATTGCTGCAGTGTTTAGCAAATTGCATTAATTACAGCGGCACATCTGGCCTCTTTATCAGGGCCTGTGCAGTCCTGGTTTTGATCCTGCAGTGACAGACCCCGGCAGTATCAGCATCTCCGGGTAAACACTCATGACAGGAGGGGAAGGCTCCCTTTGCTCTGCAGAGCTGGGTCCAATGGAAGCACAGAATCCTCACTGAAGAGCCTCCAATAACCTCTGGAGAGGAAAAACCACTCATTAGTGAAGTTCAGTCAACCAGGGCTCTGTTGATAGCAGCAGCTACCCTGCCCCTTGCTGGGCTTTCCCCTCTTCCGAATTAAAGATCTCCCACTCACGTTGTAAGTTTGTGCTCAGCAGTGACTGGATTAAGTGATAGCTGAAAATGAAGCTCTGCTCACCTGGCACTCCCTTTCCTTTTCCCCTGCGAGCTCCTCACATCCTGTACTGCAGCTCCCTTCTCGAACAGAGAAGCTCTCAAAAAAATTGCTTTGTTTAATTTCAGCTAACTCTGCCAGGCTCCTAGAGCCATAGAAAGGAGCTGAAGCTCTCCAGTAAAGGATTAATGCGCTACAAAAAGATAAAAGTTTCAGCTCTGAAAGTACCCAGTTCCTTGGTGGGGAAAAAAGGCAAACTTTCATTACAGGACTTGATCCCTGCACACCCAAATCACTGAATTCTCACTCCATTGCTTCATCCCAGGTGTTTTCAAGAATACTTCACCTTAGTAGCACAGATAAAGGATCCTTTGCCCTTACATCAAGCACTGTTCTTAAAATAATGGGCCATGAATGAGGCAAATTACCTAATGGAACAAATTATCTTAACAGGTACTGATATTTATGTAATTTTCCTATAACCAGAAACTTTATCTGTTTTTTGTTTTAGTGACATTTATATCGCAGTGCATCAGGCATGGCATTAAAGACCTCATCAGTCAAGCTTGGAGGGAGAGGTAAGGGACAAGAGAGAAATGAAATAGCAGCACTCATCTCAGCACACAATGTCAAAACTGACCCTTGTTCTCATGTTTTAGGCTAATAAGAGACTGAAGGAGTGGACAAACTCACATAATACAAACACATCTGGGTGACAATTAGATTAACACTCTTAACTTCCTAGTTAGAGTTGAGTGTATTTAGGAGCCCTTCAGAAGACAGCTTCTGAAAGCCTGCAATTTGTGTGCTAATAGAGTCAGCCCTTCTCTGAGCTCTGCTGAGCCCCCTCCATCCCCCCGCCACAATAATAGGGGACAACTGACCCCAAGTGCTATTTGTGATGGCCTGGAAATTGTAGATAATGACATGCTGCCTAAAACGATTGCTCCACCCTAATCCCACAGTGCCAGGGCAGTTCTTCCCTTGGGATGGCTCCCTGTGTGCTCCACGGGCTCTGTCTGGGGAGGGTGCTGCCAGCAGCCAGGCTGGGCTCTCTTTGGCCTGGCAGCTGGGAACCAGAGCCCTGAGCTGTTGGAGCTTGTCTAGGACTGCACCACCCTGGCCCTGCAAGTGATGCTTTGCACCTCACAGCAGAAACTATTTTAAAAATACCTGTAAATTGGGTTGTAGATGGAGCCAAAACACCTCCTGAGCTGCAAACAAAGCTGAGTCACCTCTTGCTTGCTGAGATCCTCCAGGTGTAGCTGAAATGTCAGTACAGACCTCACTCCTCCAAGAAGCCCTTGGGCTGAGCCCATCTTGTGTCTGGATGCTGGCTGACCCCTCAGCATCCTCCCAGATCTGTGTGACGTTTGCTGAGGGGCCCCAAAGTGATGGGTACAGCAAAGGTTGTTCCCTCACTAAGTTACCCCAACACTTGGCATGAGCCTGACCCCAGGTCAGAGCAGACTCAGCACAGCAGAGGAGGGCTCTCAGCCCAGGAACAGCATCCCAGGGCTCACATCCCCATGAGCACGAGCGCTTTAATTCCTGAACAGCCTGGACAGAGGCTCAGCTCCAGCGTGGCGGGTCCTCGCTGCCTGCCGCAGAATGAGACATTCACACCACGACCAGGAAACCCTTCTCTAAATAACTGAGGGGCAGGGGAGGAGGGAAGGGTAAACTCAAACACAGGAGCCTAAGAAAGCCTCCACTTGTACGTTGAGCCGCAGCCAAGCCCCCTTTGGAGGCACAGGCAGAGGGGCACGGTGGCGCGGGGCTGGAGCAGATTTGCAGTTGTATGGGCTGAGTGTTTGCTTCCCTCGGGTACAATTCCTGTTACTGATATCATTGCACTGCTCCACTTGGCACAGCAGCTCCCCTGGCAGCTCTGGCTGGGCTCTCCAGCCTTTGGAAAGCTGTGCAGCACTCCTCCTCGAGCACACGCTCTGCAGCTAAACCAGGCTGTATCGGGGAGCTTCCATCAGCGGCATTCGAGCTGAATTTGCCTCTGTATGTGTAGCAAACCCTGGAGCTCCTCTGGAGCACCAATGCACACTGGCATTTCATGTGGGAAAAGCCTTCCAGTGCCTCGTTGGTCTGAACAGAAACTTTCTGTCTCCTGCAATGAATGGAGGCTTGGGAGCGGCTGGAGGAGCCCCAGCAGAGCTGGGTCAGGAAACAGCTCAACATCTGCCCTGGTGTGGGACGTGTTACTTGTGTACCCTGGGAGGGGGAAAAAAAAAAAAAAAAAGGTGTTTTCTAACAAAAACAGCCATGGAGTTTGGCAGGGCTGCCTGCAGTCTTTACAAACAAATTCCTTTTTATGCTTCCATCATCCTGCAGTGCCCTTGGCTGATGTCACAGCAGGTGCTGGAGGGCAGGTTTTACCTGCAGACAGTAACTTCCAAACCAGTCTCTCCTGCACTGTTGCTCAGTTTCTCAGTTTCAATAAATGACTGGGACTGATGCTGGTGATAGAAGGATTTGCAGCCTGGATCACCAGTCCATGCTCATGACTGCAGAGCTCACATCCAAAGAGTTTTATCAGCTGGTAAGACTCTGATAGAACAAGGGTCATGAATATAAAGTTATTTCAACTTTTAGCCTAGTAATATGTAGCTGATTATAATTTCACTTCCAGAATTATGAAGATTTTGTTTGCACACAACAGAATACATCAGTTCACTTGATCACTTGTTCCAATAGCTAATTTTCCTCGTCCTTAAACATTTATGCCTTATTTCTCTTTTGAATAGCTCTAATTTTAATTAGAAGGCATTTGCACTTGTTACTAAATTAAACAGTCCTCTTATCTTTGATGTGGTACGTACTGCACCACATCTCCTCTGCTAAACTAAACGTAAGGATTTTCAAATCTCTCACAATAAAGTATCTGAGATTTCCAATGATTTCTGTATCCACTGTCAATACATAGATCAATTGACCACCAAGAGAAGAGGCAGCACATGGAGTTATAGCAGGATCTGTAATGGAGAGAGATGGATCTAAAAGCAGAAAGGCAAAGGGAGAAATAGATAAATCAATTAATTGACAAAGTCCCCCTCTCCAGCCTGCAAGGAGTCCTTCACATTAGTGAACACCTTTTCTTACCTGAAAATTGTGAGCTGGCTCACATAATCCATCACTCCAGAAATGAAGACATTTGCCTCCTTAATTTCCTGAGGAAATCACCTCCTCTCACTGACACATGGGAAGCAGCCTCCCTTTTCACTCCCCAAATCCCTGACACCACTAGTATTAGTATTAGTATTAGTATAAGTATTAG
Source organism: Fringilla coelebs (assembly GCF_963513975.1). Lineage (NCBI taxonomy): Eukaryota > Metazoa > Chordata > Aves > Passeriformes > Fringillidae > Fringilla > Fringilla coelebs. The sequence goes on from NC_140045.1 coordinate 14,158,626, forward strand.
TATTAGTATTAGTATTAGTATTAGTATTAGTATTAGTGTAACAGTCACTTCTTCCCATCCTTCACCAAAAGCACTCCATATCCAACACATCCAATTTCCCAATACCTACTTGCCAACTGGCAGGAGCAAAATCAACTTTTTTTTTCTTTTTCTTTTTTGGTCTTCAGTAACCTCTGGCCCCCGGCCAGTGGTGTCTTCATTTATTGTAATGAATTTGTGTCGTTAATATGTTGGATTTGCACAGCATTGCAAAGAAGTACATTAGTACAAAAGCTATTGCTCTGGACGCCAGGTTTTATTGCCAGGGCTGATTTACAGGCTGATAAGCAACTTTGCAGTGTCCTTGGGGCTGGGAGGAGGACAGGTAGTGTGGCAGCAGCACCGTGGTGACTGGGGAAGTGTGAGGTTTCCCAGGCCTTGCCCAGCTGGTGGGGGCTGGAGGAGTTCACCTTTTCTCTGTAAAATGTCTCTGCCTTGGTGTCAGTGCCCAGGGAGCCCAGAGGAACGCGGGGCACAAAGCCTGTGTGAGAACCCCAGGCACTTGGGAAGGAGATTAAATGCCATTACAATACTGTAGGTTTGGGAGCTCCTGTGTGAGTAGCTCATAATAGAGCCGTGTCATCGCTTTATTGCAAAGATACCACAAAGACAGGCATTATATGGTGTTAACATTTAACAGCCATAACTTCACTTTCAAAAGACTTTGCAGGCCAAGTCACAGTGAATTGTTTCTTTCTGTGCATTTAATCCTTGGCTCACATGCTTGAGAGCAAGGGTGTTTGCAGAAAAGATAGAGTGCTAAGCAGACAGACTGACAGACCTGTCTGTCTGTCAGCTCCTCAGGGTAATCCCTTAAAATACCACTTTAACAATAGTATTTAAAAGGAAGGCATCAAACTGGACCAGCACAGACAACCTATCTGACTGCCAAGAAGAAACACGAAGCATTCCCCTCTGGGGCTTGGTCCTGTGCCCAGAGGAGTCAGCTGTGAGCCCCGGGGCAGGACGCTCTGGGCACTTTTAGTGGGGCAGAATCAGGCAGGAGGGTGAGGCACGAGAGGCTTGGGCAAGGACAGGGCATCAGTCAGATCCACCTGTGGCGCCAGCAAACTCTGCCTGTGGACAGGATGTTCCACACCCCGGTATGACTCTCCAGAGCTCATCCCAGCACAGAGAGGATCAAGAGCCTGAATTTGAAGAGGGAACTTAGTCAAACGGTTTCCCAGGAAATATTTTCCCTGTGGTACTCCCTGCTGCAAGGTGCAACCAAACCGCTGTGCAAAAATCATATGGTGCTTCAGAGGAGTAACTGGAGCAGCCAGAGTTAGAGAGGGACCCTTCAACAGCCCCTTTGGTGCTGGATGCTCTTGCTTTGGAATCAAAGTTTCACCCCTGGGGAGGAAGAAGGAAAATTCCCTGTGGATGGAGCAGGGGAGGGAGGGTGTTATTGCTGTAACCACGGAGGCCTGCCTCTCCTTCCTCTGCTTCCCTGGAGCAGCTGCTGCAGGGCATGGCTGGGATGAGCTATTGATCTGGGGGAGCCCTGTCCTCCCCCATCTGGCCACCTGGAGGGCAGGAGGGATGATCTCTCCACATTTCACAAGCCCTGAGAAAATGGAGTGGGCAGTCCGGGGACCTCCAGACTGTCAGTCCCCATCTTAATTAGGACTGTCAGCTTGCCTTGCATTTTAGGGAATTAATAATGCTGCTGCATGGCTGCATTTCTGGCTAACAGCAGCTCCTGCTGATGAGCAGGGGTGTGGGCTTCCCCAGCTCCCTGCCACCTCTGTCTGTTTGTACTTGCAGTCAAGACTCACACAGGAAGGGTCCAGTGAGTGCTCAGGAGAATAATCAGCAGTGTTATCTGAATGCCATATCAAATAGGTTTGGGCCAGAAATGGACTCAGCTGCTGAAAACCTATTAGCAGCATCTCAGATTTCCTATGTACCAGCAAGTTAGGGGGCAAGAACTTTAACACTGCCCACAGCTTGTGGTTAATTACTGTTTGTGGAGTTACCGCCTGCAGTTCTGCCTGACAAAGTGCCCATAAAGACAAAAATGAAATGCTTGCCCATTTTGGATGGATGCCACCTGGTCCCCCAGCCCTTCCTCCCCCACTGGGTGACAAAAAACGTGCCAAGAAAAAGCAGATTTGTTGCAGGGTGGGACTTTGTGCCGAGTGGAAGCAGCCGTGCTGAGGGGGACTCCAGTCTCACAGCCCTGTCCCTGTCCCTGCCCCTGTCCCATCCCTGTCCCTGTCCCTATCCCTGTCCCTGCTCCTGTCCCTGTCCCAACCCTGTCCCTGTCCCTGTCCCTGTCCCTGTCCCTGTCCCTGTCCCTGCCCCTGTCCCTGACCCTGTTCCTGCCCCTGTCCCTGTCCCTGTCCCATCCCTGTCCCATCCCTGTCCCTGTCCCTGCCCCTGTCCCTGACCCTGTTCCTGCCCCTGTCCCTGTCCCATCCCTGTCCCTGTCCCTGCCCCTGTTCTTGTCCCTGTCCCTGCCCCTGTCCCTGCTCCTGCCCCTGCCCATGTCCCTGCTCCTGTCCCTGCTCCTGTCCCTGTCCCTGTCCCTGTCCCTGTCCCATCCCTGTCCCTGTCCCTGTCCCTGTCCCTGTCCCTGTCCCTGTCCCTGTCCCTGTCCCTGTCCTTGTCCCTGTCCCTGTCCCTGTCCCTGTCCCTGTCCCATCCCTGTCCCTGTCCCATCCCCTGTCCCTGTCCCATCCCTGTCCCTGTCCCTGTCCCTTTCCCTGTCCCTGTCTCTGCCCCTGTCCCTGCCCCTGTCCCGGCCCCTGTCCCTGCCCCTGTCCTTGTCCCTGTCCCTGTCCCTGTCCCTGTCTCATCCGTGTCCCTGCCCCTGTCCCATCCCTGTCCCGGCCCCTGTCCCTGTCCCATCCCTGTCCCTGTCCCTGCTCCTGCCCCTGCTCCTGTCCTTGTCCCTGTCCTGCCTGCACCCCAGGACAGCAGAGGACATGGCCAGTGACACAGCACACCTGGCTCTCCCTGCTGAGAGACATCCCCAGTCAATGCAGCAGCAAAGACATCTCTTCCAGCCCTGAATGTTTCCCCTCTCAGGGTCTGCAGTGCATCACCCACCTGGGCATGGGAGATGTGCCTGGGAAGCACACACCAGTGCAGGGAAGGAGCAGGGCGTGAGGGGATGGGGATTGGAGGCGAGATGGGCTGTGCAGGGAGCTGGGTCCTTCAGCCCCTGGCTGGAGGGGGCCTATGAGCAGTGCTTGGAGTTCAGTAGCTGCTTACTGATTGCTCTGATGACAAAATCCGTAGGGAACCTCAAATAACTTGCTCTAAGGCTGGGCTCAGAGCAGAAGAAAGGGAAAAAGCAACAGGGAAGAAGGAAGGTGGTAGGAAAAGCAGGAGGAAGAAAGAGGCTGGTGGCAGGTATCTCTGTATTTCTATGAATTCCCATTTTTTCTGGGACGCTGCAGGGTGGCCATGAGGGCAGGAGGCACAATTTTGGTGAAGGTGGACAGACTAATGTCTGTGTAGTCATCCCTCAGACTCTGCTCAGGTCTGCAAGGGCAGACTGCCAGGATGGCAGTCATGACTGGGAAAATCTGAAAGGCTCCAGCAGAGTAATGCACAGGGGAAAGCTGGAAATGGGAGTAAAGGGGGCAGCCAGCCCCAGACCACCACTGCAGCCCCAGCTCATGGGACAGGCAATGAGCTGAGGGCCATGACCTGGGCTGGGTATCACTGCTGACCTCTCCCAGGGGTTGTGACCCAAAGGCTGAGAGTGACCACTGCAGAGATTTATGTCTTGTGAATAACAGAATTGAACAATCAGTGTAATGAAATCCATACTCTGCATTAATGAGGGGTCAAGGCAGCAGAGGCTGAGCCTTCCCTTCTCCCAGGGTGGGCAAAAAGGGTAAAATCTGGAAGATTCTTCATTCCCTCCAGAAAATGGGGCCATACTCAGACTGGGCACTCAGTGGCCACAGAGTTTTGGGTTTGTTATGCCCCATAAATTCCTGCTTCTTTTCTTTAAAGATGGGGAGGCATGAAGGGTATGGAGTTGTGTCTGTACCTTCCCTGGTAGATATTAGCTGTGTGGAGACCTCAGGGCACCTTCCAGGATTTGAAGGGACCCACGAGGAAGTTGGGCAGGGACTGTAGTGACAGGACAAGGAATAAAGGGCTCACACTGAGAAAGGGGAAATTTAGGTTAGATATATAGAAGGAATTGTCCCCTGGCAGGGGGGGCAGGACCCCCAGAGGGTGCCCAGAGCAGCTGGGGCTGCCCCTGCACCCCTGGCAGTGCCCAAGGCCAGGCTGGACAGGGCTGGGAGCACCTGGGGCAGGGGAAGGTGTCCCTGCCATGGCACACCTGGATGGGCACTGGGTGGGCTCTGGGGTCCCTTCCAGCCCAAACCATTCTGGGATTCCATGGCTCTCTGCTATTGAGAAAAGTCTTCCCATGAATAAAACCTGCAGGAGAAAGATGCTAAACTGACTCAATTTTTTTCCTAGTCACTGCCTCTGTAACCAATTTTAAATTCTGGCATTGTGACTCAGACACAGCTAAAATTAGACCATGGCTCTGCAAGTCAGTTGATTTTTTGCTTCAGGAGGATTCTCTGACTTAGGCAAAGCTCTCATGCTACAGCAAAAGATGCATCTCCAACAGCTCTCCAGTACCAGCTGTGCAGCCCCATGCCTCGCTGGAAAATGCCCTTACTATGATGATACCACCTTCCTAAGGATGCCATCTCCATTCCTTGTTGTCCAGCAGAACCCTGGGCTTGGGGAGTGGAATTTAAAATGCAAGAACGTGTGCAAGTTTGGAAAAAATAAAATTTAAAAATGATTTCTCTATTTCTTAACAAAGAGGACTTATTTTAAATTGTTGGGGAAAGTAACAATTAGCTAACAGAATTGGCTAAACTGCTAGGCACTGCTAAGATTCAGTCATCAACTATTTAGAAGCATCTTCCAGGAGAAATGTGGCTGTGCTTTAACTTTTTAACTCTTTTAGGAAAAGAGTTTTTGAGGAAGCAGCTGAGATGTTCCCGGGAGCTTTGTCAGCATCTGCCCCATCCTTTGGGGTCGTCACCCACCTGGACAGAGCACACCAGCACCTTGTCACTGTACCTCTGTCCAGTCTGCTGGCCAGGAGGGAGAGTGGCTAAAGTCCTGCTGTCAGCTTTGTGTCCAAGGCTCTGCAGTGGAGCAGCGAAGAGCCCCGGGTGGGAATTGTTTGCTGCAGGGTTTTCCCTGGCAGCAGGAGGTGCAGGGTGAGCATCCCCGGGGTGACAGGAGCTGCCAGCCTGGCTGTCCCAGGGGATGAAGGTCTCCAGCAGCCTGCAGAAGCCTCCCTGCAGCACATCCTTGGTGAATTCCTGCTGGGGCTTTGGGCTGAGGTTGTTCTGCTGCCATTACAGAGGAAGAAGTCAAAGCCTGGGGGAGGCCTCGGGAAGGGGAGTGAGCTCTGAAACCTGCACAGCCCTCGCTGCTGAAACAGGAAACATCCCATCAGCATTTCAGTATTTATTTCTCTTTAACCTCCCAGCCCTGCTCACCTCCCTGCTGGAGGGGCAATTAAGGCGGGTTCCCATGGGAGCAGGGGGAGAGGGAAGGAGAGGGGCACTGGAAGCAGAAACCTTCCCCTCCCTGTGTCATTAGTATAAATTGTGTTTGTGCAAGTTATATTTTACGGCAGGCGTGTCAATTAGTGTGTGAAATTTAATAACCCAATTGAGCTTCCCTCGCTCAAAGCTAAATTGAAATCTGTTGCCTGTTTGGGAGAGGAAAGGGCTGTCATGGATGGGAGGCTGAGCTGGTGGGCCGGGTAAGGGCGTGTTTCTTGTAGATTAAAAAAAGGGAACGGTTTTGTCATACTCAGCTTTGTTTGGAGAGGGCAGCTGATTTGATTTTTTAATGTCTTTCTGAAAGGTGGTGACTTTTTTGTAAGAAAACGCTTGGGAGGGAGAAGGAGAATAATGTTTATTTGGTTACATTTGGCTTTGCTTCTAGTGGGGGGTAGATTTTACTGCTAATGACTGCAACACTGAGGGAAGCTTTGGAGCAATCCCAGCTCCCTGCACCTGGATCCTTGCCACGAGGAGAAGGAAGACAGCTGCACCTCACCAGCACCCTGTCCCATGGCAAGGCAAGGGCTGTGGTGGGTGTCTGCCCAGATCCCACCGGAGCACAAGCACCAGGTCTGAAACTCACAGAGTTTAGGGCAGTAGGACCAATCCTGAGAGCACAAAGTGATCCGACTCTGCCTGTAAAAGAGGCTGTAGGAACTCCTAAGCAGGCAGTTTGAGCAAGTATATAAGTTATTGGCTTGTTTAACTTGCTTCAGGCTTAGGATGGATTGTGGTGACAACAGGCTTTAGCATGGATGGTGGTACCAGCTGGCCCAACCCTGGCATGCTCTTTATCCCCACCATTGTGATAAAAACATATTCAGTACAACCATGAAAATCAGTGCTTTCACCTAAAGGCAAAACTCCAGGAGCTGGAGACTGGAGGAAAACAGCAAAATTACTACACTTGCATGAGCTCTTCTCAGACTTTTATCCTCACTCTAGTAATATTGGGTGGGGTTTTATTTTTAGGTGGTTTTGGTTTGGTTTGGGCTTTTTTGGGTGTTTTTTTTGTTTTTTTTTTTCAAAAACCTTTTGTCCCAAAATCACAGGGGTAATCCCTCTCACCATCCGGGATGGCCCAAGAATCACAGCTTCATTTTGAGGAGCGCCCTGCTCTCCCCTCTCCCACACCTCCCTGCCCAGCAGTAATGTGGGGATTGCTGCCCTTCCCCTCTCCACATCCCACAGGACAGCATCTGGCTGTGAATGATTCCTTTCTGAGGCGTTTCCCCCTCGCTGGCAGACACCCTCCAGCCTCTCCTGGGCTGCTGGTCCCAAAGCTCTCCAAAGAGACCCATCATCCAGGAGAGGAATGTCCAGGACTGCTTGGCTTTCCTGGAGGAATGAAACCCCAAGGTTCATTCCAGCAAGGATCTTTCCACCAAGCCCTGCTGGAAGTGGGCAGAAAGCTGTAATGAGGAAAGGAATGTTGATAAAATTGCTTTCCTGGACACTGCACGTGTGGTGATATGTTTGTAAATCAGGTCATGCCATTCCCTGAAATATAAGGGCAATGTTCAGGATATTTAATGAAATAAAGATGTAATTGGCTTCAGCTTTTTAATGCTTCGGGAAGCAGCATTACCCTGGCTTGAAGGGGACTCTTAAATAAGATTGAGTTACTGCACTGAGTAACCCACTGCAAAGATACAATCTGAGGAGGGAACCTGACCCTGCCAGGATTTCCTCTGTAGTGTGTTTGCATTGTATCAGCATCTAATCTGGAGCACATATCTACATTTCCCTGAGTCCCCAGAAAAGCAACCTCAGTATTCACTGAATGCTAAAAGAGAAGAGATTTGCTCCAGGAAGGGAATTTTAAGGCTATGATCTGCAGGGTCCAGTGCATGTTTTTAAACCAGGAAATATTAGAGGTCTCTCGTGTCTTCCAAAAACCTTAAGAAGGACAAAATGCTGGGCAGCAAAGGCCTTTAGGAAGGATTGCAATGGGAAAAGAGATTAAACATAAGATCTGGAATGCCAATGACCTGTACATGTTTTTCAGTGAACAGCAAAATACCATGAAAGGCTTCAGTGGCCTCCAGCAAGCAGCGCTGCCCAGCGGATCCTGAGAGCCCAAATCCTCTGGGATCCTGTGGCTGCCCAGCTGCTCACCCCAGCTCCTTATCTTCTGACCGACAAGGCTCGATTTCCAGGGGAAGGGCAATAAATATTCTAACAGGATACTGAGGAGGCTGGTGAGAATTTCGGGGGAGATGCAGAAAAGATCCCACAGCCTGAGGTCACATCCCCAGCTGGGTGCTGGCTATGAACTACACAAATTGTTTTAAGACACCCAAAATCAGCAAAAATATTATGCAGCACAGCAGTTAGATACAATAACACATTGCATTGTCCACTTCCCAAACCTTCCACCCTTCCACAAATAAAGCCTAAAATTAAAGAGCTGAAAAACAGGAATTTGAAACATAGTAAAAGACAATTTGTGTTTTGTAGGCACAGGGAGGGCAGATCTTTAAGGCTTTCACTGGACACCCCTGAGTTTGACCCTATTCTAGGGTACTCTGAGATACTCACCAAACAGGCATGAGGACCTGGAGGACTTGAAGACCTCCTAGCCAGACAGGACTCATCTCCACTTGGGAGTCACAATTTTTTTAAGAGAACCTTCAGGCTCCTGGCTGCAGAAATACAGTCTAGCACTGTGGGACCAGAGCAGTCTACTGCGCAGAGAAGTATGTTGGCAAAAAATACGGCTTTTAAAAGAAATGTTCAGCTCTTTTTCAAGAGAGAAGGAAGCCTGATTTTTTTTTTTTTTCAGACAAAAATAAGAGCATCATAATTTTGTAGTATTTGAAAAGAACTCTCCAGAGTCAAGGAAAATGACACTAAAATTGAGAAATATTGGCGATGGAAAGAAGTGAGGAAGGCTGCACGAGACAGGGCCTGGGTCCAAGGGAGGGAGAGGCTGATGCACAGCCTTGGGAGAGGCTGCAGTTACTTGTCAGAAAATGAGGGCACTTGTGAATTTTTAGGGTGTTTCACTGAGAGTTCTCTACTTTGGAGAAGCACTGAACTTCCCCTGACCCCCTGGCCCAAGATGAAAGCAGCTCTCTTGCACCTGCAAAGCACAGGCTCCCGAGAAGCAGGCATGTCCTTCTCCCCTTCTCCTCTCCATCCCACCGAACAGCTGAGTTCTCAGATTGCCTGACATGCCATTTATGACAGAAATAACCCACCTTGGCAGTGACACCTGAAATTCACTTAAGGTTCATCCCATTGTTAATGACCAGATCAATAAAGCTGAAGCCACTAGAAGAGCTCTTCCCATCCATCCTCCTGCTGCCTCCCTTCCCCAGGCACGCTGTCCCCGCTCCACCTCTGCCCAGGGTGTTCCCCTCAGCCCTGGAAGGAGACTTGCCCACGCTGGGACAGCTCCTTTCCCCCCCACAGCCCCTGACACCTTTCTCCCAGCCCTGCGAGCTGGGTGACAAGGCTGGGGAGAGGAATCAGCCCCAGCCTCCCTCTAATCAGCCGTGGCCTTGCTGAACTCTCCCCTCACGGAGGAGATCACGCTGCCAGACAAGGCTGATTCACATCGTTTTCCCATCAGTGAATGAAATCTATCACCCCTAGGACAGACCCGTTATTGCTGCAAGCCACTTCAACCTGCACACTTAAAAAACCCCTTGTAAAAGCTAAAAAGGACGTGGACATATTTTATGGCAAATTAACTTTTAACGTGTTCTTTCCCTCCTTGCATTAAGATCACATGCACAGCTGACACCTCCGTGCTCCTCACCAGCTGCAAGGACAGCACTGGATGAGGGCTGGCAGCTCCCCCATGGCAGTGGAAAGGATTTAGGGTAACATGGAGAGATTAATTGCCCTCTCCTTTTGTTCATCTGCCTTGACTGACTCCAGAGGAAGCCCAGGAAAGCTCATATTAGTCCCATGAGATGAACCTACTCCAAGGACAAGCGCCTGCCCCACAGAAGGCAGAAGCATCCAAAGGCACACTGGATTTCTCTCTGGTCTGTTGATCACAGAATCACAGAATGGTTTGGGTTGGGTGGGAGCTCAAAGTTCCAGCCCCCTGCCATGAGCAGCTAGGACATTCCAGAAAAATACCTTCCCTACAGATCACGAGCAACCCATTATAGAGGCTGTGTGTGCACTGATTGATCCCCAGACTGGCATTTGGATTTATTTCCCACTGGACAACTCATTCATTATGGAGAAATAAGACCATTAAATGCATGATAAAGCACAGGCATCAATAGATGAGGCTGGTGGTTACTTTACTGTACCTACCTAAACAATCACTCATAAATAAATCTATTTGTGATCGCACAGGACCTCTTAAGAGGAATAAGGAAGCAGTAATTATTAAGCAGATATGTATAAAAAAGAATTGCTTGCCAGCATTACCACCCTGTGCACACACACATATTTTGCTGTTGCAGCTGTGACTGCAGGGCAGAGGTGGGCCAGATGCTCAGATTGCAAACAAGCTGCCTCCAAACCTGCTCAGAGCTCCTGGCCTCTCCCAGGTGTGTGCAGGTATGTGTGTGCACATGGGAGCAAGGTCTTATCTTCAGCAGCAGGGAAAGGTGCCAGAGGAGACCATGCAAGATATTTTTTTCTCTACTCTTTTTTCTTTTTAACTGATTTCCCACCCAGCCATCCTCTGGGACGAAGCAGGATGATCATGTTCTAGAAAGGTTTCCTTTCTTTAATATATATTTTTGCCCCACCTGCAGTGAATGAAGAAAAAGCAACAGAATGCCCGAGCACGTCCATAGTAGTGAAAGAATCCCTAAATTGTGTCTTTGTCACCTGGTCAGGGACACTTTGGCCTCTCCCCACCTTCTGCAGCCAATTTCTCTTCGCTGTGATGTCTTGCAGGATCTCCTCCCCAGCCTTTGGTCTCCCAGTCCCTCTGGTTTTCGTTCTCTCCGTGGTGCTGGAGGCCACTGATGCTGGCTTTGACTCTCCCTCATTCCCCCATCTCATAGCTGTGAACAAACATCTGCCATGCCTGGTTTTACCCTTCACCCACACTCACCAAAGGTACAACAACTTGGAATAAACCCAGAAGCTGGGGTTGGGTTGGGTGCTGGGTGAGATGAGATGAGGGTGGAGCAGCTGGATGGGGGCACAAGCAGTGCCCCCAGCCCCTGCTGGTATGGACTGCCTGCTTTCCCATCCAGTTTGGCCAGTAAAGGCTTAGCACCCAGGAAACATATCCCACAGCTGATATAAAGTTACTGCTCCATTCATTCGTTTGGAGTTCTTCAAAGTTTGAGAAAATTACACAGAAGCCTAAACACAGCCCTGGATTCTGGAGATAGGGAGCTTCCCAAGATTCATGGATTTCAGATGAAACCCCTACCACTGAAATAGCTAAAAAGTTTTCCACATGTGATCAGATCTGATTTGACCCTGCTGGACAGTCCAGTTATTGGTGCTCATCCCTGAGTGGCCCTGGAGAAGTTGGGAAAAGCCCCTGTACTTGGGCTGCTTGGCAGGGCAGGGTCTGCCTCAGCAGGGACAGAGGAAAGGCAGCAATGGCAGAGACAGGCAGGACAATGGGAAAGGAAGGGGAAGTGAAAGAGGAAGAAATGAACATTTCAAAAATGAAGAGATGCAAATAAAGGCTCCCAGATGGGCCATAGAAACACCAGGGGCAAAAGCTTCCTTTGGAACTGTTTTACAAATCGAAGTCTGGTCCTTTCTGTGCCCATTTCCAAGAACATTGAACAATTCCACAACTGGTGAAATCATCCCATATAGAGGTAAGGTCAGAATTTCGTTTTTTTCTTTTAAATAAAAAAAGTCTTCAAAAAAAAAAAAACAAACCCAAAATCCCAACCAACAAACACCCAAACAAAATAAGCAGCTCAATTCCCCTTTGGCCATGTTCTTGGACCTCCAAGAAACCAATGTCAAACTAAATAGACGTGACATAACTCAGCTGATTATCCTGAGCTCTAATTGAATTTTAAGCCATGACTTTATGCTGCTTGCTCCAAATCCCACGTATTCCCTGCCTGGCAGAGGGTGATTTACTGGTGCAGCAGGACACAGTGAGCTCGTGGGGTGTGGGTGGGCAGGGTGGGCTCGGGCCCCTCCAGGGGCTGTTCCAGGCTGAGGTGGCCAAGTGACATCTCAGATGGGCAGGTTGGTCTGCTGGTGCCTGAGGACAAATTGCAGAGCCACAACCAGGTGCCCTCAGGCACTGAATTAAGTGAAACAGAGGGGAACTCGTGACACAGGAATGGCCGTGTTTGTCTCCAAACTCAGATAAATCAGTTCTCTGCTTTTCCTCACTGCAGGCAGAGGCAGTTTGTGCAGCAGCTGCCTGAAAGGAAATTTACTGGACAATTAAAAGTGCTGACTTTCAAGCAGCGCTCTCGAGGTGGAGTTGAAAATTATTGGGTGTGAAATGCAAATAGATTTAACAGTTTTACTGCTATTTATATGACGTTCACCCATTCCCAGCTATTTTCCTCCCTTTTTTTTTTTGCTCTGATTTTAAACGGTCCCAACTCTCCCGGGTTTTAACAATCTCAGACACAGGCAGTATAACCTGGAGCACCCTGCAAGGCTCAACAGACCCAGATCAGTGGTGTGTGCTGTGAGGGAGGGTGGGGGAAAGTAAAGTCTATCCCACTCCCTAACAAACTATTAATTTAGAATTAAGCTGATAATTACATTCAGCTTTGGGTCTGCCCCACAACCCTCTGAGGCAGTTCTTATTCAATCAGCTTTTGGCCAGCACCCAACAAACCTCTGACTTCAATAATCACAAATTGACCAAACTAGCTGGTCTCCAGCTCTAGGAAAACCTTCCCTGAGGAGGGATGTGGGAAACCCACAGCGTGGCAGTGGGTTGGGTTCCAGTGAAATTTTGTTCCCATGGGCGTTCCCATGGAGCACCCGCTTTCCCCGGTGTTCCCCTGAGGTTCAGTGTGATCTATCAGGGCTAGGATGGAGTTTTTATGAGGTTTAATTCCCTGCCTGATACATTAAATTAATGACCAAAACAGGCCATGCCTTAATTAAAGATCGACTGTTAAGATCAGTAAAGCAAGATAATCTCAGGCTGGCCAGGCAGGGCCCTGGAAGAATTGGAGTGGGAAAAGTGGAAAGCAGTGGGAGAAGCAAAGTGAAGCAACGCCTCCAGAGCCTCCAGCACTGAGAATCAGGAGTTTCATGGCTTTTGGCTCACACGACTTCTTAGTGAAGGGCAGGTATCTATTGTTCCTGTCTAACTCCTCCTGGATCTCACTTAATAAAAGGTGCCACTGAAATGTTTCCTACAGAGAGATATTTTCTGGGCTACTTGTAATGGAGCTCTTATATCCATAATATCTGGTGCTGCAAGATTTACCACTGCTAGGGAGAGATATTTGCTGCTCAGACATTTCAGGTGGTTGTGTGAGGTCTGCTGTACCAAAAAAACTCTATCTCAACCTCATTTGGAGCCAAATGCACACATTTGTTGTTTATACTACTGTTTCTGTGCTTGTGACCTTCATTATCTTCTGCAAAGGGGATCAACAACCTCCCGTTCCAGACTCTTCATCCCTATCTCATCTGGGGAATAATATTTGTTACTGTTTAAACATTCCCATGGCTGAGTTCCGCTCTCATGTTTGTGGGCGCAGTTCGTGTCATTAACACGTTCAGGTAGGCACAAATATCTGTCCATGCATCTGTCCACCTGTCCTGTCACCACTGTGGCCTCAGCTCTGCACAGGGAGCTCCAACAAACGGATTTACCTACGTCAGAGGCTGTGCAATGCTCACCCCTTTGCCTCCCTCTTCACGGAGACCTGTACTGATTTTGCTGAATTTCTTTCCCATCTCTCTGAATGTTGCCCTGGTGAGAAGGATTTGGCAGACAAGTGTTTAAGCAGAACCATAAACTTGATTTGTCTTAATTAAGTCTCACCAAAGGTCTCCCATACCACCACACCTCCTCTGCCCTAAATGTCCCCAGCCATGAGGACATGAAATACTGTCACAGGTGTTGCAGATAGCTGAACCTAAAGCAAGGTGAAAGAAACACACTGCATCTTTTTCTCTTTACAATTATGTCAAGGTGTCTGTCTCCTCCTCCTCCTCCTCACATCCTTCCTCCAGTGATTTGAACCAAAATTTTGTGTTTACAGCTGCAATTTCAAAGATGCATTCAGGTTTTTTCTCTATTTCTGGTACAGAAATTAAATCTGATATGGGCAAAGCAGAGCAGTGTCTTGAATATAAATGCCTTTCCCTCCACCTCCCATTACAGAGCTAATACTCCTCTAACTCCCCCATCAAGAAATCCCCCCCAAGATCCTTCTCTCCAATCTAATAAATAATAATAATAACCATTCTGTCGACTCATATTTCTGAAAGATGGCACTGATTTATTTTTTTGGCTCTTGCATTTGAAAAACTAAAAATATTCAAAGCGGTAATGAAAAAAAAAATCTTAATTTTGAACTGAAGTTTGCCAACCTGGAAAGCTTTAAATAATGATTTTCTGATGAATGTATACTCACTGGGTCTCCCCTTGGCAGCTACATTTTGATTAAATCTCTTTATATCTGTATATCATATATGCAAATGTAATTATAATCACTTGGCAGGGGGGAACAGTAGGAATTTGGGGACTCACTCATATACCTTTGACTTAAAAGAAATTGTGCTCCTGTTACAAATACACAGGACAGGTCAGTGAAAACTGCTCGTGCCGGGGGGATTTTGCTGGTGGTGCAGGGCAGAGAAGGGCTGCTGGCAAACACTTTTATCAGGATGTTATCTGCGATTCCCCAGCTGGAAATGCCTGTGCTTGCACCTGCAGCTCGCAGGCAGTGAGTGCCACAGCCCCAGGCAGCAGCACAGCCCTGCTCCACCCGCACGGGATGGGGCCCGGCTCGGGAGGACGGGGAGATGGTGCAGGGAGCCCGGAGATGGATGGGGAGATGGTGCAGGGAGCCCGGAGATGGATGGGGAGATGGTGCAGGGAACCCAGAAATGGACGGGGAGATGGTGCAGGGAGCCCAGAGATGGACATGGGGATGGTGCAGGGAGCCCAGAGATGGACGTGGAGATGGTGCAGGGAGCCCAGAGATGGACGTGGGGATGGTGCAGGGAGCCCAGAGATGGACGGGGAGATGGTGCAGGGAGCCCAGAGATGGACGGGGAGATGGTGCAGGGAGCCCAGAGATGGACGGGGAGATGGTGCAGGGAGCTCAGAGATGGACAGGGAGATGGTGCAGGGAGCCCAGAGATGGACGTGGGGATGGTGCAGGGAGCCCAGAGATGGATGTGGGGATGGTGCAGGGAGCCCAGAGATGGACGGGGAGATGGTGCAGGGAGCCCAGAGATGGACGTGGGGATGGTGCAGGGAGCCCAGAGATGGACGGGGAGATGGTGCAGGGAGCCCAGAGATGGACAGGGAGATGGTGCAGGGAGCCCAGAGATGGACGTGGGGATGGTGCAGGGAGCCCAGAGATGGAGGTGGAGATGGTGCAGGGAGCCCAGAGATGGAGGTGGGGATGGTGCAGGGAGCCCAGAGATGGATGTGGGGATGGTGCAGGGAGCCCAGAGATGGATGTGGGGATGGTGCAGGGAGCCCAGAGATGGATGGGGAGATGGTGCAGGGAACCCAGAAATGGACGGGGAGATGGTGCAGGGAGCCCAGAGATGGACATGGGGATGGTGCAGGGAGCCCAGAGATGGACGTGGAGATGGTGCAGGGAGCCCAGAGATGGACGTGGGGATGGTGCAGGGAGCCCAGAGATGGACGGGGAGATGGTGCAGGGAGCCCAGAGATGGACGGGGAGATGGTGCAGGGAGCCCAGAGATGGACGGGGAGATGGTGCAGGGAGCTCAGAGATGGACAGGGAGATGGTGCAGGGAGCCCAGAGATGGACGTGGGGATGGTGCAGGGAGCCCAGAGATGGATGTGGGGATGGTGCAGGGAGCCCAGAGATGGACGGGGAGATGGTGCAGGGAGCCCAGAGATGGACGTGGGGATGGTGCAGGGAGCCCAGAGATGGACGGGGAGATGGTGCAGGGAGCCCAGAGATGGACAGGGAGATGGTGCAGGGAGCCCAGAGATGGACGTGGGGATGGTGCAGGGAGCCCAGAGATGGAGGTGGAGATGGTGCAGGGAGCCCAGAGATGGAGGTGGGGATGGTGCAGGGAGCCCAGAGATGGATGTGGGGATGGTGCAGGGAGCCCAGAGATGGATGTGGGGATGGTGCAGGGAGCCCAGAGATGGATGGGGAGATGGTGCAGGGAGCCCGGAGCAGGCACCAGGCTGAGCAGAGGGACGGAGCAGCTCTGCTGGGAGGGAAGCCTGGGAGAGGCTGAGGATTGTTCAGTCTGGAAAAGAGAAGCTTTGGGGTGACCTGATTGAGGCACTTCAGTACTGGAAGGACCCTCCAAGAAACATGGAGAGAGACAATTTACAAGAGCCTGGAGCGACAGGACCAGGGGGAAAGGCTTCACACTGGCAGAGAGTAGGGTTAGATGGGGTACTGGGGAGAAATCCTCCCCTGTGAGGGAGGGCAGGCCCTGGCACAGGGTGCCCAGGCTGGACACTGGGGCTGGAGCAGCCTGGGGCAGTGGAAGGTGTCCCTGCCATGGCAGGAGGTTGGAATGAAATGGGTTTTAAGGTTCCACCCAACCCCAGCCATTCTGGGATTCTGGGATTCTCTGGGTGCTCCTGCTGTGTGGCTCTTTTGCTCAGGAGCATCACAAGCCAAGGTCTGATGTTCCCAGACACAGAGAAAAGGTTTGTTCAGGAGAGAAATGAGGATTAAATGTTTCCTGCATGCAGGAATCCTTGGGCACACACACACACGGTTTCTGCCGCGTGTCAGGCGCTGCTGGGTGCAGCTCCCAGGTCTCGGGGCTCCCTGCACTTCCAGCCTGGCATCAGGGTGGACAGGGCTCTGTGCCTGCCCAGGAGCCCCGTGGCTGCCCCTCACACTCCTGGAAAGGCTGTGCCCATCTGTGCCAGGGTGCAGCGAGGCGTGGGCTGGGTTTGGTGGGAATTAATGAGCAGGGACCAAGAGAGCCATGGTGAGAGCAAAGCTCTGGCTCTCGAGTGCTCTCCTAGCTCCAGCTGTGCGGGGACAGGGGGGCTCTTTGCTGAAATGTGGAAATGGGATGACCCCAAACCTACTGTGGGATGTCCCAAACAGGGCTGCAGCTCCCAAATCCCTAAATAAGTGAAAGGAAAGCTGAAGAATGGTTGAAATTACAGGATGGACAGCATAAATAAGTGCCAAGGGTTTCTCCTGTACACCATGGTACCTCTGGATTAATTCCATGGGCTCTTGTGGTGAAACAAAGCCAGTGCAAATGAAAACAGAGTTGGGCTCTTCATAAATACGTAGAAAGTTATGTATATAAATATGTCAATAACTGTATCCTATTGTTTTGCTGTGAAATAGTGTTCTTTAATTCCTTGCCTGTGTTCCCTAGCTGGATGGGAATCCAGCATGACTAGATTTTAACAGATCCCAAACTGGCTTCTTGGTGGGAAAAAAAAAAATAAAGGTCTTTATCTTTTCCTGTTTTGCTTTTCCCAGAAATAAGCATTTGAAAATAACATCATGTTTGGATTGCATGCAATTTTGTATTAACCAGAACAAATTAATACAAACTTCAGGTCATGGTCCAAGTAGGGTAGAAAATAAAAGAAAGGAAAGACATGGCAGGGCTACAGGGTTGCCTGGGGCATGGGATTTCACAGCTGCTGAAATTCCAAAGTGAGAATCTGTACCATAGGGTGCAGGGTACTACATTTTTTCCATTTTATTTCAATAGATGGAATTTTAAAAGATTTTGTTTCAAATGTCATGTTGATTCATTTCATTTTGAGTTTTATATTAGAACACTAATTGTATTACATATAAATGTTGACATTCTATTAATATATTAATACATTAATATTGTGGGATAATGTAACAGTCAATGCAAAATGAATGGAAATAGTGCACGAACCAAATGTGTGAGTCCAAAAGAAACTGAAATTTCTCATGGTCTCAGACATTTTCACAATTTGATCTGCCTCTTATTTCATGTGTTCTTCCCACTTTATTTCAGTTTAAACTACCTCAGAGAGAGCCACAAGGAATAAAAATCTTACAGGCTGTACTGATTCCCACACATCCTCCCATATCATGATTTCTGACTGAATTTGGCTGTAGTGAAGTACCCACTAACACTTATTTGTGTGAAGATCTATAGCTGGTTTCAAAGAGGGTCCCTTCCGTCGCATGGAAAATGTGTTTACATTTTTCCTAAATTTTTAAATAGAACTAAAAGGAAAAAAAAAATAATTTGGCCTCTTGGTTTTCCAAAAACAAATACTTTTTTCTTCATATGAGTCCTTGAAATTTGTTGCCAAAACCCCAAAGCTTTTGGATTTTTGTTCAGAAAATATTACAATTGAGTTTTGAGGTATTCTTTTGGCATGAAAACAACACTTTGAGGTGAGCAGATGCTTTCTGTTGAAAAATGTCATCTTGTCAAAAGCACAGTCTCCCTTCTCAAAGGACATTCGTGCCAGAAAATATTCCATCAGCTCTGGAACATCTCTCCTCCTCTCCCAGGGAGAGCGACGCGGTGGCTGCTTTTTAACAAGATGAGCTTTCCAAGAATAGTTACTGGGGAATCAGGAATTTCTGATCATATCAGAGCTTGGTACACAGGATTACAAAAGGAGCCAGTCTCATATTCCAAACCATGGGACCCACCTCTAATATGGCTCACTCTTGAGAAAGTGATTCCACACTCCAATGCAGTTCCCCTGTTATAAATATATATTTCCTTGGTGGGACACTGTGGTTGCTTTAAGAAGCTGGAAGACATCAGAGCATCACATTCCAAGCTTGGCATTGAGCAAGAAGCCACCAGAATTAAATCAAAGTGCTTCTTTCTGGCAGGCAAAGCATGTGTAATGAAAATTCCAGCCTTGATCCCGTGCCAGGGGTAGGCAGCAGATTGAGTGCATGCCTAACCACTCCCAAAGCCCAGTCCCTCTCTCCTGCCCGGGATGCCAACTGCCAGAAGTACAAGAGATGAAAACAGCCTGCCAGACACAGCAAACCAAAGTGCTCCCTTCATTAAAAGCAGTTTATTACTCTCTTCCAGCTCCTCCCATGAGCAAACCCACCCTGCTCCATCATGTTGGGACTAATGAAGGGAGACTGACTGCTCATGGTGAGCTGGGCATTCCAGGAAAGCTTTGGAGATGTCTCCCCTACCCAGGACCTGGCTGGATTACTCCCTCAAGAGATGCACATTCTTGGTCTCCACAGTTCCAAAGCCAAAATCCAGTGGGGCTGGATGGAGAACTGAGAAGGAACATCTCCAGGAGGAGGCTGAGTTTGGAGAGGAGGCAGATTCACAAGGCTGCCTTACTTTCTCTCAGTCACAAAGGTCTGAGTAAAATCAGTCACCAAGAGGAAGCAAAGCTGCCCTTCTCTGAAGAAAAACATTTTCAGTGTGCCATTTCCATCTCAGCTGGAGCTGTGGGGCTGTGCCCACCCAGGCAGCTCCCACTGTGAGAGATGCAGGGCCCAGCTACTTGAACAACACAGAGCCCCACATGTCCCCCAACCCCCGAGACAGAGGCACCACACAGTAACAAACATCAGGCGGGGAATTCATGTGGGAGAGCAAATTCAGATCAGCTGCCTTTGGATGTTGGCACGCTGAGAATTCCCATCCCATCCCTGGTTAATCTCCTCCATTCCCTTAACTTCCATCTACAAGAAAACCGGACCCTCACACACCTTCATGGCTTGTCCCACCACCCCTCCCTCCTCAGTCATCCCAGCCTGACCCAGGCCAGCTGATGGGACAGGGGAGAAAAACCTTTAGTTAGGTGGAAAAACCACACCTTGCCCTGATACATTTTGTGCCTCCAGAGCAACACCTCTGAGGCTATGGAATTGCTCCAAAGAACAGAAATGAGGCTAAAAAGCCAGCCTGTCCAGCTTCCTTACCCCTGATGTAACTGCAGATAAAAGCTTGGGAATATTGCTACAGTGCTGGATTTGGTGGGGGAGAAGAGAGGGTTTTGAAATGGCTCAGCCCTATTTTCTTAGGGACTGTGGTGAGAACAACACCGAGTGCTTTTGAAGGTGCCATCCAGCACCGAACAAGAAAGAGAGGCTTTGAAAATGCTGAACAAAAGAAGGGACCTTTGAGATTTTTATTTGAAAGTTGGAAGAGCAGCATATCCTGATTAGTGAACACCCTCTTTAGAAAACACCAGCAGCTGCCTTGATCTATACATTTAATACAAGAAATGTGGCCATTAAATAATTTATGTCTATAAGTGCCTAGCTATGAAAATGCAAAATGAAATATTAAATAGAGCTGGTACCAAATGGAAGGACTGGAAGGGAACGAATGAGAGCCGTGTCATTCACTATTCCCAGGAAACAGCCCCAAGGATCTGGAGCAGAATGAATCCAGGTGGATGAATATGAAGTGCTCAGGAGCAGAAGCAAAGGTGGGTCACCGATATTATTGTCAGCAGCCCTGACCCCTCACAAATTGTGGAGATAAATCCCTCCCAGCAGTGACTGCCTTGCTCCCTGAGCCAAATTCAGCCCAAATTTCATGGAGTCTCAGCAGAGCACAGCAGAGCACCTCCTGAGCTACAAGACCTGCAGCTGGAAATGAATAACGAAGAGTGCAGCTCATGGAGATAACAGCACAGGCTGAGCAGCGTGCTCAGCCTCCCTTCCCATCCCTTCAGGAGATCCTGATCCGCTCCTGATGGAGAGGATGCTTTGGAGTGACCGGAGAGTAACCAGCCTTAGGTCAGGACAAGCCATTTCCCTTATCACTGCTGGAAGAGCTGGGCTTGCTAATTGTGTCAGGACTAGGGCAGCCCAAGCAGGATGTGATATGGCTATCAGGAGTGTTCAGTGGAATAAACAGTTTGGAAGTGAAGGTAAACCTCGCACTGCAGACCTCAAACTAATGGCTATTAGAAACTGAGGCGAATTTACTGTGGGTTGCAAACAACCACGTGCTGTCTTCTCCAGGCATTCTATCTCTTTGCCTGGCAGAAGCAGCAGTTCCAGGAAGATTATTTTTTCCAGGTTTTCCCAGATATTCCTTCTGAGATTTACTTAGGATGGCGGGGGGGGGAGGGATACTCCTGTGTTTCTGCTTTTCCAGGTATTGTGATCAGAGCAGATGTGCTGTGTTCCCAGCCAGGCTGATGACTAGCAAGACACGAATGCTGTGTCATGTGGTAGATCCAACAGTTCTGGTGAATGCTGGCCTCACCACAAGTGCCTGTCAGCCTCCAGAGGGGCTGGACAGGAGCCCCACAGCTGACATCTGCCTGGGAAACCCTCACAAAGGAGCAGCAGTGCTGGGTACTGGCAGTCAGAGGGAAAACACCAGGTTTGACACCTCTGTTCCCATGCCTAAACTCCTCTCTCTGGTCTCACAAAGTGCTGCTTCATGGTACAGAAATTCCTGTCCTACCATGTGGACTTTGGTTTCCACCTGTGCATTGAGATACTCCATGGAGAGACTGCCCTGCCATTCTCTGCCCCCAGGAATTGTCACCGCCAGCAAATAATAAAAGGGAGAGGAGAAAATGCAGATATACAGGAGGAGAAGCTTGTAAAACAGGGAGATTTTAGCTTTTATGTGGGACAGCTTTTTCCAGCAGGCAGAGGAGCTGATCTGCACATTGGATTTTCAGGGAAAATTTAAGACATTATGTTGACCATGAGCAGAAGGGACCAGCTCTGGGTCCAGGGTAGCTCTCCCTCACTTGGGTTTTATAGTCCAATTTAACACATCAAAAAGTGCTTCCTTGGAAATCAGAAGAGACTTTCATCTGACTCGTTTCATAACATGGGCCCACATTTACAGCTGGCTGAAATGTCCACAAGCCAAACCCAGCAAACTTACAAACAGCTCAGATATGTCCTGTGCAGCTTGAAAAGGGGAATCTCCTTCACATGATGCCCTCCAAATCCTCACTATGAGGAAAGTTGGAATGCTCTCAATCATCCCCAGCCAACTATATATTCAGTATTTTCTGTATTTATTTCCAGCTCCAGGATTAAGCAAAGAACCCCAGTCCTGTGACGTCCATGCAATTAAATGTATCATTTTCCCATCGAGTGCCTGGTTGTGCCAAGCTGAGCAGCTCAGATCCCTTTGCCATATGGAATGAATCTGCCTGCACAGGACTCGAACGTGACAATTAGAAATGGGATGGATTTCCCCCCAGCCCCCACAAGCAGCAAAGAAGCCTGGAAGCCTTCAGTAGTGCTGGGAGGATTGTGCTGTATTAGCAGAACTAAAGGTGAACGGGAGCTCAACCAGGAGCTTTAACTGATTGTCCTCATGGGAGGTGGTGTGAGGGACCCATGAGGAGGTTCCTGCTCAAGTCTTCCTGTCTCAAGCAGGACCAATGGTCCCTGCTTAGGGAGCTCCCTCCAGCCACATCCCGGTAGAAAGATTAAAAATTTGGGAAATTGCGGAGTAGTCAGTGGCCAGTCAGCTGGTGCTTCCCTGGACACCTCTCAGAGATGAGGTGAATCCTGATCCTTTTCAAACCATGAGATCTCCAGTTCAAAGCTGTTTAATGCACAGTTCCCAAAAGGCAGTGGAAGGTACCGACCTTTGCTCCCTGTCCCCTTTACTAAAGCAGAAAATGCTCTCTAAATCAGCTCCCTGAAGGGTTATCTGCAAAGGAAGTGCTTGGCACTCTGCAAAGAGCACAAAGAGACTTCCCTTTTCCCAGAGCTACTGCAGGCCCTGCTTGCCTCCTGCCCATCTTCCAGCTGATGATCTCTGGGGAAAACAGGACACTGCTCTGCAGGACAGGCTGTGCTGCCAGGGCTGAGCATGGCAGATCCTTTCACAGCCACGGATATTACAGAGGAATTGAACCTGAGCCCCTCTGCCCTTGCTGAACCACATCTGACCTTCTCTTTTGCAACCTCCTGAGATTACCTTGATCTTCTCCATGTTCCCACTGCTCCCAAGGTTAGGTTACACCCTTAGTTCTGGACTCTGTTTTAAGTCTCCCATGAATACCAGTGTCAGATCTCACACAGCTATCTCAGGAATGTGGCCAGGCTGATCTCCATGCTTACTCAAGGCGACATTGATTCATTCTCCCTTTCACTGCCCCAATTACATTCTGAGAATATGCTTCATAACAACCTTGCTCATCCTCCACCTCCACAGTTCCCATCCCTGACCTCCACTTATGTCAGTGCCTGCTCTGGGCTTTAGGATTTTCTCATTGATAGAACATGCAGCCAGAGGCACTCGGAGTTTGGGAATGGGCAGAGAAGTTACATTTAGAGACATTTTCAAAGTCAGGTTTTGAACTGAGGTACTACATTCCAATTATTTCCTTTGCACACACCAGGCAGCAACTGGGCAAAGCTCCAGGGAAGGCACAAGAGCTGGAACGGGAGGACCATCCCCAGATTCAGAGACCAAGAACCATCCAAAGGGGAGCGTTTGCATCTAAGGGGATTTGCAAGAAATTGCTTCCTATGCCAGTCCCCTCATATGGGACTACAGGCTGCTGATGGACCCACAGCACCTGGTGTGGGTCTGTGCTCGAGGCAATGCTGAAAAGAAACACCTCTGCTTAACCACTGAGGTGATCTATTTATACTTGTGGCTGAAAGGTCTTTAGGCAAAAGACTAAGGTTTTTAAAACTTCCAGGTCTTTGTTTTTGCCTGGTTTCAGGGGAGAGCTTAAATAAAAGATTCTGCTTTGGAAAAACTAAAAACAGCAAGGGAAAAAATAATAGACAGATAGACATCTGGAGGGCTGAACAAAGCCCTCTCCTCAGGCTGACCTAGTTACAGTGTTTGGGGAGAGCTTTGCAATCCTGTTCAGCAGGAGGAACAAGCAGCTGGGGGCTGAATTCAGCCTCGCAGTGAACAAACAGCCCTCACCACAGCAGCCCTGCGCTTTTCCACCAGGTCCCCATCTGACCATGGTCACCAGGAGCTGCAAACCCTCTATCCATCATGGGAATGGCGGCTTGGGGCAGGTGCCCCTGCCCAGTGATGCCAGGAGATCCCAGGTAAATGATGGCTGGTTTACGTGGCATCTCCAGGGCTGACCGGTGTGCCCGTGGCTCACGGAGGGCAGCTCTCCCCAGCACAGCCCCGTGGCTCCTTCTGAGGCTCCCCTGCACCAGCCACAGTGAGGACCAACACCTGGGCAGTGCCTGAGCCAGGGGAATCAGCCCCAGCAGCCCTGCTCCCTCCTGCTCCACACGTGGCCCTGAGACACAAGTCCTGTGAAGGTGACACATCGCACCACAGCCGTGGGCAAGGCAAAGAAATGACTTTTTGCATAGGAATATGGTGACGGGACAAGGAAGGATGATTTTAAATCAAAAGAGAAGGGATTTACATTTACTCAGAGGGTGGGCAGGCCCTGGCACAGGGTGCCCAGAGCAGCTGGGGCTGCCCCTGGATCCCTGGCAGTGCCCAAGGCCAGGCTGGACAGGGCTGGGAGCACCTGGGACAGGGGAAGGTGTCCCTGCCCATGGCAGGGGGATGGAAGGAGATGAGATTTAAGGCCCCTTCCAACCTAAATCACTCTGGGATTCTGTGATCCTGTGAGATCAACTGAAACTGCAATTCACCACCTGGACTCTCCCAAAGGCTGACAAAAGCAACACCTTTCACAACTTCAAGTGAAGAAATTGTTGGAATGTTGGCAGCTTTTCTGCAAACTGAATTCCTATTTTTCAAGTTTAAAAAATGGGAACTTACAGCAATGCCCATGGGATTTTCTTTGCAGGTTGAAGTCCATCCACAGGCTGCCCTGGCAGAGGTGGGACAAAGTGCAGGTTTGATTAGACACTGCCAAACACAGCTGCAGAGATTTCTTCAAATTCAACTTGATCTCTTTCAATTTGCTACTAATAACCTTTTACCAAAACTGATTTCAATTTAAAATCATGTTATTTATAGCAAAGACGCTGTTTATTAATGATTATTATTACAAGATGTTATTCATGCTACTTAAAGACTAAATGTTTCCCGAGATCTGGCAGGGGCAGGCAGCAAATCACTTAAGAAAGGCTTCTGAAAGGCAACATTTTGTAAAGCAAGTTGCTCGAGGTATTTTGGCAGGAACCCTTCCAGTTGTGCACAGGAGGGCAACACAGGCAAACATAGTAGTTGAGATAAACAAAAAAGGGTGTTTTGGAAACATGTGGCTCTAAATCAGTGTTTTGGCCGTCATGCTGGTTCAGAGCTGAGCTGTGCAGTTCTTGCCCAAACCAAAACAACAGAGGAAAAATTATGTCTGGTTAAACAGGGTCAGAGGGATGAATTTCTGAACTGAAAAAAAATGAAGGCAAAGGGAAGACTTCAGGGTGAACTGCTGGACCCAGATAAAGGGTCAGAGAGGAGGAAGCTGCTGGTCACAAACAGAACGAGCCCCACGTCCCTATCAGGGAGACCTTGGAGAGATGCTGGGTACTGCAAACGCCAGCCCCAGGTCAGTGTCCTTCAATGCATGACCAGGACAATTTGTGCTTTTAATTCTGCTGCAAGAGATGTGCACTCTGGACTGACAAGAAACCCAGTGTTTGCTGTAACAGCCTCCCCTTGGTGATGAAAGCTGCCCTTGGGACAGTCCCATCGATCTCCCAAACAGCCAGACCTCCTGCGAGTCCTCCGCAGAGCCGCAAAGCCAATTTATATCTTATTAGGTCTTAAGACAGCTCACAATATGCCAGTAGACTCCAGCACATTGTGCCACAACAAACCCACATTTCTGTTAATATCTTCAGCCCCTCCCTACCTCAAAACCTGCTCAATTTTTCTTCATTATAAGCACAAAAAAGACTGACCTAATAAAAGTAAAGGCTGCGGAGGAAAGGCAGGAATTGTCTTCAGATCTGAACACCGGAATATTTCATGTTCCCTCAGGGATATTGGAGCTCTCCAAACCTCGTCAAGATCTGGTGCTATTCGAGTCTTGCTTTGCAGCAGGGCCCTAGTACATTCCAATTTTAAGCAAACAAAGAAAGAAAACCCCCAAAATCCTAGTTCCTCATTGCCTCAAACCAAATACGGATTCTTTCTGTTTTAGCAAAACCTCATCACTGTAGATAAAAAAATGTAAGTTTGGGAAGAAAATGTGCGGCCTGCTGATATGATTTGGGTTGTTGTTGTTGTTGTTGTTGTTTTTCTGTAATAAACCAACAAGGTTGGATTGAAACTTTCCAGTCTACTTTGCATTTTCCTCTGCTGCTAAACTTCAGTTGGCATCCACACAGTTTGGAACCTTCCATTTGAAAAGCCACAGATTGTTTGCCAAGGGTGGCCTAGAGCTGTGCCCAAGTCCCTCCACCACCATCCCCATCCTTCGCACCCTACAGTTCTTAATATGTCTATTTAGAGTCTGTGTCTAAATATGTACATTTATTTAAAACATTATAATAATTTATGTGTAAATGGACAATAGACCTGATGATGAGGCTAACTTTGTCTGCATCCACGGGGTCTGAGGCAGAGGTGCTCTCATCCATCTCAAGATCAAGCACATGGGGACAAGAACAAGACAAGGAAGGAGCACATGTCAAGGTTTCCAACAATTTCTGCTGATGTTCAACACCTTTCTGCTGCTTCTTGTGAGTGTGGTGTCCACCACCCAAACCCACCCGGAGACCTCACAGCACTTTCCAGTGTCTGAAGAAATTACAAAGAGGATGCAGCTGGATTCCTCATCAGGAACTGGAGTGTGAGGACAAGGGGGAATGGCTCCAAACTAACAAAGACTAGGTTTAAATTAGATGTGGGGAAGGAATTCTTCCCTGTGAGGGTGGGCAGGCCCTGGCACAGGTGCCCAGAGCAGCTGGGGCTGCCCCTGGATCCCTGGCAGTGCCCAAGGCCAGGCTGGACGCTGGGGCTGGAGCACCTGGGGCAGTGGGAGGTGTCCCTGCTGGAGTTAGGTGGACTTCAAGGTCCCTTCCAACCCAAATCATTCCATGAATCTATTTTTCTATGAACCCAGGGTGGCCCCAGGAAATGCCACCCCTGTGCCAGGGTGGAGCCACGTCCCAGCTCTGCCTGGCTCTGAGGGTCACTGAGGCTGGAAGCTCCTTTTTGTGCTGTGATGAACAGGCAGCTTGTCCCTGCTCAGCACGGGCCGTGCCTCCTGCTGCCCCAGCCAAGGTGGCCCAGTGTGCCAGAGCTGATAAAGATGCTCTGTGCAGCGAACAAAGGTAGCTCTGGGGGCAGCAGGTCACTAAAAGCTGTTTTTCCTTTGGGGTGAGCCCGTGTAAAAGAAGAGCCGGGCTTGTTTCAGGCCGAGTGGCATTTGTATAAAGGTCCTTTCTCCATGCCCACTGGGATGCTAAAAGCTTATAGCAACTTTCCCAAACAAAGAGCAGCAATGAGAATGGAGTGTTCCGGGCAGCGGAGCACCCACTGCTGGGAAGTGAATCAGCACTGATCAAAGGGAAAGGGTCAGCCCTGAAGGCTGTAAAAGTCAGCCCCAGTTCCTCTCCAGCAGCCAGGACAGGTTGCACCAGGAGTCAGCAGGAAATTTACTACTGGAATTGTTTTTTTCTGATAAAAAATTACCTTATTACAAAGTAAAACTATGTCATAAGACACGCTCTTTTTTTTTTTTTTATTTTCCCCCAAATGAATATTTCATTGGGCAAATCAAAATGAAACATTTCCTTTTGGACAAGCTTAAGCCAAGAAAGAATATTTCATTTTGTTGGAGTTACTTGAAATATTCTATTTTAAAATGGCACTCTAAAAACATAATGGAAAGTTCCTTCTCCCACATGCACCTATTTTCAACCTGGGACTGATCCCTTTAGAAACTACTCCTCTCATCAAAAACCTTTCCCAGCAGCACCAGTACCATGGACTTGGGGAGCCCTTTCACCCCACAAAATCTGAACAAACATCCCCCAGACTCAGCACAACAAAGCAGAAAAAACAGGACCCCCACTGCAGGATCTCCCACTGCCCGCAGCAATCTCTTCAGCTATATCTAATGTTGCTTTAAAAAGTCTTTCATCTCCATTAATAAGCTAAACAGATACTGGGGGTCTAATTAGCAGGCTAATTGGAGAGCATGGTTAGGCATGTACCCAGGCAAGGATGTTTTATCAGTGGAGTGAGCAAAGAAGAATTGTTGTTTGCACCAGTGTTTTATGGCAGAATTCCACACCGGATCTCAGCCCCGAGTACAGAGCCTTGGCCTAAAGCAGAGTTTGGCCACCACAAGAAATAGCCAGGCTGGGGAACACCAAACCCTTCCCCTTCACCAACGAGGATTTTCTACACACATGCATTAATTTCACATCCCACACACTATTTCAACTTTCCAAACAGCTTTCCAGTTTATATGATGTCGAGACAGGGGGTTAATTTTCTAAGAGTTTCCAGAAGTTTCAGTTATGTCATGTATGTGTCACACAAATGTATAGCACAGGAAATAGCTGAATTTCAACACTTAAAATTAAAAATTTTCCAGGGTAGCATTTCCCTTAGCAGCCTGAAAGAAAACATCCTCTGGTTTCAGTCCTGAGGCTGGCATTAGATGAGAAATCCTACCACAGACATGAGGTCCTTATGTTGAGGATTTCTCACTATAAACTCATGCCCACCCCCCCCTATCTCTGTGAGCAAATAATTCCATTTAAACCCCAGTTCCTCTGCCTGGGAGGTTGAAATTATGACTATTCTGTAAATGTGTTTGTGGCTTTACCAATACCCAGGTCTGCTCAAAAATTAGAATTTCTGTTTCACTGCCTGCTTTGGTCAGTTCTGCCCCAAACTGCACCCAGATAATGATGCCTCCTGCTCGTGTCCTCTTGGAACCAGGTGTCCTGCCCAGGCTGTGGGCCAGCTGCTCTCACAGCAGCAAAGCACAGACATCATGTCCTCAGGGACATATTTCAGGTCAGGAGGTGGCTTGCAGGCAGTAAACATGAATTACTCTTGAACTGAAATTTTTCCATCCCATTTGAGAAATGAAACATTTCAGCAAACCCTGAGTGGAAAACACTGGCACGTTTTTCCTGATGGGAATTTGGTTTTTAATCAAAGTTCTAGTTTCGTGGAAAGCATGCTGAAACCCATTCAGCAGTAAATCCTTGGCGAGCTTCGCTGCTGCTATATCAAGTCCACATTTGACTGATTTTAAAAGATGCCACAGCCTTGGGAGCTCCACATGGCATTCCCAGCACCACCCGTTCCCCAGCACTGTGGAAAGGCTGACAAGGGCCTGTGTGAATATCCATTGTCTGTTAAATGTGTCTGCCAGCTCTGCTCAGGGATGCCCCTGGCTGGCAATGGACATGCTCAGGGGCTCAAAGGACGAGAGACAGAAGGAGCACAGCACATCTTCATTGAGCAGTCGAGCATATGCCAGCAAATATACCTATTTTACAACAAAGACATGATTTTTGCACAAAAAGAGTCTCTGTTGCAGACAGTCAAAGTGGCTGAAGGCTCACCACTACCCTGGATGGGTTTTGGCTCTTGGGGTAGTGTCGGTCTTCGCTGAGGTGCAGAAACTCACCCGTGTTGGGCAGCTGGCTCTGCCCCAGCCGTGGGGTTTGGTGGCCGTCCCCGAGGGCAGCACAGGCACAGCTGGCCACCACTCACCTTCACTCACCATCTGTGCCAGGCACCGACCTCTCCAACCAGGCAAAGGCTTTGTCTCGCATCAGGCAGCAGATTTGATTAAAAACACCCAATTCCTGGAATCCCAGAATATCCGGAGTTGGAAGGCCCCAAAAGGATCATTGAGTCCAGCTCCAGGCACTGCACGTGACCCCCAAGATTCTCACCATGATGCCTGAGAGGTAATGAACACTGTAACCTGTGATTTTTATTTAGCTCTGTAGCTGAAGAAGAGTCTCAGAACTTCTCTTTGCACCACTTTGAGATGAGTTTAACCTGTTGCGTGGCTTACAGTACAGCTTCTAATTTACTCTGAGCTGGAGGTTGCTTTGGGCCATCAGGTTGCCACCAAGTGGGGGTTACCAGTTCTCAGCAGAGAACAAGAATTTGGAGAGGCAAAGATGCTTTTGAAAACACCAAAGCTGTTGAGGTCTCAGCTACCTTCCTCGTGCAGGCACTTCTGAAATCCTGCATAATGTGTAATTAGTGTGTGAGCTGCCTGCCAATGCTCAGCAAGCAGGGAACCTTCCTCTGGTGTCTCCTGAGATCCCCAGGTAAAACCTCAGCCATAACAATGTCATTGGGAAGTATTTATCATCTTAATTTCAGATTTCAGATTGCTGGTTTGCCACTGGCTGCCCAGACTAGCCTTTACCTGAGAGATAAGCTCTGAATTTTGGCTTGAATCAGGGATGGGGAAATGAAGACAGCCTTGTGGCTAGAGAAGCACCCATCGCTTTTTACCCCGGGTGGAAAAGCTGAAGAAGAGCAAATCAACACAATTACATGTTGTCTGTATTTAGGGTTGTGTTGTAGTATTGTAGTATCCAAGCTGTGAACTCTGACCACGTAAAGAGACGGGAAACCAGGGCAGAGTGTGGTGCCTCTGGGCTCTGCTCAGTCCAGCAGCACAGCTCCGGGATGGATTCACAGCACAGGCACCAGTCTGGGCCAGTTCAGCCCAAAGCTCCCCCACTGGACAGTTCCAGAGTCCAGCAGGACACCTGATGTCCCAGCAGGACACCTGATGTCCCAGCAGGACACCTGATGTCCCAGCTGGGCACAGTGGACCCTCACTCACAGCCCAGACACCGCACACCAGCGCAGCAGACACGTGCAATTGCCAGCACCCAGGTTACATTTGCAAAGAGCTGATTTTCAACGGAAAAGGGAGAAATGAAGGCACCAAAGTGCTGCCTCCTCTTGCAGCAGCAAATCCCTGGGCTGGTGGATGACGGGGTCCAGCCGGGGCGATCCCGTGCAGCGAGGGGGAAACACACACACTGTTATTCTCCCTAATAAGATGCCTTTCAACATATAAACCAATTAGGTGCAGCTTTTGTGTCCATAATAAGGCTGGGCAAGATGCTTTCTATGAGCAAGTGCTTTCAAGTGAAAAATAGCTTCTGAAAGAATCTGACAGTTTGCACATGAGGTTTCAGTTTGCTCAGGGTTTGGTTGGGTTTTTTTCCAAATGCAAGTAATGAAAATTCTCACATTGTTTCAAACCAAGAAACTGTGTCTCAGTTTTCAACAATCTTTCTCTCTCACACACTTACACACTGCTTCTTTTAGCTTTTTTTCTTGTCTCTTTAAATTTTTTTAATCACAGTATAAAGATGAAAAAGAGGGAAGAAATGAAAATCCATATTTGAGAGAAACACACTGAAAACAATTATTTTCTTCATTTTAGTCATATGAACTTACTTCAAACCAATGTTTTTGTGTGCTTCCATGTGTTATCAAGAAAGATCCACATTTTGGGATGGAAACCATTTAACGTTCTAGTTTCATTTTTTTCAAATTACTGGTGAACCTCTGGCAGCACAGACTAGCCTTTACCTTAAAGACAAACTGTATTCTGAGTTAAATCGGGGATGGGGAAATGCAGGCACCCTTGTACTCTGCCTGCAGCTACAGATGCCCCCCAACACTTTTTATCCCAGGTTAAAAAAGTGAAGAAGAGCAAATTCACCCCACATATAACTTCTCAGAGAACATGAAGTTAGCAGAAATGGAAGCATCAAACCAAGTTTTGGGCTCAGAATTCAAGCAGAGAGTGAGGCTGTGTGATTTATAGTACGGAAAAAACCAAGGATGTTTCCCAAAACAAGGACCCAGCAGACCTGGCTGAGCTCCTCCTTCCAGGTACAGAAGGTCCTGGAGAGCGACTGGAGCTGCGAAGGTTAATTGTTAATTGTTAGAGAGAACACGAGAATTACAGATATTGGGAGCCATTCCCATCTCCCTCTAGTGGTCCCCAGCTCCCCGGGGCCAGGCAGGGATCTGAGCTGCAGACAGACAGACAGACAGACAGACAGCTGTGCCTGCGCAGCAGGGTCGTCGTGGAAAGCAGGAGCCACAGGGGAGGCAGAGTTTGCTCCAAGCTGCTTGTCCAGAGCCCTGTTTGCACAGCTTGGAGATGAAAGAAAACACATCCGTTTGTTTGGGGAAACACCGAGATGCTCCTCCTCCCCAGGATGCTGCAGGTGGCCCTAAACCATCACACAGCATCTCCAAATGACTGTGGAGCACAAACCACTGAGTACACCTGAGCCATCTGCTCTACAGAGGAGTCAGCACGTCGCTGGGCTGTGACCTCAGCAGCAGCTCTGCTCTGGGTGTTCCAGGCTGCTGTCCTCTGGCTGCTTGTGCAGTGCAGAACCAGGCAGGAAAGAAGACAAGGACGGGGTGGAAAATCCCCTTCAGAAAAACCTGTGCTTTTTACGCAGGGACCACAAGGGAGCAATTTTGCAATCAAAGGCAAATGACACCCCTGGCACCTGCAATTCCCTTCCAATAAATGCGTAAGTTGCAAAGACATTTGGCAATGGAAATCTGGTTTGGTTTAGAGCTGAATCAGTTTAAGGAGGGAGCTGGCAGGAATGCCTTGCACAAGTATCCAACCTCCCGAGTTCCCTGCAGAGTGACGCCGGCGCCCGGCAGGGTCTGTGTGTTCCCCCCTGGGCCCACCTGTCACAGCTGAAGACGTTTTGTTCCACCTTCAGAATGAAAAACTCAGGGGAAGGAGATATGAAACCTACCCAACTGTTTATAGGGAAGGAAAACCCTCCCATCACAAGAAATAGCAAAGCTCACCACGTGCAAAAGTGATTTTCAGAAACAAGTGGAATCCAGTTCCCTCTTCATAAAACAACAGCGAGGAAAGAGATGGAATAGGAGCAGCCAGGAAAGCAAGAGGAGACAGAGCTCTTGGGATCGTGCTTGATGTTTGGAGACAGATATGTCTTCAGGCTGAAAGTAATCATAGCCCTGCAACTTGTAGGACTATGGATGATTTTGCAAAGCAGCCCCATACCTGTAGCCTTTGTCTCCCACCACAGGAGGAGCCTAACAAACATCATTCAGCCTGGAAATTCAGAGTATCCCTCTATGCAGGACCAGTAAAGCACAACCAGATACAACAATTCTCGCTCTGGCCTCATCACAGCAAGATTTTTTCTGTTTTGTGTGAAGTGGTGGGGCAAGGGGCTCAGAGCAATATATACCTATGCATGTGAACAAATAGATTCCAATTTAAATAAAGGATCAGTAAAGGTCTGTTCAGTGTGAATGACCTGGGGAATTCCCAAGGGCTACTTTGAAAGTGTTGTATTTTGAAATGGACACAGATCTTGGCGGGAAGTGGGGGAGCAGACAGTAATGGTTTAATAGACTGTGGAATGGCTATAAAAAAAGAAAGGCGGGGGGGAAGAAAAAGCAGATGGCAGCCCCTTTGCAGGAGCCATAAAATTTCATGGTGTATTTTCTATCCATGGCTTCACTGTAATTCAAGCCTTGGGGGCCAACTTTCTCTGGCAGTGGTTACTGAGGGGCCTTGGAGGGCAGAAGTAACAAAGGGTGGACACTGCTTGGGTGCACTGACCAAATGCTCCCTCTTGGGCTAGATCAGGAAGCAGAAAAGAAATAATTTCAGAGGAACAACTAGGAGGCTTCCCAAATGAAGCCTCAATCCTCCTCCAGGGGATGTAGAAACAAAAACTTCCAGGAAGCATAATTGGAAAAGGGGCTCTTTACATCTACAGATAGAAAATAAAGGTCAAAGGAGATCTACTATTCCTCAACAGGGACCTCATCTTGCATGGAAGAATACTTTGATTTCCACAGCTGTGTCCTGCCTGGACCACTGGGCTCTTGGGAAGGGCACAGGTCAGGACTGTGTCTGTCCTACAGACAAACCTCTCAAACCTCCACCCTCCACTGGATCCACATTTTACCCCTGTGCCCTCAGAGGATGGCTCGGGTTCAAAGGGACCTTAGAGCTCATCTCATTCCAAAGCCCTGCCCTGGCCAGGGACAACTTCTGACCAGGTTGCCCAGACACTTGTCTCTGACTTTGGTCTTACCAAGGCCCAGCTCAACACCACATCTAGATTGGGCTTTGGTTTATTACCATAAAATTTGAACCAAGACCCCAGACACGAATACAAATAACGCAGGCTCAGAGGTTACCACGTACTGGTTTTGGTTCCACCCCTCAGCACCAGAGAGTCTTGATCTCAGGACACCCCAGCAGCAAAGCTGCCCCCAGCTAGGGGATCCAGCACAGGGAGGAGCTGGAGCTGCTGCAGGGAGCCCAGAGAAGGCACCAAGATGAGCAGAGGGCT
Source organism: Fringilla coelebs (assembly GCF_963513975.1). Taxonomy (NCBI): domain Eukaryota; kingdom Metazoa; phylum Chordata; class Aves; order Passeriformes; family Fringillidae; genus Fringilla; species Fringilla coelebs. Next base: position 14,192,533 of record NC_140045.1, read on the forward strand.
GGAGCAGCTCTGCTGGGAGGAGAGGCTGAGAGCATTGGGATTGCTCAGCCTGGAGAAGGGAAGGCTTTGGGGTGGCCTCATTGTGGCCTTCCAGCACCCCAAGGGAACCAACAGCAAAGATGGAGAGAGACTGTTTATAGGGCCAGGACAAGGGGGATGGTTTCACACTGACAGAGAGTAGGATTAGATGGGATATTGGGAAGATATTTTCCCCTGGCAGGGTGGGCAGGCCCTGGCACAGGGTGCCCAGAGCAGCTGGGGCTGCCCCTGGATCCCTGGCAGTGCCCAAGGCCAGGCTGGACACTGGGGCTGGAGCACCTGGGACAGTGGGAGGTGTCCCTGCCATGGCAGGGGGTGGAAGGAGGTGATCTTTGGGATCCCTCCCAACCCAAACCATCCTGTGATTCTGACACCTCCTCACAGGTAACCTGGCCTGGTGTCACCCAGTCACCATGGCAGGTACAGGAGAACATCACCCATCCCAGAACTGCAACACACCTGCTCCACTTCCTCCTCTCCCAGCCAGGGCATGGTCATTCGGGATATGAATACAACAGAGGGATTAAATGTTAATCTGTCCATGGCATATAAATAAAACAGAGCAATTACTATGCTGGGAGAAATAAGGGGATGGATTATTTTAATTTGATCTATCTAGCAAATATGTTTTGACATTGTAGTTCAAAGATTAAGAATTCCACTCCCATTAGGGATAAAAAGCAATAATTAGAAATGACTGCAATGAAACCTCAATTTCCTTTCCACCTGTTTCCCACTGGAACAATTGCTGTGTGGAGCATAAGGAGAGAAAGGAACGAAAAAACATCAGCCTGGAGAAATTGTGCTTCAGTCGCACTGATTCTAATTATTCCAAGACCTGTCTCCAGTAGCTTTGCTAAACTAGTTGATTCCAAGTGATATCAAAACAAGTTGAAGAGGAGGAATATTTTCTCAAGGATTAATGATTTTTTAAAAAAGAAGCTTCATTTTGAAAATTTACTACTATGAATAGTTCTCTGTGAAAAGTATTTCAGGATCTTCACACAGGTGCTTGGACTCTGGTGAAATATGCATACATGGAGTTTAATTCTTTGTTTGGGGAGGGGGTAGAGAGCAGGAGTCCTTTGCTTGCATGAGAAATCAGAGCAGCTGGAGACACAGTGAGCAAAGGAAACTTGTGCTCTCTGTTAGGAGTCCAATATTTCAAAGCACTCAAGAATCTAAAATTAGGGCAGAATAAAAAAAAAAAAAGGTTTTCTTATCATTTTGCTTTTGGCACAGGACAAAATGACCCATTTTCTCACTGAGGTGCAAAGGAGGAAGAACAGGGAAAAGCAGAATAGTTTTTCCCCTCCTATCATGGGATCCCTTTTTGGCTAAAGACCTGAAATCAGAGATGCCATCATTCTGCAAAGCACTTATTTCAGCTGTTTCTTTCAAAAGATCTCGCAGGTGCACATCATTGGCAGGGCACCAAAGGTCTATTTTTTGCCATTTCTAAGCTATCAGCATCCATAAGAATGGGGCCACTGGGATCCCCACTGCTGGGAGCTGGCACCATCCCACCTGGAAAAGGGTTTGGAGAATTCTCTGCCCATGTGTACAAACCAGCAGCAACATTTCCCACTAATGAGCAATTCCTCAGGAAGGTTATAGAAAAGTCAAGGTTTTCATTAAGGGCTCTGGCCACTTAATTGGTCTATTCCAGCAAATGCAATAATATTTGCAGAAGGGCCAGGCAGATAAAGGAAAGAGTAAACAAGGTCAGAGTGTCTGTATGAAGCAAACCCATGGATGTGGGACTGGAAACCACTGCTGCTGCTGCCAGGAGGGGGATGTTCACCCCGTCCCACTGTCTGTAGCTTGCACTTGGGGGTAAGTTGTTGCTTGAAGCTATTCAGGAATTTGCCTCAGGGATGAGCAGGCTTTGTGGAATTGGTGATACATCTCCAGACACCCAGGGGCATGGAAGGGACAGGACCACACACTGCAGATGGTGCCCCGGAGTCCTTGATGTACCCTTGGGCAGTACAAATTAACTAAGAAAATTTGCTTTTCCTCTAAACTTGGATTTGATAAAATAAAATTTTCACAGAATCACAGAAGAGTTAGAGGAAAGTATTTAAAGCTCATCCAGTTCCGCCTCCTGCTGTGGTCAAGGACACCTTCCACTAGGCCAGGCTACTCCAACACCCATCCAACCCGGCCTTGGACACTTCCAGGGATGAGGCATCCTGATAAAAGCCACTGAAAGTATGCCTAGGAAAAGACAGAAAACAAAGCCCGCAAAATGAATTTTTCTGCAGTTTTGTGCCCTCCTGCCTTATTTAATTTCCCAGTTCACCTTCTTTAACTAAGTATTTTTTCCCCATAAAGGTGTGAAAAGCTGCTTCTATTATTGGACATTAGCAGTAAAATACAAGCAAGTGCAGAAGCCCCTCCATGGTAACACCCAGCAGAGCCCTGCAGCCCCTGGAACACAGGGCACCCGGGAAGATGAAACATGAAATGCTCAAAACAGACCAAAGGAAGCATTCCTAATGTGAGTAATTATCCTGTGGCGCTTCCTGCCATGCGATACAAGAGAAGCAAATAATGCAGAATAATTCCTCAAAGACCCAGTTACTGAGTTGAATAACAGCATCAGCTGCAGTTTCGCTGCCTAGGTCTCATATTATGAAGGGCTCCTGGTGCCCGTGCTTCAAACTAATCCCCTGCTGGGATTAGAAAAGCAAACAATATCTCTGTTTCAGTGACAGTCACAACTTCAGGTAATAAGGAGGGCTCAGGCATGGGCTGGGGAAGGAGATAAAGCATTAGTTTTGCATTCACTTCTCCAATGGACCCCTTCAGTTATCCCTGACTCTCTTCTCCTGTTGTGGAGGAAGCCTGTCTCTAATGGGGATGCTTCACCTTTCCTTAAAGCCAACTGCTGGAAAATCTAAAGCACCTTAGAAATGCAAGGAGCTTGCATTTTCCTGAGCAAGTACCACCTCTGGCTGCAGGGAGAGGCCAGTTCCCATTTATCACAGCTCCCAGGCGTGGCCAGGTGTCTTCGCATCCCAGCTTTTTGGGTGCTGAGCGCCCTGTCCCAGCCCGTGCTCAGAGCGGGTTTTTGAGCAGCCAGCCCCGTTGATGAGGAGGATGATGGCCATGGCCGTGCCCTGCCCCAGCTCGGAGGACCTGCTCTCGGCATGCCCAGGGCGGCACAGCCCCGTCCCGGGGCAGGTGCTGCTCTGCAGTGTCCTCAGGGAGCAGCTATTTCGTGTCCTTACAGAGTAACCTCGGAGCTGCTACATCAGTAAATGGGGAAGTTACACATTAGGTCGTAACATTTCAGGCCCTATTAGGAACAAAAGTGCCTTTGTGAACATGCGGGTTACTGAATAACCTCCTCCATCCCCATAAAAACTGTGAGTGGGATTGAGCTTTTTTCTTCTTTTTCAAAAAAAATCTGGTTTATATGCAAGTCAGGATCTTGAGGCTCTGTTTTGTGTCTCCACAGCTTGCTTGCCTTGTTCTCAGCCTATCAGCTATCCTCGAAGCCGGGTTTTGGTAGGACTGAGCTCCAAAACAGCTTTTGGGTCCCAAGACAAAGGGGGCTGAGATTCTGTTGTACAGGGCAGGAGTAAAAGTACCCCTTAAAGGTCCAAGCTCACCCATCTTTGGGTGTGTTAAACCTGCTCCATGCTGCCTGGAAAATGGGAAAACAAGTCAGGATTGGTTTTGGGTTTTCTCCAAACACAAGCAGAACCACCTTGAAGAGAGGGAAGTGGAGAGGAAAGAGGAAAATAACAACACATGTATACATGCTGCTGGCACGAGATATCCTAGCCAATAACCCTGAGGTCAGAGCTTCTCCCAGCCCACGGTGGTTGGATGGGTTTGATGATCCGGGTGGCATGAGGCACTGTGCAGCTGCTGACTGGGCCAGCAGCAGGGTGGGAAGGTGTACATAACCTCCCAGCCCGTCCCTGCCCTCTGCCATGCCCCAGGCACACCCCTGATTGGGAACCTGATGTGCCTATTTATCACAGGAACATTTCCCAGCCACTCTGAACTCACTGCAGAGGACGCTGAACTGCTGCAGTAGCAGAGTCTGGCCCTGTCCAGCAGCCCCTCACAGGGCACAGCTGCTCCTTCTCCTGCTGCTTTCCCACCTTCTGTCTCCTCCAGGCCACCTCCTGCCACGTTCTTCCTCTCTGTAATAGCCATGGTTTTAGGGACTAGCCATAGCAGAGACACCGATGTGCCACACACTGGTGCCCTCCACCCTTCCATGCACTGCTGCTCGTTCTCTGCAGCCCTTCCTCACACTGACACAGCCAGTGACTGAAAACTGACTGACACGGGGAGCCCTGCCACTGCCAGAAGTGACCTGAGCTTGAATTCTGTCTCCCTGAAAGAGCTGGTCGGGGGACCAAAATGACACAGCTCCTGCTCTTGTGCTGAACTGAGCTGTTGTCAGGTTCTCCAAACAAGCCTTGTTTTCACACAGAGCCAGATGGGTCCTCTCTCCCTTCTGCCAAGCTCCTGGAAACCTCCCCTGCACAGAGCCCTGGGAACTCCAAAGGAACAGCCCTGTGCTTTTTGACCCTAGTTTCCTCTTGTGAGCTGAAGAGAGTGCTTCTCTCATGAGCAGACCTCTCAGGCCTCTCCCTTGAAGGAGCCCTGACGTTTCTCCAACTCTGATTATGTTCCTGGCATTTCCCACTGTCTGCGCTGGGCACTCTGCTGGCTCATGCTAAGCTGCTCAGGCTGTGAGGCTCGGGAAGGACCCACGGGCACATCTGCCATCAAGCAGCCACCGAAAATCACAGCAGAGGCAGAAGCAAAGTCAGCCCAAGAGCTCCCATCTCACGGTTCCCAAAGCAGCACCCTCGCCACTGGATAATGTGCTCGAAAGCACATCTATAAATAAACTTGGGCCTTGTGTAAACCCAATTAGAATACACTGGCAAGTTATTCAAGGAGGCTGGCAGACACATTCTTTACCTCAGGTGTCAGCCACAGGAGAGTGTTACAGGGCTTGCATTACAGGGAACACTTTGTGACTTTGAGTTATATTGCACTTAGCCTGTAAGTGAAACAATAACAGCTTGGTCTGTGGAGATAACACCCCAGATCAACTCCCTCCAATAAATTAGTGAAACATTCCACTCCGCAGCCCTGCAGTCTCACACCTCTAAATATCAACACAAACTTCAAGGGTTTGATAGAAAAAATGGTGTTAAGTCTCAGGGTGTTTGAGGAATTTCCCAATATGCACTAAATTAACTTTCTGGCTGCACTAACCATAGTGGTTGAAACCAGCCCCATCTGAGACAGATGCAGGGCAAGAGATACAAGCAGCTGTTTTGCACATGAAATCAGATTGAGATTAACACTCAGACTTGGAGTTCTCGCTCTGGGGGTAAAATACAGCTCCTCTGTTTAAAAATACCTCTGGTTTCTTCAGTGGACTACAATGGAAAAGGCTGTGAAAAACAAAAAATATAAACCTCTCCCTTCAAAAGAAAACCATTGACATACATTCATCTTCTTTGATTCCTCTGTCTTGGCATTTTAAAGATTAGGCCATGGAAATCTACTTCCTCAGATTCAACTGGAGAAAACCACTCACTGGTGCAGGAGGACCAAGGCAGCCCAAAACATGACAGAAGGATAAGGATAAAATCAGGAGGAAGGTGAAGTTTTGTACAAGGAAGTCTCCTAGTGAGGAAAAGAAATGGGAGAAAGGGAAGGTTTTCATGGATAGAAGCTGGTGTAGATTTGTGCACTGGGGACATGGACTATGCTTTTTTTCCCATTTATTGGTATTTACATAAATTTAAAATCCTGGAGGAGAGAAGAAACAGCTCAGGTGCCGACCAGAGTGGATAAAATGGATCAGAATTCCCTGGAAGCTGGTTTCTTTTGCCCCTTCCCTGGTTAGAGGTGAGCCTGAACACTCCAGTAGCCTCCCCCTGGCCTGGCAGCACGTCCCGGAGGAATCAGCTCATTTAGGCCACTCGGCAGATAACACGCGTTTGTTTTCTGAAAGGCAAAGCAATCTGTCCATAAGGATTTCTCACGCTTCATGTGCCAGCCCTGGCCAGGGAAATACAACATTAACTACATCAAAAGAAATTGTTGAATGAATAAATTATAAAAGCATTCAGGGTACCTGTCTGGGGTATTATTTCACACGCTGGTGCCGAGGAGGTTAAAGGAGCATGTTTTGCTGTTATTGCATTCCCAGCTCTGTTTGCAAGGACCCAGCATTGATGTGAAAGTGAGACTATGGACATGAGCTCAGTGCTAGCACAGCTGGACCAGGCACAGAATTTGCCAGCGTCACCTCTCCTCCAAGCATTTCCCTCCCGAGAAAGGCGGCACCCGCTGCTCCTGGGCAGGACAAGAGGCAGAAGCGCCCTCCAGACAAAGCTGAACACGAGTCCATTGAAACAATTCCTCAAATTGCAAATTCACAGCCCCATGCTGCCAGAGAAGCCCCGGCCTCCTCCTCCTCCTCCCTGCAGCCAGCTCAGTATGCACACCTGGCTTAGCCAGCATCCCCGTCCCAGAGACAGCTCTGGCCCAGGGTCACTGGTGCAGGAGCGCCCGGGGACCAGTCCACAGCCGAGGATTTCCAGAAGCTTTTGTAAACATTGTACAATCAGCCTCAGACCCCTTGTGTGGACAGGCTGAGCATTATCCATCTTGGTTTCTTAGCTGTGGAAAGAGAGGGAGACAGTCCTTCAGGGCTTTACCTAATATCTCACACAAATCCTACAAGAGAATTAGGATTGTCACCCAGATCTTTGGATTACCAGCCTTTTTATATGCAATTTATTCTTGATCAAAACCCTACAGTCCACCTCAGGGTTTTGTTTGCAGGAAGATTTCTAACCTAGCAGAGTTTACACAGTTGCATTTTTTCTAAGAAGAAAGAAAAAAAAAGGGGAAAAAAAAGAAAGAATAAAGGAGCCAACTACCATTTCAACTGGCAATAAAACACAAAGTTTGTGTTTGGGCTAAGAACAGTCATTGAGAAACTTATAAATCAAAGCTTCCTAAATAATACAGGGAGGAGCACCCAAAATCCAACTGCTAATCCCAGAATTAGCTCCTTTGCTGATCCCCAGTTTCATTCATGGAGCAGTAGGGTGAACACATGACCCCATAAAGCTACAGGATCACAGCCACTCCCAGCAGTGGGACCAGGGTCTCACTTGGGGTTGCTTAGTGGGTGAATGTTGCCTTTGGCATGATGGATCTCCCTGGGCCACTGTACATTATTACAAAACTGTATTAATTTTGGCCTTTTACCCAGAGAAATAAAAGCTTGTTTGGGACTAAAGCCTACCCACATGTAGAAAGGCTCCAAAATTCAGTGGTGGTGGGGGAAAAGGAAGCTCAGAGTCAGAGGCAAAAATGGGGATCTGCTGCTGCCTGGCAGCAAATTCAGAGTCCTCAGGACAAAAGATTTTAATTTGGCCCCTGCTGTAGAAGCACAGCCCCGCCTGGCTCATCTCCCCAGGCAGGGCAGTAAATCACTGTGCCCACATCTGGCCCCTCTGCTGCCCTGGCCATATGTCAGCCCTCAGTGCTGGTTACCCAGCCTGGGGAGCCCCAGCCCCGAGTGCCCCCAGCTCCCCCTTGCCAGCTGAGGGGGATTTCAAGGTATATCATCCCAGCTACCTCCCAGAGGTGTTATTTGCCATCTGGAGCAGGGCAAGCATTCCCAATGAATGTATTATCCGTCAAAAAGCACACTTTTTTGCAAACTCAAATTGTTTATATTTGAAATATGTCTTGCTTGGGGAAAAAAAAAATCCATAAAATAAAATTATTGGTGTTTGTAAAGAAAAATACTTCAGTTTTCCTTTGAAATGGTGCCCTTGTTTTTGAAGTGAGAACAATCTTTATTTATAGAAAGAATTTGAAAGAATGGAAAACTTAAACCCAACAGAATATTTACTGGGTTACTCACAATCAGATGGTCAAATAAAAAAAAAACAACAAAACAAACAAATCAAACTCATTGCAATAATTTTCCTCTTTCCATGCCCAAATAAGTTTACACCAACCCAATTCAGCTTCAGCAAGTCCCACTAAAACCAAAACCCAGATTAGGGGCACAGAGTGTGGTGCAATAGGAGAGAAATAATTGTCCCTGTTCTATTCTCCCTGGGACTCTGTGGTCCCCAACACACTTGACCCTCAGGTTTTGGGGACCCCGGATTTCACCCTGAGCTGGTTTGCACAAAGACTGCACGAGGGGGTGACATTCATCCCACGAGTCCTCCTGGCCCGCACATGCTGGTGCTGATCTCCCTCTCCTGCTTTTCCACCTCCCAAACCAGCAGAGCCAGGACCTGCGGAGGGGCTGGGCTTCCCTGGGAGCACCGTGGGTCCTGCCAGAGCCCAGCCTGCTGAGCAGCACCTGGGCCAGCCTTTCCCAGGGCCCAGGGGATGGCACAGGGGATGCTCCAGGGTCGGGAGGGAAAGCACCATAGCACAGTCTAAGGCTTTCTTCTTCTTTAAATGTGTCTAGAGAATGAAATAATTTTGACTCCAGGCTGTTCACAGCTGTCAGGTCTGAAATGGATTTTGCCACTTTGGTGTCAGAAGGCTGGGTCTGCGAAAAGAGACATAACATGCAAACCTTCATAATAAGGAGCCAAATCATTTTTAAATTGAGCCGTAGCGTCTCTGGTGGTGTGACATCAATTTAATTCTCTTGCTGCCATGCTTAGACAGAGACACTCCCTACCTAGCTTGTGATCACAGAAAAAAGTGTAATAACCACATAACAAGGATCCCCAGGAAAAAAAATCTGGGCTTTTAAAGAGACTGTGCTTCTGAGTACTTACATTTCAGTGGATGGAAAATAGTTTCTCAAGTATACTTTGCCAAAATTCTCTGAAACACCCTTTTCTTTCTGTTTGATTATTCATTTCATGCTTAGAGTCTTTTAAAATACTGCTACTTCTAGAGAGCAGAGAAATGTGCATCTTCTCAGATAAATGACAAACCTTAAGGTTCTGCTTCACTCTTTTCCTCTTTCAGCTGTTTCAGCTCCTGAATCAGTGAGCACACAGAACAGATTTTCTGTCTGTGTAAGGAGAGCTGGTGGATTTGAAAGACTAAAGCAATGTTGCAGGTTTCTCTGCTTCAAGTAGGGCTGAGAAATTACAAAAGCCAATCTAATAAAAAGGCATTTCTTTCCAAGTGTTCAACGTGATTAAAACCCAGCCAATTAAATCTGGGATTCAATATAAAACCTGAATGTTTCCAAATGTATAAAACACTTGACACCAGCCTGACATCTGCCCTTTCCCTCCAGCTTTCCATATGGAAAAGAGATCTACTTGCCATCTCTGAGCTGCTCTGTAGCAAAGGAGTTTGGACTGAGCTAAACTAGATTTGCCAGCAAAGCCTTTACCTTTAGCACAGGTCCTAAACACAGATTTGTTTCACTCCTCCACAATTCCTAAAGCTGCTTTATATCACATAAAAATGCTCTACTGGCTCAAAGTCCCTTGCCCTGGACGATCATTGGTCTGACAGCGGCAGCAGGAGATGCTGTTCAGAGAAGCCCATGAGCCTGACCACTCCTGCATGACTGCTAAAAATCCCCCTTTGAACCTGCTGATTTGCCACCTCCATCACCTTGCAAACCTCTCCCGTATTGCATTTCAGCATTCTCATCTCCAAACTGATTTGCCACCTCCATCACCTTGCAAACCTCTCCCGTACTGCATTTCAGCATTCTCATCTCCAAACTGAACTCACGGCCACAGGAAGCAAGCTCTCCATCCCCATTTTACTACAGCACCGTCTCCAGGTACACCATGGTCTTCACAGGACTAATTTTACCTCATCGTGGAACTAGTTTTAAAAGATGAGTGGTCAAAGTGCAATTTGGCCCCGTGTGCTGCCGAGGGGACACGAGGATTGTGCAGGCACATCCTCAGTGCTGAGTGGGGAGCTCAGGGGACAGCTGCTGCAGTGTGCTGCAAACACAACTCCATTGCAGCCCAGTGCTGTTGTCATAATGAGGCTGTTTTGTTGCATTTGTCATCCAGGTAAGCTCAAAAGGACTGTTTCTCACAGAGCAGCTCCATCCTGCTCTCAGGGAAACCGCCTCCATTCAGCATCTGCACTGCAGGTTAATAAATACCACTGTGTCATTTCCTCCACTTGCTGGTTTGAGCAAATGTCAAAGGGCAACAACATTGCAGCAGAAACCTGCTGAAAAGGGAAACAGCAGGGACCAATAACATCTGAAATGGTTCTACATCCCCCATCCAAATTCTTCTAGGTTTACTTCATATTCATGGTAGCTTTGAAGAAAAGCTCTGATTTAGTATCACTGCCCAATCCCTTGAAGTACTGAATGCCAGCAAGTGGCTGGTGGAAACATTAACATAGAGACTTTTCAAAAATCTACTTTTTTGACACTCCAGACTATCTGACAGCCTCCCCCTTGTCTTGAGTTATACAAAAAATGGAGCACAGAAGTGGATTTGATTTAAGGTTTGTTAGAAAGATTCACAGGTCCATCTGGTATTTCCTTTAAAAAACCAAAACAAGTACAAAACCCCTACTAACAATGACAAAATCCCCCTAAACTAATACTTCAGTAGCATTTAAAAAAGACAGAGTGAAACTCTTTGTTAGCCATAATTCTCAGGTCACCATGAAATTTACATTGGAAATACCTGAACAATCCCCCCTACTCTGTCCTGTACCTCAATGAAAATGTTATTATTAATTAAAATGCATAACAGGCTTTAATGTGTCCAAGAAATTCACTGTGTTTACCAGAAACATGAATTCTACCAAATTAGTGCACAGTGTGATAATTTTTTGGCAGTGAAAAGGTGATTGAGCCGAGATGTCATCAAAATTATATTTTTCCCTGAGATATTTTAGGATTAATGTATTTGAGTGGCGATCACTGCCCCAGGCCAGGCCAACCCTCACACTGCAGGAGCGAGCAGGCACAGCCCCAGCACCCAGCTCTCCCCACAGCTGACCCCACACAAGCCTCCACCCTTTTGTAGGGGGATTCCACATGGATGGAAGTGCTGTTACGTAGGAAAGGCTCTTTTACTCACAGTTTGGAAGCAAAAATGCAAACAGGCAATTTGGACTGGACTGGAGCTACCCCTGCCAAGGACCAAAACCCACCAGCATCACCTGAAAGCTTTCAAAGAGGATTTCAGCAGCAGAGGAGCAGTGAGTGAGTGGCAATAGATTAATCACCAGAGAAGGAAGGCTCCGCAGTGACCTGCTGGCCCTGAGGCAGGAGGAATCACTGGATGGCTTTGGAAGGGACCTGAGCAGCATTTTGTCCTACCCTCTGCCGTGGGCAGGGACTCCTTCCACCAGACCAGCCTGCCCCAAGCCGCATCCAGGGCACTGCCAGGGATCCAGGGGCAGCCCCAGCTGCTCTGGGCACTCTGTGCCAGGGCTGCCCACCCTGCTGGGGAAGAATGATTCATAATATCCAATCTAAACCTGCTCTCAGCCGGTGTGAACCCATTCCCCCTCATCCTGTCACTACACGGCCCTGTAAAATCCAGGACAGCCCACGAGTTTGGTCCGTCCCAGCTATGGAAAAGCAAAGACAAATGGGCAGAACAAGATCTTCCTCAAGGAATAATTTTCCACCCCTTTGCCATCTCGTGACTGCTGTCGCAGGCTGTGGATGGGCCACATTCTGAGGAGAGCCCAGGGATGGATGCTGCCCTGACCTAACAGGAGCAAGGCCTCTGGGCAGGTTCCAATTAGCCAAAATTAGTCAGCTGTGGCCAGGGTTTGCCTTCCTTTAAGCACCAAGTGGTGTGAAAGCAATAACCCTTTTCGGCACGTTGCCCACTCAACCCTTGGTGGCCTTACCCCCTTCCCCAGGGAGCCTCCTCCAGTTTTGTTTCTCCCCTTCCTGAGCCATGCCAATTATTAAAGTCTCTGAGCAGCCCCATTATCATCCTGGGCAATTCTTAACTCACTAGGCTTTAAAGTTGTTGGACTGCAGGAAAAACACCCAAACCAAGCAAACGCTTAAGCACGATAAAAGGATGTTAATGTTTCACCCCACCGACAATGACTGAGTCTGTAAGACAATTATTATGGATATTTCCCTGGGTTTAGTGTTACTTTTTTCCTGACTTGAGGTCCTTTGCGTGGCATCTAATTAAAAATAGAGGAGTTTAATCTGCAGCCAACCTCAGAGGTTGATTTGAATTCTCCCACTGAGAACTTTCAAACATGGAAGCATGCCTGTTTGCACCGATGGGATCCAATATCCTGCCTTTGCAATGGACATTTTACATTTTGGCAGGCTGCACGCCCAGGATTGTGCCAGACTGCAGCATTAATAATTCACTACCTGATCTGATCTTCCAGCAGGAAACACAAGTAAAGATGACATTAAGTGCTGCTTGGCTTCCCCTCCTCTGCCATTCTCCTGTTGTGTCTTCAGATTGTGCTTAATCTGATGGGAATTTAGTATTAAATTAACACAAAAAGTCACATTTTAGGAGGTCAAAACTACATCTACAGCTGAAGAGAGAAGCTGGATTTCCTGCTGAGTTTACTTTTAACACCAACATTTTAATTTTTGTTTGGATCTCTGTTTAAGAAAGAGATGAAATGTGTTTAGATTAGGATGCAGGAGAGGATAGCAGAAATTTTAGATTCCTAATGAGCAGTGCATTAACACTTTTCTCCTGGTTGCCTGAAAAAACAGGTTACCTGTGGAGACGGGAGGACATTTTCCTTCTTGAGGGGAAGAACTCCATTTTCTAACAAGGTTTGGAAGCTTTTTCTCAACACTGCAACAGAAGAAAAACCTCCTCTATGAGTAAACTCCAAAACAAGTTTATACGGTTGAAAATGGTGTGAGGCATTTCTGCAGTGCCAGGAAATAGCCATGACACACCTGCACCTGCCCAGTGAGGGGCTTGTGGTCTCCCAAAAGCTTTCTTCAGTGACAAAGCTGCAATGCCCAAAGTGACCTAAAAGCTTTAGCAAGCTACAAGTGTCCCCCTTCTCAGAAAGTGGATTTTGCTTTAAAAAACAAAGCAAACAAAACAAAACAAAACAAAACAAACAACCCCCTAGAAAACTGAAGAAGATAACCTTTCAGAGTGTTTTGTACAACATGCAGTTTTTCATGTAGCCCTATGTACTTTCTATTTGATGCCTTAATTATTGCTATTAGAAAAGCTATTAGAAGGAAGGAAAAATACTTTGCTTTCTTTTCCAACATAGACTGTGCTAATATTTAGCATTCATCCCACTGTTCTGGTACTGTTATCACATTAACACTTAGAGATCCCAAGCAAGGTCAATGCCTTTGTCTGTCAGCCTTTGTACAGTCAAGAGACAGTCCTTGCCCCAAAGACCTTAAAATATAAATAGATAAGACAGACAAAGGGAGAAAGAAAGGGAACATTTCTATCATCATCACAGATAGGAAACAGGGAGATAAAATGGTTTGCTGGAGGTCAGTGACACAGAGGTGGGGAAAAAACACTCTCAAGTCTCTGTCAAGCGTCTTTAACCATGAAGCTGTCCAAAAAAAGTCTGTATTTCCTCCAGTGTTTCATTTAGGTCCCTGCAGAGATGCCCAGAAAAGGAGGCTGTAAGGAATCAGTGCAGACATTCAGAGAGGTTTAGTTTCCAAGAGGAACTTCTGAAAGGGTTGTGGCAGAAACAGCAGAAATTTCACCAAAGCTGGGTCCCAAAGCAGATACCCAAATTGGCGAGTCTGGACTCCACTACTCAGAACACACAAGTCGAGAAAAGCAGCCCAGAGCTGCTCCTCATTGTCCATATTAACAGAAAAAAATGGGAAGTGGTGGTCAAGACGTCACTCTCCAAGAAATAAGAGCAAGAAAAATGTAGGGCAGGATGAGATGAGGCAAGAGTTTAAATTGATCTGCCTTCAGTGCGCCAATGATAGCACAAGGATATGCCTGGTTTAGTTCCACATTCCCAATAAAGACTGACACATTAAAAAGACAGTGGGACCTATTTTGGGCAGAATTGCAAAAAGAGAAGGACCAAGTTCATGGCTACCCTTTACACTGCTATACAAAGTCAGAGAAAAAAAAAACAAAGGGAGAAAAAAACCCACTAGGCTTTATGGTACAAGACATTCTGTAGAGGATTTGCACTTCAGCTCCATTCAGCGACTGGTGCCTGCCTTGTCATGTGAGATTTCCCATCCTTTATTCATTTTTCTCCTTGTGTCATGATGTCAGAGAAAGAGCCCTCCCCTTTCTCCCTCCCAGCCTTTATTTCCTTGAGAATCTGGGGGCAGCTGGCTCTGTGATTAGCTGTGCACAGGGTGGTGGCTCTTTTCCCTGTCTCTGACATGCCAAGCAGGTAATGTTAGAAGCCTTATGTTGAAACAGAGTTGAAGAGTCTGTTTAGTTAACCTAGGTTAAGTTCTGCTGTTTCTCTCTGCTTTCTCTGCCTTCCTCCCAACATAACTGGTCAAGGGAATTTGCATTTTTGGGGTTTTTTTGTCTTCACAGCGTTGTTGGTGTTAGACTACAGCAGGGACATCTATAGTGACACATAAACTAAGCAGCAGTGCAGGAAAAAACAAGTCACATCTGTTTCACCAAAATCTTTTAGTGTAGGGTTTGTGCTCAGCCTTGTTGCAAGACTCTGTGCAGGCACTGGTTACGGAGATTCATTTTGGCATCAGAGTGCAAGAGAGCCTCCTGCTCCACACAGCTGCAAGAAAAGCTGGTCCCAGCTCGGCTCCGGGTTTTTCTCTGGCTACAACCAGCAGTGCTGGGCTTTGTCTCAGCCTGGATGAGTGAAGGGGTAAGGGCAGGTCTGTGCCAGGCTGTGCCTGTCGGACCACAGGCTGCTCCATGGATGTAACTCTGCCAGTTATTCAGCCCCAGTGAGCCTGCGCTCGGCTTTCCAGGGACACTGCAGAGCCGTGGGCATCCTCTGCTTCCCAGACCCTTCCTGACAAGCACAGGACTGAACACAAGAAAATCTGAGAAATCAGGGGGTTTAGAGAAATAAGCACAGCACCAAAATGAGAAACCCTGCCTGCTCCACACTGCGCACTATCACTTTGCCCATTCCTAATGCAACTCTTAGAATATTTTCTTGTCTTTTCCCCCTCCTTCCTCACATCTATTACTCTCCCCTCCACACTTCCCACAAACAGGAATGTCTTTCAACCCCTCCTCTAATTTTTCTCCACAAACACACAGAGCCTGCTGATCAGGACAGGGAGCAGAGGTTCTTCCTAATTGCACTGGTCAGGAAGATAGTTCATATTGCAGGAGCAGCACTCGCAGGGACCCCTCAGTCCCTGTCCTGCCTGCAGACCCACACCTGTCCTTTGTCACAGCTGGGCCACCCAGATCTGGAATCTAATCCCAGGAGGACTGGAAGGGAGGTTATTTTATCTGTTTTCTCTTCGGAGAAAGGCAAACAGGATGGGCATTCATCGATCTTGAGAAAGAAACATTAGCCAAGTCAAACACACAGTGGGCTCTGAAGAAACAGGATGTCCAGGATGTTATGCCTGGATTCACCTTGGTACCTCCTCTTAAAATAAGGACAGACTTGGAGAAGAAATAATGAGATGTAAGCCCAGCATGAAGAAAATTTCCAAGAAGCATTGGCCACGTCTGTTCTATTTCAATGCAGACTCCCCACAAGAGAAAGGGAGCTGGGACTCACTGCTGGCAGCCACCACCATTAGCCCCAGGAACTCATCATCACCCGTCCTGATGTCCACTCAGCCTGAGTCCCACCTTCACCAGCAGTGCCTGGACCAAATCAGCCATTCACCACAACACCCTTGCAAGGCCCACTGAAAAAAGGTTTTCCTCTTACTTACTCTGTGGTTGTGCCCCTGGGAAGGTGGAGACGTGACTGGAGGAAGAGCCCACACATCTCCAGGTGCAGCCAGACATGGATCAGAGGTAGCCAAGACAAAGACACCTTGGCAGGAGATAGGAGCAGTGGCACAGTGACCTGTCCCCACAGCACACACAATTTTGTGGCAGGAGGGATGTAAGGACGGCACAGGCTCCCCAGAGGAGCTGTGGCTGTCCCAATCCTGGTTCAAGGCCAGGTTGTCTGGGGCTTGGAGACGACAGGGCAATGGAAGGTGTCCCTGCCATGGCAGGGATGGAACGAGGTCCTTCCTATGGCCTTACTATGATTCTATGAAAATGGGGCTGCCAAGAGACAAGCAAAGAGAGCTCCAATGAGCACAGTCAAAAGCCAGGCTCTGTGTTCAAGGTCATTACAGTCTTCTGGCTGGAGGTGTGGCATTTTGAAGTTTCTGTTGCTTCCCAGGTCTAATCAGCGCTGATGGTCCCACAAGGAGCTGTGGTCCTTCACCTTCAGCGAGGTTCTCTTGCCAGAGAACTGTGAAGAACAGAAGTATAATTAAAAAGCATTGGGGAGGCTTTTATGGAAATGGGTGATGGCTCTGTTTGAGCTGAAAGTCAAAGTTTTGTTTGATCTCATTTACCAGTAAGTAAATTTACTAGTTCAGAGAACTGACCACTGGCATGGACCTCACAAATTTATTTCCTTGTCAGTATTCTGGGGCTTGTATTACCTTCTGTAACAATAACACTGTAAAATTTGACCTGCACCAATGCTGAATTGAAGAGATTTCACAAAAGAGAGCGAACAGACCTAACCTGACCATCCAGGAACTGATTAAAATGAACACCCCTGAGATCAGTGTAATAAGATTTGACACTTGCAGGCTTGCCATGAGAGACCTGAGTTTGTGTACCAGCTTTCCTCCTTAAGCCCAGCCCTGCAGACCTCCACCCCCAGTCAGACCCCTCCGGACACTCCGGCAAGTGGGAAGCAACTCACATCCCATGCAGGTTTCCCTTGACCCAATCCACCTCCTGTTTCTGGTTAATATCTTTTAGCAACTACTTTTAATGCCAAAAACAAAGTTTTTCAGCTGATAGGAGATGTGCACATTTCTCGTGGGAAATGAGAATTTCTTTTAGAGTGCTTTTGCTGGAAGAACACATTCACTAAGTGGGGGTCTTCCCATTTCCCACTTTTCCTGAAGAACCAGTTCGTATTTCCTTTGGAAGTTTTTCTTCTCTCTGTAAAATACAGTTTGTTTTTAAGCTGGAAGCTTTAGTTGTTTTGGCTGAAGTGGCACGTTGTTACCTCTGGGGGTTTAACAGTGTAATTTTACTGTTTTGAAAAAGCGTTTGAGAGAAACTTACCTAAATGGGAGCTTTTACCACAGAAGGCCATTAAAAGTTTTGGAAGACTTTTGCCTAAGTAAAAATTGCTCTTAAATAATGCTATAGTCCTGCTCAGATTTAACTTCTCCCTGTTTATTTAATTTAGTTTCTGCAGTATGGTTGCTGGCAGGAAATTGGAGGCAATCCCAACCTCAGATTTATTAACACACCTTTCTTGAACATGCTACTAGAGATTTATGGCTGTCAGCTTTGACTTAGCAACATTTGAATGACAAACTCTTTCAAATGAAAGAGTTTTCAAAAATCTCTATCCAGGATCAGCACCTTGTAAATTTGCCTGTCACAACTAATTCTGTTTGTACTGTTCAAATTTATTCTGATATTCAAGTTTGTACTGAAAATGGAAACTTTATCTAAGCTATTATTGAGAAATATTATTTTAAAACAATGGGAAAAAATAAAGCAGCTTCATGGGGGCATTTCTGATTTTTAAATTTAAATTAAACAAGCCAGATTTGGAGGTTTACAGAAGATAAAAAATTTACACAGGAGATTCTCAGCACAGATCACCTCATAGTGATTTTCTATTTCCCACCAGCTCTAAAAGGCATTCAAACATAGCAGTAAAAAGAAAAGCTGTTTTAACTGAGCCCCCTTGCCCCCTTTTGCATCCCTGAGCATCTGAAGACCGTTGATTCCCAGGCAGAGAGAGCAAGCACAGGAGTCTGTGCTGGAAGACATGCTCTAAGAGGAGGGGCAGGGCAGGAGGCAGGAGTGGTGCTTTCATCCCAGGATGCTGTGGCAGAGGCTGGAGAGGTTCTGGGATACCCATGGAACACTGGCCCTCAAGTGCTGCCGGTGCTCTAATCCAGGGGTATTTGAAATTTCAATTATTTATGTGTTCATGCTGTGGGTTAATGCTGACTGACACTAAAACACTGCCTAGATTTAGCTTCATAAAATTTTTATCCCCACTATGAACTGCAAGTCTTTCTCCAATTTCATTTAAAGGAAACAGAGTATTGAAAAGCCTACTGAGGAATTCATGAGCAACTAACTACAACCTCACTTTTCCTCCTAGTCAAATCCTGGGACTTCATTACCATGGCAACATGTCATAATTTTAATTCCCTCCCTGATTGCCACTGCAGAGAAACCAATACATGTTCTTGCTCTCCTTGCAGCCTGCCATGCACTTTGTAGTGGTTGTAAAGGCTCATGGCATGTGCTTCCCAGGGCTCATGATCCAGAAAAGGATGCTGTGTCCTTTCTTTGGGTTAAACACCCAGAAAAAAATCAATAAAATTCAGCAAACCTGACTCAGGCAACTCAGGCAATGCCTGTGGTGTTCTGACCTCTGGGCATCTCAAACAGTCAGGCACAGCCCAGGGCAGTGGAAGCCTCTGGAAAGAACAAGTTCGCTATATGTTGTGGGGTTTTAGGAATTACACAAGAAGGAAGAGCAGCTTCCACCAGAGAGAACTGGAAAAGGGATGAGAGGTCTTTATGAGGACAAAGGGTCTCCAGCAATCATCAGTCCCTGGTTTGAAGTTTCACCTATTTTGGAAATCATCACACTCCAAAGCACTTACAGGATTATAATCTCCCTGCTGGAATCTGAAACGGGGCCTGAAACACTAACAGACTGATTATTATCTTAATTATTTGCCTAGTTTACATAAAATCACTTTTTTGAGGCTGAAAAGCCCCGTTCAGACTCAGAGCCCAACAGGGAACTCTGGCAGGGGGTCACAGATATTTGGTGCTGCCCCACACACAGAACATTGGTCGGTGAGCCCTGCAGGAATTCAGGTGAGACGGGCCAGGGCTGGACACAGCTGCTCCATCTCTTGGCATGATCCACGAACGCTCTGTCAACCCTCAGAGCTGATGTGCTGCAGCTCCCCAGCCCCTTGCCAGCCCCCTTCTCCTGGGCCGAGCTCCAGGGCTCCCCTCCCAGCGCACCCCAGCAAGGATGGACACAGTGGGTGTCCCTGCAATCGGCATTCCCTGGGAATTAGACCTCCCACGGCAGGAAATTCTGGGGTTTATTCCCACAAGCCTCCTATGTGCACCCGTGAGCAAGCAACCAGAGGGACAGAACCCATGGGTAAGCTTACCCATGCCTTCTAGAAAAAGCTTACCCACGGGTTCTTACCCATCACACAGAGGTAAAGGTACAAAGGATCTTCTGGAGCTTGGACCTGCCCTCTAAACTCACTTCAACTGCATTATTCATGTGTATTTATCATGCGTGTGCACATATCTAATATTCATTATATGTATATGTATTTATAATGCCCAATTTTGTTGCAGACATCTGGAGAGTCACAACTCATTTAAGCACAGAAAAAGCATGGGAGATTCACCTTTCTTTAAGGGCAGGAATAAAGAGATGAGCAGGTTGAAATAGTGGAATATATGCAGCTAAAAGCCAGCCTTTCCCCTCACCTCTAAAAATCCAGCCTTCCTTCTTGCTGAAGGGTTAAAATTTCTGAACAGAAACCACAGTGTTTTCCTTCTTTTTTTTTCTGAGCTTTTTTATTTAGTTACTCTTTCATGATTGTTTTTCTTAATCTAAAAAGTGATCTAAGTAATTATAATCATAAAATGGATGTGAGCAAAATGGGTACTGCGGGGTTTATAAAACACAAATTTCCCTTTTCTGGGAAATTTGGTCTCTCCTGCACTTAAGCCTCTCCAGCTCTGCCCAGACTCCTGAGGTGGCACGAACCCCGCAAGGCCTGTAAGGGCTGGAGAGGAAATCACTCCAATTTCCAGCTCTCCTCAGCAGATGCAGGATTGCTAACACAGCCCTGAGCACTGCCCGGGATGCTGCCCTCACTGCAGTGGGGAGGGATCCTCATCGAGCAGAAACCAATAAATGTCTAAGAAATGAGTTTGGCAGCGCTGAACATGCACAGAAACATCTTTGGTGGGGGAAAATCACTGAGCTGGTCTTGCTCAAAGCTCACCCACGACCACCAGGCTGAGTGTCCAACCTGCAGCAGGTAACACACACCCTGTAGGAATCAGCTCCTCAGCCAGCAATGGACCCCATTAGGTTTAGGCTTTTTAATTTTTTTTTAACTGTTTTCTGAAAACAACCCAAGAAAAACCTTCCTTGATGTTCACTAAGCTGTTACTGGCAAAATACCATGGATGTGAAAACAAGGAATCTTTCTTAAAGGTTGAATGTATCCAAAGTGCTCCAGCCTTTTCTTTTTTGCTATTCCTCTATTCATTTTTAAACTGATAACTACTCTCTGCATTTTAATTTATGCAGAAAAGGGGAATTCCACTGTGATTTAGGAATGGAAAACACCAGCTCTCAATCTGAGAGATCATGTAACCTCCATTAAAAAATAACTTTTATGTCCAAATTACTAGAAAATCCTCAGAGTGTGTCAGGTCTGAATGCTGTGTCCCCTGGCTCCAGAGAAGATTCTCACCCCATTGTGCAGTGGCAGGTAAGAAGCTCAAGCCTGGTTTTATGTTAAAATGTGGCATTACTACTGCAGTGTGTCAGCTCAGCACATGGAATCTGTGTACAGATTCCATGGGAGATGGCAGTGTTGGCAAATTAGGTATCCCAGGTCCTCTAGTGTCTGAAATGAGCTGCAGTACATCCCAAATAATTCAATTCCAGGTTACTCAGGGGTATGGACTAAAATCATCTCTACAGACCCTTCCAGAGCTGTTGTTCTGCCCAGAAAACCAGTGAGGATTTTTTTGAGAAGACTTTGCTTCATAGCTGCTTCCTGTCCACAGAGGGCTGGAGCAGCTCTGCTGGGAGGAGAGGCTGAGAGCATTGGGATTGCTCAGCCTGGAGAAGAGAAGGCTTTGGGGTGGCCTCATTGTGGCCTTCCAGCACCCGAAAGGAACCAACAGCAAAGATGGAGAGAGACTGTTTATAGGGCCAGGACAAGGGGGATGGTTTCACACTGACAGAGAGTAGGATTAGATGGGAAATTGGGAAGACATTTTCCCCTGGCAGGGTGGGCAGGCCCTGGCACAGGTGCCCAGAGCAGCTGGGGCTGCCCCTGGATCCCTGGCAGTGCCCAAGGCCAGGCTGGACACTGGGGCTGGGAGCAGCCTGGGACAGTGGGAGGTGTCCCTGCCATGGCAGGGGTGGCACTGGAGGGGGTTTTAGGTACCTTTCAACCCAAACCCTTCTGGGATTCTGTGGTTCACTGATGCTCAGGACGTGAAGATACAACCTTGAGCTGTCACGCAGCCTCCCCGCCATCAGAGCAGAGAAACAGCCAGCGCCAGAGAATGGTGCAGTTCACACTAAAGCAGAGGCCTGAGGTGGAGAAATTTTCCTCCTCCTAATATACAGAAAGCAGTGATTTAGAATGTACATCTACACAAAACCTCCACCTGCAGCACCAGGCAAGACAAGTCCCACCTTGACCTCATTCCGTTCAAGTTCACCTGCTGGGAAAACCCTGCAGGGTCTCCAGTATGAGTTTGCCTCTGTCCTGGCTCCAGGGCTGAGGATCAGCCTAGTCAGGTGCAGGACAAACAACCTCATCACAGGTGACAGCAGGACCCTCTCAGGAAAGTGTGGAGCTCTGTGGAGCTCTGGGAAGAACACAAGACACAGAGAAGCGCCGGAGCTAACAACAGCATGCCTGACCTCCACAGCAGCCTTATTGATCTTTGCGAAAGGCGTCAATGATCTGATGTTCTCCTCAAGATTTCTTCCCAAATCCATGGCCAGTTGCAGAGTATACAGTCATTTAGACCTTGGTGAAATTCTGGAAAGGCAGAGGCAGTATCAACAGCTCTGTGAAACAACGCGCATTACTGCACTAAATATAATTTTTTTTGATGTGCTGATTTTTTTGGCAACATGTGAAGCAGCAAAGTCAGTCAGAGCTTTCATTTCTCTAACCAGCTTTAAGGGATTTGTAACATTATACTTAGTTATTGGAGAACAGGAGGAAATTGTTTGTCTGATTACAAACCTGTTATTTATTGTGCACTAAGAGCACAATCACCTAATGCAGGATATATTATCCCAGTTTTAGGGAGGTAGAAGTGGAAATCAACAGTCCTGTCCCACCAAATGACATAAACCCACTCTGATCTCAGAAGTCACCTCTTGAATACTAAAGAGCTGGAACAGAAAGGCTTTTAAAGAATATAGTTTCCAATTAGGTCATTGGTTTCAAACAGAGGGTGTACTAAATTAGTAACATTTGGTGGCAAATTTCTTTGAAGTTCTCATTAATCTTGGTCTTGGATTTGAACTTTTCTTGGCAATATTCCTTATAGAATTTGGATCTCAGTTATGTCAAAACAACTGATTAGCCCCACAGTTTGAAGGCAGGAGGGATTAGGTAGGGCGGGTGTTAGATTTCATGAAAGGCCTATTTACCTACTCGTTTAGCATGACCAAATGGGAGGGCAGCCAGCAGGGGAGACGTGTTGGAAAGGTTCCAGCGCTCCTGTCTAATTAGGGATCTCCACAGCAAAGGGTAGCAATGGATTTGTGAGAGCAGCCACTGTTCATATGCAGCTGCCCACTGGGTCTGGGCAAGGGCTCAGGGCTTCCCTTGACCTGTGGTGGCTCTTCTGCATAATTGACTGCCCACTTCCTCAGCTCTTGGGAAAGTAGTGGGAAGGAAGAAATACTTTGAGGAACATCTTTAGGTGGTGTCCTTTCTTCTTGGTGAATGGCCTAAAGCAAACTTCCCCGCAAAATCAATTGAACTCTTTCCATCTATTCTAACACATTCAACACCAGGCTTCTGAATAGCTCAGAATCACCAAAACCAAGAATTCTTCGGAAACTCAATGGGAAGTTCTCATGTAGCCTCTGTCCAAGGTGCAGTAAGTTTGCTTCATACTTAATGAACCAAAGCCCAGAGGAGAAAACACACAGTGAGTGGTGAAACTCGAGAACCTCTCAATAGGACCTGCTACAACGAATCCGACCTGGGCACTCCATGCACATCTCCTTCCTGAGGCACCAATTAGCCAAAACACAAAGGCAGACGCCAGGAGGCCTTTCCTGGAAATCACAACCCAGCAGCAGAGACCTGATAAGGAGAATGCTCAAAATTGCATGAGAAAAAAGTGCTCTGTGTTACTGGAGCATGAGTGAGAGACAGGCTGCTGCCATCCCTGGGCTGCTGTCATCCCTGGGGACAGCTGACCCCAAGCCAGGACAGAGACCCAGCCCTGGAGGTGCAAGGCCAACGTTACTCACAGGTCAGCTGGATGCACCCAGGCTTGGCACAGCTTCAAGCCTCTGGTCACCTCCTGCAGCTGCTGCTCACTTTGAGGGCACCAGGGTGGGCAGGAACAGCATTTCTGGGTGGAAAAGCTGTATGAGGCACGAGCCAGCCTTCCCAGGGCCTGGGGGTTCCCTGGGAGCAGTGCTGCTCCTGCCTGGGCTGGGAAACTGCCCTGGAGAGGAAACTGCAACTGGTGCAGCAGCTGCAACACTTGGTAGGGAGGAATGACAACGCCAGTATAGTGCTCAGTCACAATAACATGCTATAAAAATGTTAAACTCATCTTTTCCTTGACAGGAAAAATCCCCAACCCTCAGGATTCTGCTTTAATTTGAGGAAATGATTGGTTCAGACCTCATTTTATGTAAATGTCTTGCTTCCATCCATAGACAGCCTATCTTAAACATTTCAGCAGTGATCAGAAAGTCTTCTCTTAGAACAAAATGCAGTTAGTATCTGGCCACAGCTTTTGCTCTCACCATCCCTGACATCCAGTTTTCAGCACAGATCCAGCCTCACTGGCTTTAGCAGGAACTCAACATCAATAATGTCTGTACATATGCAGAGGTGTTTGCAGGATCGTGGCCACAACATTAGCACAGAACTAACTTTAATAAGCCTAATTAGGGTCATTCTGCAATAGTGTGAAAAGTAGCACTGATACTTATTGGCTGGGGAGGGAGAAATCACAAGTACTTTCCCACAAATTGGTGACCTCAGGGTAGAACTTCAGAAATCTCTCCAATAAAACTGGAGCCACCGAAAACCAGGTTGGCTGCATTTAGACGAGCCATGGAAATACTTTTAAAAATTTTTTTCCAGCAAAACCTTTTGGCTCTGAACCACTTCTTCCACACTTTGGGGCTCAGTAATGTCCCTCAAATAATAACGTCAAAGCATGAAAGAAAATAACCAAGAGGAGGACAAAAAGTGTTTAAGAGCCATTTTTGAAGGATTAAATTCTAAAGAAGGGAATACTTTTATGGTGTTCAATAAAAGTCGCATAGGTAAAAAAAGAAGTGTCTTGTGGCACTTGTTGTCTTGCCATCTTCAGAAATATAAGCTGGAGGACAGGTGGCACAAATCCAGTTCATTCACCTTCTGGTTTTGGGACCTTGTTTTGCCACCATTAATGAAAGTTTTCTCAACAGAGTAGAGCCATTTCCTCTATTTTTTTCTCTTCCCTCTGGCACAGTGGACCTGCCCCATGATCCCAGAAAAGTCTGAGTATGAAGGGGCCTGCAGGAGCACCTTGTTCCATCCCCCTGTCGTGGCTGGGGATGCCTCCCACTAGACCAGGTTGCTCAATGCCCCTTCCAGGCTGTCCCCAAAACAAAGCAAGCAACCCAAACCCACAAAGTGCTCTGAGCTTTCCAGCACTGCCCTGCCTGGCCCCAGCACATGTCCAAAGCTTCAGCAAGTCCAAAGGCCATGAGCTGTCCCTGAGCACTCCAAGGAGGCACCAGCAGTGATTTGAAAGCTGGATGGTACCTGTGTGTCCTTTCTGGGGGTAGACCAGAACATTCTCTGACCCACGGGATGCTGCCAGTGCTTCCCTCATGTTGAGACAAGGGCCGGCAGCACATGTGCGCTCTGCAGGAGAGAGAAGGTGGGAGTTTTCCAGGGTAAAGCATTTCCTCTGGTTCATGTTCAATTAAAAATCATTTGGTGGCCGACAGCAGCTTCTCATCTGGCATATCGTGAAACCACTATTTTAACACAATTTACTGCCTTTTGGGGAAAGGAGGACTTAGTTATTGAGTAACTTCCCTGCTTGCCCTCAGGAAGGTCAGATCCTTTTGTTGCCTGCCAGAAGAGTGAGAGCTATAAACTACAGGAGGGAGAGAGTGTTGGGAGCTTGTACTTGGAGCAGGGCAGCTGGATAACCCTGCAGACAGCCCTACAGTGCAGGGAGGTCACACACGGAGGAGTGGGATGCTGTGGGACTGAGTCACCAGAGCAGGAACATCCAGCAGGGCAGGAGGGCAGCTCAGGGTGCCACAGCACAAAACCCAGGGGTTGGATGCGCCTTGGCGAGATTTAGATAAAACCTGCAGCTTAAAACCAACAGTTCAGTGGGAGTTCCAGCAGGAGCTGATCCCCATTAATTTCCCCTTGGTAGCCTGGTTTTTTTTCTGTTAAGAGATGGAAAATAGCACAGTAAGGTTCAGGTTTTCTCCCCCACAGCTACTGGCACCTCTGGAGCACAGTGTGGGACCAGCTTTGCTCCCAGGCTGTTGTCAGCAGCTGCCCCAGCTTGCAGGGTACTGTAAAGCTTGTATGGGCTCATAGCACTGCAGAAAACCCTGGGCTAAGCCAGGAAAATGAGATTAACTTAACAAGGAGCTTCCCCCTCCAAGAGAATATTAATTAATAAATTTTGGAATAAAAATTTTTAAAAGTTAGTAATATTATTTGTATGCTGCCTCATGTCCAATGTTTCATAGCTATTTATCTGTTGTTGTTTTTGACACCTCAGGCAGGTTCACGTGACACAGACAGTACAGGGACAGAGAAGCCAGCTGAACGCACCACTAATTGTTATACTGTTTTCCCATGAACCTCATTCAATTTCCAACCACGAGCTTAGGGAATAAAGGTCAAAAAATCCTCCAGGCTCAGAAAATTCACAAGAAAGAGAAGGAAACAACTTCCATTGTTGTTACACATTTGTTAACATTTCATTTCACAAGAAATCAATACAGCCCAAACATTTCTGCCAAAAGCACAAAGGAACAATGGTTCAAGGACTGCAGAACGTGGAGATTTTTTTTTTATCACTTCACCAAGGTATAAAACAAACACTTTCCCTCTGCCTCCCTGTTTATTTTGAAAAAATATTTGTCCAAGAAGAGCAGAAACTTATCTCCAGGAAGTTTGCTGAGGGAAGATAGTGGATGAACAGAGAATCAAGAAAAGCATTTTGAACAGTGCAGGCAGAGATGTCAAAGCAGCAGTTCTTCCCAACATCATCTTCACCTCAGTTTGCTTCCTCAGCCTGATAATCAGCATCTTATTATGCAGCCCCAGCATTTCTCTGCAATTTAAATTTAAACAAGGAGTCAGTAATGGTGTGTGATCTTCAAGGTCACTTCTGGAGAGTTGTCTTTAGCCCAGTGGTCATCAGCTATTTAGGACTAAAAATTACAATTTCACTAAAGCAAATTACATCCTGGATGTATAATACACTGCAGCAAATGCACTGGAAATTATCAGTGGAAGATCCAGCTTGGAATATCTTAGCTGTCATGTGCATGAAGGAGGTTTCTGGGATCAGGAAGCATTCCAGTGCAGGCCTCAGAGAAAGAACAGCCCCTTTTCATTTACCTCCAGGTACACAGATTTAGAATAGTAGCATTCTCTTCCTATTGTATCTGGATACATCAGCCTATTTAGAATGTATTTCCTTGGAGGTTCTTTACCTTGCAAAAAAAGAATTCATCTCTGCCACACAGAGGGGAATATTACATTCTGCACATCAAAAGATCCTTTAACCTGTCCTAAATTTCCATTCTTTCTTTTCCCATGCTCTTATCTGAAGAGAATATTCTCCTTCCTCCATTCAGTAACTGGCTCCTGACTGCTTTAGCCAGTAATTTCCTGGGGCTTTACAGCAATTCCTGTGATGAATAATGAAGTCACCAAGGCCAGGCTTTGACACCACAGAAGAAACAGGGTTTTTTGGGGAACAAATGGATTTATTTAGATTTAATCAATGTTGGTAAATGACACACCATGTGTACTTATGAAACTATCAGGAAGGAATTTCTCACCTCATAGTGAGGCTAACCAAGGTCTGGGAAAAGGAAGAATATTTAGCAATGCATATTGGAGTCAACTTGAAGAGAATGCTTGGAGGAATTGGTGGTCTTACTCCTGGTGGAAAGAAGGTGATCTAGATCTATGGGCCCACTGAAACACAGCAGCAAGATGGGGACAAGACTGTGAATGGAAGAGGAACGTATTTAAATTTAGCTGCCAGCAATTTTCAATGGGCAACTTTTGATGCCTTTCCCCACTTCATAAGGACATCATAAAGAATGACTTGCAAAATTATCATATTCTTAATTCCTATCAAAGTTCATATACTATCAGCTCTGCTTTGCACATAAATCTAACACATCCTAAGGCAGGGCTGTGTCCCTGACTTGACTGGAGGTGGCAGAACCAGCTCTGGAGCAGGGTGTGCTGCTGGGCTGGGTGAGCATCATTCAGGCTCCAGGGAGCCTCACACTGCTGCAGAGAAACCCATGCACAGTGTCTGAGCAGCATTCAGATTCTTGGGGCTTGCATTTATTAACATGCCAATTTCTTGGTTAAGATGAAGGGGGGGAGGAAATCTTTCAAACAAGCTTCTAAATGGGATTTTTTTTTTCCCCTCAGTAGAATGACAGCTTTTGTATGTTAAGTGTATTCCTTCTGGCTACACTGCACACACAAGGAAATTTTGAGCAGCATAATGCCATGTGTACAGGTTGCTGACTTAGAAAATACCTTCCCCCAAAACAAAGTCTACCATCAAGGACAAAACCCAAAACCTGAGCTAGCTGTGGTTAGCAGATTCCTCAGTCTTGCACAGCCTTGCATTTCACCCAGCTCCTCTTGGACTCCAGCAGCATGAACAGCTTGTCCTGTGAGTGTCCATCATGAACACATGGACTAGCAAACTTCAGAGTTACAAAAGGATTTTGTGCTCCCTTGGAGAGGGCGGCCAGGACCACAGTGGCTAGTGGACAGTATTTCTTTAGTTGTTTCTTTTCATATTGAGTACTGGAAGAGTGTAACAGCCACACAAGGCCTCCCTGGCTTCCAGTAGTGGGAAAGCTCCAAGGTTTACCAGCCATTTAAAAAAAAAAGTATCTGTCATTTTTCCAAAAGAGATATCATAACAGTTGGAAACATCACAGCTGCTCCCTCCAGAGAACTTTACCAGTTACACCTAAAACTACCTCAGGACTGAACCCTTGAGAGGCAACTGAGCAGCAGGAAACACACAGTTCAGGCATGTCACAGTGATTTAGACTATCTTGAAATGTCCCTAAATCTTCACGTGTTGCCCAGTTTTATGGTGTCAACTGCTCCAGCACTTCAGAAGACTCCAACACCCCAAGGCTGGGAACTGGACCAATGTGCTGAGAGCTCACAGACATGAGATTAAAACCTAAAACATTAAGACCCTTCTGGGGTTTGAGTTTTCCCCCATTTCCTCTCTCATTGGAATCAGGAAGTGCAAAGAAGCAATTGTGGAAATAAAACTCAGTTTCTTTTCAGAAAGTTACTTGAACTTTCAGAACCTTATGTTCATTCTCATTGAGGGCAAAGATCCAAGATAGTTATTCCTGTACTTAAACCAGGTTCAGTCATCCTTACTAATTAAGGGCACTAGATCAAAAATTAAATTTATTGTACCAGTAGCACAACCACAATGGATCTTCATAAAATTTAACCACACAGAGAAGTGGGTTGCCTGAGATCTGCCATTCAAGCAGGCTTTATTGCATTTAAATATAGAATCATAAAAAATAAATTAGGAATGGGGATGACCCTTTGTCTACCTAGAGGCCCAGGAAAGATGTTTGCCTCTGATACAGTTTGCAAATTAGCATTTTATAGGACCTGGGATGCTGCCTGACACACAAAATACTTTAAAATTCTGTAAATAATGTAAGTAAATTAACAAGAGATAGTGACTGCAATGAATAAAACATAAGTTAAGTACCTTTCCATTTCCTCTAAAGCCTAGAGGAAAAAAGTGACTAGATTCAGCTCTTTGGGGGAAAAAAATTGCAAGTACGTGTAATGTTTGGTAGGAGAACACACAGATAATTCAGAGAAACACTGAAAAGTCAGTCCGAAGCATCTTTCATATAACTGTGGAAAAGCCAGGGGCTTGTGGCAAAGTCCTTGGGTTGAGTTTTAGCCTTGTCCAACCCCCATCAAGAGCTTGGGAAAATCATCAGGGAAGAGTCTTTCACCTCTCTTTCTTCCCCTGCTCCCCCTTCCCTCAGCAGGTTCCTCAGAGGAGGCTGGTCATGGGCATAGCCTCAGGGGCTTTGTCCTTCCAGCATGGGCTACTGAGTCCTGTCAAAACCTACCCTGCTCTTTGCAAAGCAAGGCAGAGCCCAGAGAGCCAAGGAAGAGCAAGGAAGTCCAAGTCCAGAGCTGTGAATTGTGAATGTACATGAAGTGCATGACCCTCACCAGCCCCAAAGCCATTCCCACATCAGCACGGGGCTCTCCCTGCTTCCTTTAGCCCATCTGGAAGCCTAGGCACAGCCAAGATGTCCCAGCATGGCTCTGTCAGCAAGGTGGCATGTGGCTGTCACGTAGATTTGTCTGGGGACAGAAGTGAGCTTGGGCCTCCTTTAGATCAGCCATCATTGCCCAGTTCCTTGCACACCCTTTAAAACAGAGAAAAGTGCCACGAGGATTTGACAGGCCACTGGACAAGGAAATAAGCACATGCCCCAAATGGGAGCTCTGAGGTCAAAGGCATACAGCTGGTGAGGCATTTGGATGATAAATCCTCTATTTTTCTATTTACAGTTTGGAAGTGGCCTCAAAGCCCTAAGCTGACATCCCTGGCTAGGGCAGGGTGGGAATCCTGCAGCAGCATGCCGGCTTGAAGGCAAGAGTCTTATCAGATGGGCTGGGAATATGACAGCAAGAGCCTCTCCCAGGATGTTTTGGCTTGTGATCCAGGATGAACACCTGGAAGCCAAGAGGAGCCTGGAATAGATTAAGTGAGTTGGCCAGACTTTCTCATCTTGTTAACATGCTGCAGGCTTCATTTGTGCTTTGGGCAGGGATTCAGAGTGATTCTTTATTTGATTCAAACCAGATAGTCCATCACAAATCCCAGACTCCTGCTCCTATCAGCATCACCCAGACACTGTCCCTGCAGAAAATGGTCTTTGTGACAAGAACATCTGACAAAGTCAAACAGCACACACAGATTGGGGGTTGGTGGCAGACAAAACCTAGCACAATATCACACTTTGTCTCGCCTTTTCCACCTTTCTTCCCCCCTTTTCACTCCACTACATTCAGTTTCACTGCCCCAGACCACAGGAAGACCCAAACCATGGAAGTTCAGCTGCCAGCTCTAAAGGACAAAAACCACCAGTGCCTCCTTGGAGAGCCCAACCCATGGCCACACCACATGCCATGGCCAGGATGTGCTGGGACATTGTGTCCCACCTCCCCAGACAGCAGCTTCTGTTACTTTTCCTTCTGAGCAGCAATGTTTTTCTCTTAAATGCATGGAATAGACTCCAAGGTCTCAGAGAGGTCATGTTCCTGTAGCCATCTCTTGCCTTTAGGAGACGTGAGGCCAGGACAAGCTGGCCCAGGTGACACCAGTGAGGACACACACACACACACACACACACACACACACACACTGCCACAGCCCTCTCCGTGGACCCACATCCCCGTTTCACCCAGACTCAGAACTTTCTCTCAGGGAATACAGTGTCCCATAAAATTGAAATTAATTAAAATTTAGCTGAGCAGCAATATTAAACTAAGAAAATAGTAACGGGTGGGGACCCATGACAGCAACACCACAGGCATGAAAAAAGGTGTCTCTCTATTCTGTACCTAAACCAAGTGGTTCCTGGCCAGGCAAGTCCCAGTATGACTGTTTGCATTTACAGGTAGCTAATAAAAGTCAAATACTTCAAGAGAAAGGCAGCTTTTGCCCCTGCTCCTGCCACGGACCAAAAATCTCATCAGTCATTTCCACATGGGTCGTGCTGATGCTCCATGCAAGCATGAAATTCCTGACATCAGTTACCAATCCAAGAAAATGGGAGGATTTTATCAAGGACCATTGCTGCCAGGTCTGCCTGTGTGTAAGGCATTCCAGTGATGATAAAAATCAGTAGCTAAATGGTACAAAGTGGGGTGTATGGCTCTGCTGCTAGGAGAGAGTTTGGCTCATAGGTGAAGGAAATAGTTCTGACCTGCTTCCAGGGAAGCCCTCTTGCGCCTCTGCACAGCCAGCTGGAACCAGGAAAAATTAGGGTTCTATCCAAAATGTTGTCATTTATCTGTTTTATGATTTTGGGCAAGGTACAGCCCCATTTTTGCCTCAGTTTCTCTAATTCCATGTGAAAGTGAACCCAGCCAGCTTCTGAGAACTGCTTTAATGTTCATGAGGAAATAAAAGAAAAACACAACAACATTAAACCCTCCCCCAAACAAAAAAGAAAACTAAGCCAAAAAAGTCAAGCACAGGTTTTACAGACTCATCAGTATGAGGAACCAAGAACTCTTTTTTTTTTTTTTTTCCTTTGCAACAGCAGAAATCTATAAAGACGCTCACAGTCACTTGCAGCTGGTAATGGGAACACACAAAAAGTGTAGGTTTTCCTGTTTAATGATTTTGGTCAAAGTTGTCCCTGCCTAGGGGCTTTTCCCTTAGAAGACACAAGGATTTTAAGTTCATTGTTTTACAAGAAGACAGAATGGGTTTGTTGTTGTTAAAATCATTTTCCATTGAGAACTGCCCAAATAATTTCCCCTCTCTATCACCCTTCCCTGTTCCCCAGTCCTTGTACACCAGCACTATCAGTTCAGCTCTAGCTTTGCTTAAATGCCATTGAAAGACAGCAGGAAAACTCTGTCTGTCAGAATTATGTCTGCCAATGTTTTTGGAAAGTCCAGTTTTCTTGTTTTCTGTTGGATCAGGACAGCAGCTCACAGTCCACCAGACCAGGAAACCTGGGGCTGCTCCTGAGTTCTCAGTTCATCACTTGGCAGATGATTTGTATCCAGGGAAGCCTCTGCCATGATCATGATGCTTTTGTGGGAGACAGGGGGACCCAGTCAACCTCAGAGACAGAATCCCAGCGTGGTTTGGGTTGGAAGGGACCGTAATGACCATCTCATTCCACCTCTCTGCCATGAGCAGGGACACCTTCCACTAGACCAGATTGCTAAAATTTATGTGTTAATTGCTGGGCAGTGCTTTGAGGAAAATTGCCATTAAATTCAAACCAGAGCTGACTGTTTCAGGCTCAGGGACACTTGGACACTGGCTGGGCAGCCCAGGGGCTCCAAGGGAGGCAGAGCTCAAGGGGGCTGCTCAGCAAAGTCTTCCATAATTTGCTATTCCTGAGGCAGAGTCAGCCCAGCTTACACCCAGAGCTGCTCCTGGAGGGGATCCTGGCTTCAGAGGTATCTGAGAAGTGCCTGGTGCTGCAGAAGGGCTGCAGGAGCTGTGCTGCAAGCCTCAAGTCCAAGATGGTGCATAGGACAGAATTAATAGGTCTGCTCTGAAGAGGAAATTCTCCATTCTAGGGAAGCAGCTTTGCCTGATGAAAAATTAAAGAACCCCTGGCCTGGTGGTTTCCTCCTGGGGTGAGTTCAAGCAGCAGCCTGAAGAGAGAGGCAAACCTTTCCCCTTACATATTAACAGCAGATACACTGCTCATCTCAGAGAGATTCCTCAACAAACTGCCCTCTTTGTTCCCCTAAAATCCAGGGGATGTTCATCCCTTCCCCTCTCCAGAACAGAAACAACTAAAAGAGGAACAAATCTCAGTTAATTTTCATTTAATATTTTGCTGAGACACAATTCTCAGAGCTACACCACCCCAGACTGAGCCAACCCAGCATCTCCCTGATGCGGCATGAACATTTGCCACTCCGATTTTGGAGGGAAGAATTTAATGTGGGCATTTACTGCTGACTGACCAAGGTTTCTGTGTGGTTACTGAGAAGAGGAAGAGCTCCTTTGGGATTTCACCATTTCCCCAGGCTCAAGGGGATGGGAGCACTGCCCTCTTCATGACTCAGTTCTCCCAGGAGCAGGACAGGGAGGACAGGGACCTTGCCCAGCTGAGGGCACCCCACGAGCCGAGCAGGGGCTGTGCTCCCCAGCCCTCTGTCCCTTCCCAGTGGGAGACCCAGCTGATGTCTCTGCCATCCCAGCATGAGGAGAGGGCAGGGACAGAACTTGGCGCGAGGGTCTGACTGTCCCTGCTCCATTAACCACCACTCAGCCCCCGGGGGAACCCAGTGGGGCTCCAGCAAATGGGGCAGCAGCCACACCTGGGGGACGAGGGGGGCTTCATTCAAACACTGCAGCTCTGCCACCAAACAAAAACAAAGGCACGAGCCTTCCTTTTTCTTCTATTACCCACCTTAAGAAAATAAAACACAACACTGGTCAGCCAGTGCTGGATTCCTGTTTTTATGGAGCCCATCCTGCCATGCTATTGCTCCACAAGGACATTACTAATGCCATTTAGAGATTAGGTTAAAAACAAGCCCCAGCCACTCTGTAGGCAAGGGCTGTGTAGGAGTCATTCCAAAGGTGGTCCCAGCAAAACCTGATTCTGCCTGGCCACATGCTGGTGAGGCCAAAGCAGCAATCACTCTGTATCCTGGCTGTAAAATCAAATTAAATAAAAGATCCCATTTCACCAAGGGCCTAATACTAATTTGTGTAACATTTCCATTATACCGTGCTGCCTACAGAAAACATACACTAAAGCACTTTGACAATTTAACAGGGAACATTCCAATAGGAAACATTATTAGATTTTCCTATTAAGCTGCTTGGGGCACGTGCTCGCTTAATAGACGTTAATTACATTAGCAAGGCTGCAAATGCAGTCCTTGTGGAATCCAAGTGACTTTTACAAAATTGACTCAGTCCTGAAATTTCTGTAGGGACACAAGAAAAAACAAAAAACGGACAGAAAATTGGAACCAAGCCACTATGTCACCACTTTTTCAGCAGTGGCTTTAAAACACTTTAATGTACTGGCATGTTTTGCTTTCACATTTCCAGAGTGGAATTTTCACAAATTTCTCAGCTTGGCAAAATAATTGGAGACAGCTCATGATATTAGAATAGTGGATTTTTTTTTTTCTTGCCAGTGGAAAGAATGGTTGAAACAACAAAAAGGCTGAGTATTTCAGTTCAGTCTTTTTGTGAAAATATTTAATATTTCCTCAGCATGCACTTGTGCCCTATTACGTTCAATGGGGGCTTAAATACACACTTTGAGTTAACAAGGCATATCCTGATTAGCCTAAATCAAGATCAAATTACAGAGGATCGTGTACAAATCATCTCAGACAACATGCAAATGCAAGTGAAAGAGTAAACAGCTTACTCCCAACGGAATTACTCTTTTCGAGATCATTAACTCCGGCCTGAATGCGTCAGGGCCGACATTTAGGGCTCTGCTCCCACAGACAGCTCACCTCAGCCATCGTTTGGGAGCATTCCTAGATTTCTGCTGGCTGGAGCCTAGGGATGGATTTGAGACTCTTGAGGCTATGGACATTTATGTCTGGCTCTGTCATTGGTGTTTTGAAGGTACACAGGACCAGTAAGGACACAAGGGACTTGCTCTGAAGAGTTTTGGTGCAATGAACTCTTCCCACATTTTCCCCTCTCCTGGTTTCCTCCTGAGTTCCTACTTGTGTTGAATCAGGATAGGGGGGCTGCCAGGGAGGGAAGAGGGGAAGGAAGCACCTTCATTAAATACTTCAGTGAATTTGTCAGAGTTGCCAGCAAAGTGTGAAGCTCTGGGGCGTCTGATGTGGAAGTGTTATGCCATGTTTCCTTCCTGTAATTACAATTTCATCATGTAATAATAATAGGTTGTGGTTGCTTGTGAACCTTCACTGCTGCAGGATGTTGGTCATTAGAACGACCTGATTGATCACTGGAGCTGTCATTTGACCATGAAGACCCCTTCCACCAGCTTTTAGAAGGAGAATGAAAGTATTTTTAAAAATAAGCCTATAAAAGATCCCAGGTCACTCTCAGGAGACTCCTAGCCCCTTCCTACCCTCATTGTGCAAGCTAGCAGAGCAGGAGGCTGCTAAACAGATGTCTCAAAAGGCATCATTTGGGTGCTGTAAACCTCCAGAGACCCTTCCTCACCTTAGACTCCCTCCAGGTGGGGAGGCACTGGTGAAGGACAGCAGGGATCTCCCCCTCAAGCTCCACAGGGACGGTTTCAGTTGGTGGCTCTGACACAGGACAGCTTCTCCTCTCTAATCCCTCCCGAGAGCAGGGATCCCGTCCTCAGATGGGATTTGTATCTGCTTAAATGCTTTAAAGAGCTGTGGGCTGAGAGCCAGGAAACCACCTTTGACTGCAGGCACTGCCACAGGCTCCCTGCCTGTCCTTGGGTAAATCCCTTTGCACTCGAGGTGCAGGGATGGAATTTCCCCTTCTGAATGGCAATGCCTCTGGAGACTGGGACTGACCATTCCACAGGGAAGCTGTCCTTCCATCCCAGCGGGATTCAAGGTGACCAAAGACCTCTGGAAACTCCTGCAACAGCCACAAGGACCTCACACTCCAGGCTCCATCTCTCTCCATCCCTGTGGGAAGCTCAGCAGTTTCCCAGGTGACTTTAGGCATTGCTTGATGTCAGTACATTAATAAACAGAGATCTGCTCCCTGACAGGGACACAGCTCTGCACTGTGCCAGAAGTGTTGTCAGGCAGCTATAACTGCCTGTAATTGAGCTCTCAGAACTATCTGCCCTGAGGTAAGCCAAGGAGAAGTTTTACAAATGAAGATAATAGATGTTTATGTCACACACACACATGCACACATACACAGAGCAAGCTACGATCACTCACTTGATAAATACACTTTCAGCAGTGCTTGCAACAGCTTTGTCCTCCACAGCTGAACTGGGGTCTGTGGCAGCATTTATGCCTCAGCAAGCAGGGCTGCTTCTTGCCCTGTGCTGAGCCATGCCTGGAGCAGGTCACAGTAATCCATGTAACAACATCTTTATCCCACAGATATTCATAAATTTCAGCAGATTTCCAGACAGGATTCATTATCTGCAGGCATTCACCAGAACATCTGGAGAAACAGGGCCAGGCACATTGTTAACATCAATCAATTCTGCTCCCTTGAAGTCAGCACAGCTATGCCAGCTTGCCCTTGACAAGAATTAGTCAATCTTTGCTAAACTATAAGCTGTTCCTGAATTTACTGTTTATTCCCAGGTTACATAATTATTTAAAACAGGAGAGTGAAAGTGGTGAACAGCAAAAAAAAGTACGCATGGATCCATCTGAAGTATCCAAGTGCTGCTTCAGAATTAACAATTCAGGATAAGGTATTTTTTGCTGCTGTGTTTTGAGCTTAGAAGCTCCATAAAGGCAGGTCCCACCAGATGCCATAAACCCCACAGGAACCACTAAAATTACTCAGGCAACTTCAGCTGCAGCATGTGAAATGGGGTTGATTTATACCAAACTGAGGATTTGGGCCTCCACATTGGAATTTGATACAAAGGCTTGAAAAATAATACAGTATTGTTCCATGTCCCTGACTGAGGATCACCTGAGCAGACCACAGCCCATGCTGCAGATGGAGATGCAACGTGTAGAATCATGAAAGGGTTTGGATTGGAAGGGACCTCAAAGATCTCCTAGTTCCACATTCCCTGCCATGGGCAGAGACACCTTCCACCGGACCAGCTCGTGCAGAGCCCCATCCAACCTGGCCTTGGACATTTCCAGGGATGGGGCAGCCACAGCTTCTCTGGGCACCCTGTGCCAGGGCCTCACCCCTCTCACAGGGAAGAATTTCATCCTAATGCTTAGTGCAAACTTGCCCTCCTTCACTTTGAAGCCATTCCCCCGTTTCCACATGACTGTGACCCCAGGTTTTGTGCAGCTATCTGCCAAATTCTGCACGGCACTTCATCAGGGATGCCATCCCTGTGCTTTCTTGGTGCTGATGGGAGATTTGTGCTTTGGAGCTTCCCCCTGGCAGTTCAGCTCTTGGCCTGAACTTTACTCTTGCCATCATTCTCCCATCCAAAGAAAGCCAAGGGCTGTCTGACAGTTCTGCAGCCCATCCTGTGTTAGCCCATAACTGAGCAGCACTTCAGGTGGATTTGGATAGAGCCCAGTGGCTTCAGCACATCTCCCTGTGTGCCTGACAGAACTCACCTGCAGGTATCAGCTGGGATATTGGGCTTTTCCCTGCCTTTGCTGCAGACACATCCCTGCACAACCCTGCTGTCAAGGTCCTGACCCCCAGCTCCCCAGTGTCCTATCTGCCTGCCTTCTGCTGGGCCAGAATTAGCACAAGTGTTAGTGCCACTCCATTTTCCAAAGATGTTTTCTTAGTTTTTAACTGCATGGAAGATTCTGCAAAGCAGGTTTTTGTGGGTGAAGTGGATTTTCCATAGGAAATAATGAAAATCTGGGAAGGAGAAATGAGTCAAAAACTCCTTTGGATTTTAGAGGCATTTTCCTTGTTTGGCTTTTTGATTTTCAAGGGGGTTTTCTGGCTTAGGAGGAAGGGAGAAGAGACATAGAGTAGAGCAGCTCTGCATCTCCTACAGCAGGATGTAAACATGGTCTGTCCCTTGCCCTCTGAGATGTGGGATCCTGGACTGAGAGCAGGTTTGCCAGAGCCTCTCCCAGCCCTCAGCAGAGACAGATCATGGAGCAACCAGAGTCCTCCAGCCTTCTGGGCTGCAACCACATGAATTTGATTTACCTGCTCACTTTCCCCTTGTTTCTCCCTGAGCTCAGCTTTAGAAATTCAGCACTGGAGGCTGGTCATCCAGGAAGGCACAGGTGAAAAAAAATACACTTGTTTGTGCTGGGATAGAGTTAATTTTCTTTATAGTAGCCGTTACAGGGCTGTGATTTACATTTGTGCTAGAAACATCATTGATAAGCCCAGGATGTTTCCCCTACTGCTGAGTAGGGCTGGCACAAAGTCAGGGCCTTTTCTGCTGTCCACCCCACTCCATCCTACTGCTGAGGAGGCTGAGGGGGGCACAAAGCTCGCTGCAACCATACAGTCCCTGAAAGATGTTGGTGAAGCACCAGGGAAATGCTGAACTGTGGGTGACTCATCCCAGTTTCACTCCTGGTGTGAGTTCCTCAACCTGTGGCCAGTCAGCCATATTCAACTTCAATTACAGACCTGTTGTCAAGGTGGGCACGACCCACTGAGTTTCAGAAATGCCCTTACCTCATAAGGTACGTCTGAGCAGCCCCAGCCCACGCAGAGGACACACAAGAGCAATGTTTGTCCCTGTGCAGTGCTCCCTTTCCCACTCTCCACACTTCCCTCCAGCCATCTGTTCACTGCCTGCAGCTCCCTGCCAGCTCGCCCTTTGAAGGCAGCAGATCTCTGCCTGCCTGCCATTCCTGGCTGTGCTCCTGCTGCTTTCCCCAGGAGCTGCTGGAGCAGCTCTTGCTGTCAGCCTGGGTCACCTGCTAACCAGGTTCCCTGGCAGCAGCCCAGGCTGGCTGGAAGTGGCAGCTCCTCCCGTGGGAGATGCAGAGCTCTTGGTGGCTGAGGGTAGCAGGCTCTGCTTCTGAAGTGCTTGGAAACGACGGGATTTTTCTGGAGGTCGGGGCAATGTGTGCAAAGCATCCAACACTTTCTTGCCTTTCTAAATCACCTGAGTTACTTTGCTCTGTAGCTGGGACCGGCCCTTTCACACAGAGGTATTTGCTGGTGTCTTTAGGTTATGCTCAAGGGCTACACTGCAAATGAAACCCCAGCAGAGCAGGGACCTCCACATTACAGATTCACCCTGTTCACCCATGAGCAACAGAAACAAAGGTTCATCTCCTTGCCCTTGGAGCTATCTGGGATCAGAGGTGGGGTACTGGATGCAAAAAACAGTCCTGCTTGGGAGCATCCTTGGGGCTTGCTCCAGGGACTTGGAAACAAGCTGAACTTGAAAAAACAAGCCATTAGGAAAAACAAACACAAAAAGCAAAGCAGCAAATCAGGAATACAAATGCTTCCAGTAACCAGGACACACATGCCTGGGACAGAACTGTGCATGATCCAAGTGAAGGAGCCAAATTTTAAACCTCAACAACAGCCTGTACCTATGAGAAGAGCCAGGAATCCTGGGAGAAACTGAAAAGCTAGTAATGCTCAGTGAAAAGCACCTCAAAAAAAATTTTCCTGAGAAGTGCAGGAAAAGGCCTCCTTTTTGACAGACTAAAAGCCCAAACCAGAGCCTGAATATGCAGTGTGATACTAGAAGGAATTTCACAGGGAGCAAGGATAAGCTGAAGTCCTGGGTAAGACCTGGGTTAGAGCCTACCAGAGTTTCTGGGAAGGGAGGCTGGAGTTGTGCCATGAAACCTAAGCTACACTCCCTGCCCCCTTTCAAGGGTGATGCAGAATTATCTAGGGATTCTCTCTTTATTAAAAAGAAAAAAAAAATTCTTTGTTTCAATGCCAAAAAGTTATATAAAAATAATTCATGGCTAGATTAATGACAGAGAGTAAGTCATTAGAAATCAAAAATGAGATAATTCTGTTGTAGACATGAGTGATGGTGAGAAATAAATTATATTTGGCTGACATTACTTAATTAGCTGGAATCATGGAGCTTTCTTAAATTTTCTTTGGTGTAGCTTTTAAGGTTTTGACACATCAATTTCCAGCTAAATAACCTAAATGTCAAAGCAGCCAGTTGAACCTTCCCAGCCAAACCATTTAGCATATTATTTTAAAACTTCATCCCTTTTTTAAGGATTTTGGTGGCTACCAGTGCATGGCCTGCAATTTCTGGCAAAAGACCAATATCCAGATTCTTCCTGAGGTAGCTGGTACTGATATTCTCCCTACAAGTCCCTGGTGGGATGGGGAAAAGATCAAGGCAAGAAAAGTGGTGATGCTTTCACTGCTGTGAGCAGCTCAAATAGCCAGGAACCCTTAGCACTGCTGCAGTGCTGCTCATCAAGCATCTCAGAGGACTTAATGAGCATGAATTAAGCCTCACATTTAGAGCTGACTGTATAAATAGTTGCAAATAACTCTCCAGTTCTTAAGCAAACTGCTCCAGTGAGAGCGGCTGATTCTTGCAATCCTATTTGTGAGACCCTTCTCAGGGGGAAAGAGTAAACTGCAGAAGCAGAAGTCAAGATCTAAAAGTCCTGCAGGACTGAATCATGGTCTGCTGGAAAATCACGGAAAGCAGCAGGAGGAAAAGAGAGTAAACAGCTTGGTGACAAGAGCTCAGAGACAGTGAGACCAGCCAACCTACTGAGTGTTTGGGACCACCTGCTCTCACAGTGAATTGGGCTGTAGGAACCCGAAACATAAATGAATTTTAATCTGTAAATAAAGGGGTGGGGGGAATCCTGATTTACAGGAAGGTCTGAGGACTTGCATCAGCCATATGGTATTGCCCCAGTTGAAGGCACCAGCACTAACATTTGACACAGAAATTCCTCTCTCTTATAAAAGCCATTTAACAAGGTGCTGAACAACTGCCTGGAACAAAAATGTTTGCATGATTTATAACCAATTAGTCACTATTTCTACTTTTCTAAATATATGCATTAGGAAAAGTTTTAACTCCATGATTCTTAACCACAGAGAGAAATTGGAGGGTAATAGCTTCGCTTCAAATAAAGCAATTTACAGACAGATTTAGTGGCTAGGTAACATTTTTAAAGGAGAGGAAAAAATAACAAAAACTGCAATGCCCTGGTGGCTGTGGATCTGGGACTGCCAGCAGCACAAACTCCCAGACATTTCAACACTGGGCACAGGGAAAATACATATATACAATAAAGATATCTTCCTGAAAACAGGCCCCAGTGAAAACCTCAAGCTTCAAGGTGTTTTTAAATGAATCATTTTGGCCCAAAGCTCAATAAATGCAATTCTACCTATGAAATCTATCAACTTTTTCAATGCCTTTGTTAGCATGGACTCAACTCCAAGATTTACCAGCACTTCTTGCCCTCACAGATCCCTCCCCAGATCTTTCCCTAGTGCTAACATGCTTCTCCAGATGATCCTTTGTCATTTCACCCTTCCTTCACCTTCCTCAGGGAGGTCTCAACACTCTCTGAGTGCCACACAGAGATGTTCCTGGCAGCAGCCTGTACCCTTTCAGGTGGATTCCTCCCTGCTCTGGGTATTCTCATCCCTGCAAGGTGATGCTTCTCTGCGATGCTGCCATCAGGCCAAGCATGTCCCCTAGAAATGCCACATTCACTTGCACAACCTGGAGACCTGTTTTGATTGTTAAAGAAATTGTCTCTTACCTTTCTTGTATCAGCCAAGAGAAAAAGTAAATCCACCTTGGCAATCACCATGCTTAGTAGCAGTGTTACAACAGTCTCACCCACCTCTTCATCAATCCATTTGCCTTCAGGAACTTCCTCCTTCAGCTGAGGTTCCAGATCTACAAGGAGACCCTTCAGCCCATCTTCTTGAGAGCAAACCCTTCTCTGTGTCCAGGCCCCCATGAGCCACAGACATCCATATCCTTGTCTTCTGGGTGCTCCTGCCAAAACAGCACCTGAGAATGGTCCCCAAACCAAACTGGGGAATGAATCCACAATATCCACAAGCCCAGGTACAACTGGGAGTCGTTTTCAGGGATATACAGAGGACAGTGCAGGGATATACAGAAGGACTCCAGGAATCCCCTTCCCTTTCCTCTGCAGCACCAACCTACCTGTGAAGGAACAGCACCCGCATGCTTTCCTACCCAGAACTGAGCAGCTCAATAAAATACAGAAATGAGGGACAGGGGTCCGTGAGCTGCTGTAAAATCAGGGTGAACTCAGACCCAGGCTGCCTCCAGGACTGACATCTGCTGGGGCATTCACACCTGGTTTGGAATGAAATCCAGGGGAGGTGAGAATGAGGTAAGGAACAGCTCAGCTCCAGCAAGCTGAGGTCATCCAGCTGTGCTGCTTGAAAGTTACATGGGAATGTTAAAGTAAAATCTACACATTTTAAAAATGAGACACCTATAGAGTTTAAGCAATGCCAGAGTTTGGGAACAGCTAATTACAGCCCTGACCAGCTGGAGGTTTCCAGGTTAAATTCTTCCTAAATGGCTAAATTAAATCTTGTGCTCTGTTCTGACTCCTTCTCTAGGTCTCTGAAAAATGGACAATCTGAAAGAGTACCATCAATTAATCTGCACCAGATGCAAGGCTTGCAAAGAAAAATTAAATTATTTAAATTCATTTTTAGTGGCGTTTGGTACATTATATAAATCTAATTCTTCAGGTGCTGCATTGTATAGCACTGGCCTGGGACTCTTCTGAATTTCGTGGTAGTGAAGACTTATGCTGAAAAATGCTGATGGAACAACAGCAACCACTGGCCCCAGAGGCTGGATCAGCATCACTACTGTGAGAGCAAAGCTTTGCAAAAGTA
This sequence comes from Fringilla coelebs, assembly GCF_963513975.1. Classification (NCBI taxonomy): domain Eukaryota; kingdom Metazoa; phylum Chordata; class Aves; order Passeriformes; family Fringillidae; genus Fringilla; species Fringilla coelebs. Next base: position 14,235,186 of record NC_140045.1, read on the forward strand.
CCTTGGCACTGGAGAGGTTCCCCACTGCAGCTGTGAAGGATTGAGTTTGCCCTGGAGCATCCCCGAGCCCATCCAGTGCTGGCAGCAGGACCGAGGGCAGTGCCCCAGACCCTGAGCTGGTGCTGGGTGCAGCAGAGGATGCTCAGCTGGATGTGTCCAGCAGGGCAGGGCAGCCCCCAGACCCCTGCCTGGGCAGCACTGGGACAGCTCTGCGGGCCCCAGGACAGCCCCTGGCTCCAGGGAGCCCTGGCCCAGGACCGTGTCCCTCTCCCCGGGCTTTGCCCCGGGCCAGCGCAGCTGCACGGGCAGTCCTGGCAGGGGCAGCACATCCAACCCTCCCGAATGAACACAGCCGCGCCTGTCGCTTCGGAAAATAGAGCTTTTATTTGTTCATACAAATAGTATGAATTATCAGAATTTCATTTTCCTAGAAACATCTTTCTCTGTGTAAAATTAATTTGTGTTGTACATACCACAAAATACTCCATATACTTTTTTTAAGATTTTCTTTTTTGTGGCTTTTTTTGTTTGTTTACCTTTCTATTTTGTTCTTTTTTTTTCCTTTTTTTTTACAAACTGGCTACAGGACTATAGAACCATGTTACAGACAACACATCACTAATAGCTATACTGCACTTCTGAATACAGGACTGAATGAAACTCAGCCATAAATTAAAGTTACAATGTGAAAAAGAAAATCAACCAATCAAACTTCTAATCACACCTCCAAGCTTAATTTAAAAAATAAGGGGGAGTATTTAAAAAAAATGCATCGATTCCAATATTAGCAACCAGATAAACACCACAGAGAATTCACCTTCATTGTCATATTTGTTAGGTAAGGCTTTTTTACATTAAAAGTCTAGTGCAGACTTCATTATAAAGGATATTGATAAAATTTGCTCATGGTTAGAAGAGTTATTCCTCACTCTCTGTATTTGCACTCTCCAACAAGTTTGCTCCACTAGAGTTCTTCGCAGCAGGGCTTGATTATACAGATTAAAGCCCACACTCTGCTGTACAGCTGAGGAAGGCATTGGGATATTAAAAATTTGTTTCCAGGAAAGCAAGGAAGGCTTGCAAGGGGATGCAGAACCCTTCAGGCATTGAGCAGCCGGCAGAGACTCCGGAGGGAAGCGCCTGGAAAGGAGCCCATGCCAGCACAGGTCCTGGAGGCTCCACCAGTGAAACACTGGGAGGTGGCACAGCCATGGCTGAGAGCTCACCCAAGGGCCAAGTGGAGAGGTCAAGCTTCTTTCCATGCATTGCATAAGCTGCTAAAAGGAAGACTGAGGTTTTGAGAACCAAAAATCACTTGTTCTTCCACCAGGAAGTATTTTCTTAGTGCCTGCAGCTCCTTCCCCTCAGTCACCCAACAGTGGCAGAGTCTGGGATAAAGCAGACACACTCCTGCACTCATCACCTGTCCTGGCAGCAGGAAACAGAGCCAGGGACCTGGCTGGAAGCCAAACCCCTCAAAAGTGCATAGATCCACCCAGCTGCTCAGGCCCGCAGCTGGATTTTGCAGGACAGAGGGAAAGCAGGGGCTGTCAGCCTGCAGAGCCCAGCAGGTCCCTCATCCCACCTGAACCCTCTGAAGTCAGACTGCATTGGCCCAAAGTGTCATTTCTTCACTAGAAAGGGCTCAGGGCAAGAAGGAGAACTTCCCTGTTTGTGGGAAGATGTGTTTGGAGGCAAACCCCAAGGAGGGATTTAGATCCTGCTCACAGCAGCTTTGCAGGCAGCCCAGCCTGATGCTGTTATGCTTAAAACCTCCTTTTCCTTGAGGTCACTCACATGGATTCCACCTCAAGTGTGAACCCACACATGGTGGTGCGAGTCCCGAAATCCCTTTGGAGGTGTGACACTGCTGAGCAGGCCAAAAGCCCTCAGGTTTAAACAGAGCTCTGAAGGGCAGCTCCCTGGCACTTGCAGCACACCCAGAGTCAAGTCTGCTCTTTGCTCTGTCTGCTGGAGCAGGACTAGCTAGAGACCCAGACAGTGCAGCCCAGGCTCTGAGGAACATTTTCATCACCCAGCAGCCACAGCAGAGAGATAGAAGGGGCAGGCAAGAGTGAGGAGGCTGCAAAAGTAAAACAAACATTTGGGAAACACCAGTGAATGGGCCCTACCACAGCTGGGCACAGCTACAGTGGGCAGCTCTAAGGGGGAGCTACGGGTAAGTATGGAGAGGTGGAGGGCATGGATTTCCATAGGCAATGCATATGAAATTACATGTTCTGCCCATTGGTGCTTTTGTTGTTTCCAGTTTCGCTCACACTGCCTCTAGAAGTGCTCTCACAGCAACATCAGGAGATGCTCAGTGCAGTGCATCATTTCAGGGCTGCAGATGAGGTGTGGGGAGGTCTGCTGCCCAGAGACATCAGAGCTCTCTTTCTGTTAAACATTCAGTGAGAAAATCACTTCTGCTGCCACCTTGCTCTGAAAGTGTTCCAGTCAAGCTGGCAGAACCTCTGACAGCAGTGATAAGGCATTGGACACACACAGTGCTTATCAGGACCTCCTGAGCTCACAGAACACTGGCAGAGCTCTCAGGACAGCCCACCTAACCTGTCCTGGAGTCCCGCAGCAAGTGCTTACACCCGAGGAGAAGGATTTCATTCAGGTTAATGGTTGCATGTTTGGAGCCTCCTGTCCTGCCTGGCTGCTACCCCGGTGCTCAGCCAGGGCACCCAGGGACAGCCAGGAGTACCCCAACCCCAGCATGCCCAGATTTCCCCCTGCCTTGCTACAGATTCACCCTTGTTGGTAAAGCAGCACTTCTCCCTGGCTCTGAGCAAATGATGCTCCTTGGGAGACACCACAGACAGGGTGCTGGACCAAAAACTGATGGGAATTAAGAGGGCTAAGGGTGATGTTCCCCAGCCTCATGCACTGGGAGGTGCTGTGGTGGCCGTGGGGCTGGAGGTAACGGTGTCTGTGCCATGTCCTGGGACATGCTCCATGCTGGGCATGATGCCAGGCTCACACCTGAGGTTTTCCCAGTGGTTCTGCTGGTATCTTTGGTGGGTGGAGGGTGCTCCACGTGCTGCAGGCACTGCCATCTCCCAGCAGTGCCTGGTGTGCATGGGTGCTCCTGGAGCGATGCTTTCTGCAAGTCACTTTGACCAGCACCACATGTCACACACAGACGCAGCATTTTACATTTGTCCTGCAGGAAAGATTTTAAATGCATAGAGGGATTGTGGGAAAGAACCTCCTGGACAAAAAGCAGGAAGGAAAACTGTACTGAGGAGAGCTTTGCCTATGCAACAAGCTCTGCAGCTTCTCTGCTGGAAAAAGAGCACATTGGCCTCCTGGCAATCCTAAGCAGGAGCCCTTGGCTTGGGGTTCCCAGGCTTACAGCCACTGGGAAAAATGCTGCTGCTCAGCAGAGGTATGTGGGGTGCAGGGATGCCCAGCCTTCCTCCCACCCACCCCAGAGAAACACCCCCCAGGGCCATGGAACTAGCCAGAAAACTGTGGGATGAGGGAGCACAACAGCGGAGCAGAGACTGGGACACTGGAATAGGGAAAGCAAGTGTTTATAAAGGCCAGATACCCGTAACAAAAATAAACTTGTGCTTCCCCTCCCTCCCTCCTTTTGATTTTTAAATACAAATTTTGTTTAGGAAAAGTGGAAGCGCTGTCTGTTACAAACCAAACTAAAGAGAAAGAAGAAGGGCAAAAAAATAAGGAAAGGAGAGACATTAGAATTAAACACTGTGGAATGTTAAACAGGTTACAGGCTACCGTTCTAGCCAGTGCAGTTAGGCAGCTTAGTGAATTAATTGCTTAGGAATTAAAAATAAATTATTATAAAATAGATTTCTGTACATTTTACATACATATATATCTCTTTATATAAGCAAACCGTGCTGGGCAAATAACAGGGGACTTTCCCATGCCAGGCTCATTCCCAGCCGAAGTCCTGCCCTGTCATCTGGTAGAACTTCATGTTGAAGGGCCGGTAGAAGTCCCGCAGCCTCCGCACCACCTCCTGGTCGATGTCAGGGTGGGTCCTGCCTTTGGTCTTGCCCAGGCAGTGGGGTTTGCTGCTGCCCTCCGCCTTCTTCAGGCACGGGAAGCCCTTGGTTTTGTTGAAGTAGAAGTGTTTGTCCGTGATGATCCTCTTGAGGCCCAGAAAGTCCTGGACCCTGCCCAGCTCCCCCGCAGGGTCGCGGATCAGCCGCTCCCCGCTGACGAAGAGGATCTGCCCGATGGGGAAGTGCAGCAGCCAGTTCTCCAGGTGCTTGGCGTAGATGCCGATCTGGATGGCGCTCCAGGAGGTGTCAATGAGGCCTGTAGTCCTGTTTTTGAAGGTCAGGCTCTCGAAGGTGGGGATGTCAGGCTTCTTGGAGAGCGTCTGGGTGTAGTCCGAGATGGCTCTGGTGACGGGGTCGCGCACCACCACGATCAGCTTGGTGCCCTTGCACATGGAGGAGATGCGGGCTGGGGCCTCCTTGGTGACAAAGTAGCTGGGGGTCTTCTCCATGGTGATCTGCCCCTCCAGGGTCCTGGGCATCAGCTCCCTGCCAGCAAAACACACAGACATGGGTCAGAAGGACAAGGAAGAGGAACAAAAATATCCATATGCATTTAAATGTATGTTCAAACATAGATACACAAGAATTCTTCTCCCTAAAATGCCTTCACAGGCCATTTGGATCATACAGACAAATCCATTTCCCATTGATTTAGGGATTAGGGGAGGATTATTATTAAAGGCCACTGTATTAGAAATCCAGTTGAGTAATCCCCCAGTTACTCATGAGTGGATTAGCTGAGCTACATTCTGTGCTTGGACCGTGGCTGAATGTATCTAGATTGGTCAGGATGGGTCCTGAGCTGCACCAGGTGACTGTTTTAGCTCATGACAACACCACTGAGACCTCAGCCCCAATCCAGAGCTCCTTTTCCCATGGGAATGAGAGGATGGTACAGCAGAAAAGCAGGAGATCGCAAGAGTACGTCCACCACATTTTCCCTCAGCATTCCAAGTGCAAAATTTTCCCAGTTCAGGCAAGAGGGTGCAATTTTTCTCTGGCTTGCCAACAGCAGGACTTCACTCACAGGTGTCCTCTTGCATGCAGTTTCACCCCCTGCTTTACTATTCCCTATCACTTGTTTCCTCACATGAACTAGAAAGGGCATCAAGAGCTGCCCATGGCATCTTCAGCACATCCCAGTCCCAGAGACAATGAGGAAAACCCCACCCCAGCACTGCCCCACGGGTTACAGCAGGTCAGGATATGGGATACAACCTCAGCACACAGGCAGGACATACCTTCACAAAGTACTTTTAAAACTTAAAACTTCCAGCAATTTCACCTTATTCCTTGCCTATTCCTAATTAACCACATGGGGAAAGAATAGGGAGCTTGCAGAATTGATGGAAGTGGCATGAAGCAGGAAGAGTAATTTTTTCCTATTATTCACTAGGCAAGTTAAAGTATTTTACACCGTTTGCCAGTTCTTTCCCTTTACAGCCCAAACAGACTCATTTGCTCTGGGTTGAGAGACATTTGAAAAGAAAAGGCAAAAGGGGAGTCAAGCACAAAATTAAAGTTATAAAACTTGATTAAGTTTTCAAAGCATCCACACAGCACAGAGAAACAAGCAGCCAGTGTGTGATCTGCAAGCCTGAAGCTGTGATTCCCTCAGCCACAGGACACCACACAGAGGCTGCTCCCAACAGCCATCTCCTCCCCGACTGCTTTTATGCTTCCACAGCAAAGACCACCAGGGCTCTTGCAATTAAAACAGCCACTGATAATTTGTGCTAAAGCCAATGGCTGCCCTTATTAAGGGCAAGGGAACTCAAGGGAAGAAAACTGACCAATCTGTTCTGAGGGCAAATAACAGGGAATCCAGGAATGAGAGGTCTGTTTGCACCGAAAATCATCCCATGTCTATGAAATTTGGTCAGTAGCCTTTTATGCAACTATTGGTGAGCTCACACTGTACTTGGTATTTTACTTCACCAGCCTCTGGCATGACCTTTGTGCAATTTGTTTACTGGCAAGGGGCACCCAGTGGCTGCGCCTCCATCCTCCCCGTGAGCTGTGCCGAGAGGCTGCCCATAAAGCCCCTTCTCCACAGCCCCAAGGTGGGAGACAAACCCTGGGCCAGATCTGCATGGCACTCAGGTAGCAGTGGTAATGGACAAACTGGACCCTGGAGGAAGAGGATATCAGCTTGTGGCCAGAGGTGGTGGCAACCCTGAAGGCTGGGATTTCAAGTCCACACAAGTAGAGTTTCACATGCAGATAAAAATCACACTGGTCTACCAGATACCTGGGATGTGAGAGCTTCTGGAAGGCAGGAGCTAGTATGTGTGCCAAAACCAGCAACCAGAATAAAACTCTGACTAATCCTCCGCCTTTCTGGCCAACTCTGCAACCCCATAATGCTGTGACAGAATAGGGCCAGTCAATAACACTCAGAGCAACTCCTAAATTTGTCGTGGGCTGAGGTAGATTTCAACATTTGCTCATTAAGCAGTGTCCCCTTTTATGACCACATTAAACCCAAGTTCTACATCCTGCACTGGCCACCAACTGCTTTTCAGCTTGATTCAAGAGGTTGTTTTCCACCCATGAAGTCCTTAATGGCCTGGGACCTGGCCTAGAGAGGAGAAGGCTTCCCAAAACACTCTCAGGTTGCCTGTGTTCCACTGAAGCCCTTCAGCTTTAGGTCAGGTTCATTGGATTGCTGGTTGTATGGGGCCCTGCACTTTGGGACTGATTTCTCCTCCAGGACTACTACAGCCAGTATTTATCAGTCTCATGGGAATGATGCAAGGTTTATTTTTCCCCTCCTTGCACAAGAAAGGCATTGGGCAGGGCTGGGCTGTGAAACAAGAGGAAATTGCTGGGGATGGAGTGCCAAGTCAGTTGATTCAGTTGGGAAACACAGGTTCTTAATTGGCATTTCAGCAAATACAGAGGAGCTCATCATAAGTGGAAGAAAGCAGGGAGTAACTCTTACCTAAGAGGCATCCATTGGCCTTGTATCAGCCCCTTTGCAGAGCAGTTCATCTCCTGGACCCACACTGCACTTGTGGCTGAAAGTATTCCGTTCTGGGCAAGCCTAAACCTCCCAGATTGTTATTTTTGGAGAGGGCCTGAATTCTTGGCAATTCAAGAACATTTTGCCGGTGACCCATCACAGCAAGCAAAGCAGAACAAGGCACATTGACACACCTACTGCCCTCAGGTTGGCTAACATGGGCTGAGGTGAGCAGAGGCAGAAACAGAACCTTCACCCCATGTACAAGGCCTGGATTCACCAAAAACAGCCCTTGGGCCCCTGCTCCTGCCCTCCCTTCATTGTACCACATAGGTGCCAGGCATAGCCCAAAACTGCGACTCTCAAGATTGTCTCAGACTCTGCTTTGTTTGTAAAGTGGCGGCATGAAAGAAAGACAGCTGCAAGTGAAGCCAAGTATTGTGGCCCATAGAGGTCGTTTGAACCTCTGACAACACTACATCCAGGAGCAAAGTTTTACTGCATGGGCATGTCAGTTGTGAGGAGCTTTCCCATGGTTTCCATAATCTCCCACAGAGGCACTATCCATCATGCTGGCAGCCAGAGACAGCAGAGCCTCAGGGACAGAAAGAGCTGGTACGTTGGCTGGTCTGAGCTCATAGTGGTGGAAAGAAGAAGAAGAATTTATTTCCATTCAAGCCACAGCTGGAGAAGGGCAGCTTGGCCCAGCAGAGCACTGCAGCTCCAACACAACACACTGGACATACATTTTGGCGGAAGGAGGACCAGATCCAGAGCTGAACATATCTGCTCCTGGGGCTCCAAGACAGCAAGGGCCATGCTAAACTACAGCTGCTGCTTTGGGAGGGGAAAGAGGAGCTGTGATGGTGAGAAGCCACGATGTCCTGGCGGGATGCAGCCCCTTGGAAGACAGGGGTGGGGTCCAGCAGAAACCCCCGTTCAGCTCAGGTGGACACAGATCACCCCTGGCAGCTTGTGACCACCGTGGAGCCTCTGTTTCCACGGAGGATTCTCAGGCACCATGGAGGCATGGGCAGCTCCTGCCAGCACTGCCAGACACAAGGTGAGAAAGGCAGAGGTGCAGCTACCACTGCTGTCCATACAGGAGAGCAGAGGGAGATGACAGAGGGAACCAGGCTGTGGGAAATAGAGAGCTCAGCTGAGTCCCAGGGCTGGATAGAGACACCACTGAGGACCATGGTGGAAACTGTAGTAGAAAATATGGCATGAAAACCTTGGCAAGCCATCCCTCCTGCCTTGTTATCCTCCTGCCTTCTGGCAACCTGGAGTTCAAAGACCTCTGGAGACAGGATCTGCATCCAAATCATCCTATTTCATAGCGACTATGAACTCTCTAATCCTTGCAAACCCACAAATACTTCTGGCCTTGAGAACATCCCACAGCAGAAAGTCCCAGCACCAAAGCACTGCCTCTACCTGTCATTTGGACTCCATCCCCACTTCCCTGCTTGAGAAGGGACGAGGCACCTGCTTATTGGGCATGGAAGAAGGAAATGAGGATGAGGAGCACCAGCAGACTCCCAGCATCCTTTATTCCCCACCCAGCCCAGCCAGAAAGCACTGCTGGGGCTCAGCACTGCTGACTGGGGCAGAGCTGCCAGCAACTGGGTCCCAGCAAGGGGAGGAAGTTGCTGCATGAGCACAGCTAAGAAATTGCACAGCTATGAATTTTGCACAGGCAAAGAGCAAGCCCCTAACCCTGAGCTATTAACATGTCAAGAGGGACAGAGGAAAAGCTTTTCCTTTAATGAACGTTTCCTCGGTGAAGCCTGCACCCTTCGTAGGCGAAGTGATAGGCTTAGTCTAAAGATGGATTGGCCTACTTTACCTATTAACCACTTAAACTAATGTAATAAAGGCTCTCTTCAATCAAACAGCCCTAATCCCCAGCCCCATGCAGCTCTGAAGCCTGGAATAAGGAGGGATACTAAGATGAACTCAGCCAGGCTGTTGCTTGGAAAGGCACTGGAGCAGGGGATTTTGTGAGCGTTTTTAAGCGCAAACTTCTCCAATGTGAAAATCAGACCCAGAGCGAGATAAATTTACAAAGTGGGGATGACAGGTGGCCACATGGTAATCCAATCCTGAAGCCTAATGCCCTTTGTGGCAGCTTTTGTCTGCACAGAGGGGCTCCAGGCTAATCTGCTGTTACTTCTCAAGGAGGAACATGCCGGGGGGTGAGAGGACCCCCACAACCTGTTGCTGCATTATTTGCCACAGGTAGGACAGACGAGTGCAGGGCAGAGCACAGCTGTGGTGTCTGGTTTTATCCCTGGGGACGTCTGTTGGTTCCCCCCATGCACCTCCTGCCACGGCCAACACCTGCTGGGATAAACCCTCTGCTCTGCCAGAGCCCAGGGCAGGGCTAAGCCGGGGTGCAGCCACGACCGCCTGCCCCTGCCAGGCTGCCCAGCCAAGGCCAGCTCACTCAGGTGTCCTGCTGCCCAACAGAAGCTCCAGAGCTGAGAGGATGGGCTTTCCTTTCTGAGGAAGGTTTCATGCTGGGTAGCTTGGTAGTGCTGGTAGGAGCAGCCAGGGGCTGGATGGATTAAAACCACACAGCTGTAGCCCCACACTGGCACCTGACCATGAGCAAGAGCTCAGATGCTCATCAATCAAAACCCCAAAGCATCACCAGCTCAGCTCCTGAGGCCACCACACTGGTCCCCTCCTGACCCTTTGCCTGCATGGCTGATCACAAAACCGCTGAATCCCAGCAATACTCCTTAAAAGCAAGAACCTGACCAGCTCTGGGAAAGACTGTTAAAGTAATATAAAGTAAATAAAACAAAAAAAAAAAAAAAAAAAAGTTTTAATTGCATCACAAACCCTGCCACCAGCACACAGGTCAACTGGCTTCAAAATTACCTGCTTGGCTTTGACTCCGCTTTCTGGTGACAGCAGTGGGAAAGGGCAATGAGGGAGTTGGAGGAAGAGGAAGAAATAGAGAGAAAAGAAGCAATAGCAAATTCCTCTTTGGGGGTGTGAGCGCTTGCTGCTTTATTATTTCATACACCATCTTACCAAAAATTTTCCTTGGCTTCAGCTGCTGTTGCACCACAGACCTATACAGTAGCAGGCAGCCTCTCCTTTTTTTATGACCAGTGGTAAGAGCAACATGTGTGCCTTTGTCTCAAGCAGGAGTCTGTTGTTTGGGTTGGCAAATTATACAACAATAAAAGGGAACGGCTGGGAACCAGCCTCGGCCTTTTTGAAATGGATGTAACCCTATCCAGCTCCACCAAACACTCGCCACGATGATTACACAAACCAGATGATGGGAATTAATGAACTTTGGGCGTGAGGAAGGAGTAGGTGAAGAAGGAGGGAAAGGAGGAAAAAATATGTCGGCCTGAAATTAATGTTTTTCTCATGCTCCTTGCTCCCTGTCCCCAAATCTGCTAGGTGCCCTTCACTTGCTGGGGAATTTTGGGGATTAAAGGAGGGAGAGGACAGTAATTGTGTGGGAAGAGTATCCGTGATGAAGGTGCTCTGGGATTGTGATGGGACCAAAGAGCTGGTGGCCATAGGTGGCATCACCATGTACTCCACAGGAACAGGCTCTGGTCTGGCTGTGGAGTCTAATCCAAGCTCCTTTGATGCTGACAAAAAAACTCCATCAAAGGTCTGGGGAGTGAGGAGGTGCAGGGCAGTGGCAGATGGCCCTTTCGTCCCCACTGCACATGGCACAGCCAGGACACACCAACCAGCCCTGGCAAATCAAAGCAAGAAGTGCCCAAGGAGGGGGCAAAGCACTGCAGCAAATATCATGCTTTAGGATATTTTTTGCATTTAGGTTTTTTTGGGTTTTTTTGTTTTTGTTTTTGTTTTTTAATAAAAGACTTTATTCACCTCTTCAAAAGTCACTGCTTTCAAATCAGATCTGGGAGCCACCACAGAGGCTGGACCCTCTCTATGCTGGACAGCTGGGAGCTAACCCAGCCACAGAGCTGAACAGACAGATTTCAGCAGCATCTGAGCATCCCCCTAGACAAAGCAGGGCCTGATCCATGGAGGGTTTGTGCCTCTGGGAACAGCAATGGGTATAACAAGCTCCACCAGCCTCTGCTGCAAAGGCAGCCTCCCACCCTCTGCCAGACAAAACACATCTCTCACCCACATGCCTCCCCTACTGCATGAGATTAAATGGGTTAATTAGAAGCAGTCTCATAACCAAGATATGACATGCTATCCCTTGCAGGGCTGCTGCCTTCTGTATCAAAGTGCCATATATGGTGTACCATATAGCTGCCACCTACTGAGGAGGAATAACTTAGATCAGCAGAAACACTTGGTGGGACTCTTGTCTGCACAGAACAGGCTTATGCTTTCACCAGGAAGCACAATACAGAAGCCCAGGTTCCACAAGGACTCCTGGGTGATGGGTGATGTCACCATCGCTCCTGGTACATGCTTGTTCCTTGGCAAAGGATGCAAAGGCATAAAGGTGGCCTTGGAGGTGGCTGATTGGAGCAATCCCCCTTCCTACCTGAGCTCATGCTCCATTCAGGGTGGCCTCTGTAAGTGTTCAAGGAGCCAAGACTACCCTGGAAAGCTGAGAGAAGGGCACCCTCCTTGCAGATGCTAACATGAAAGTACCCACAGGGTGCAGTCCTCCCCTTGTGGCCTGGGGATCTCCAGCCCTAGCCAGAGGAGGGCAAGGGAAAGGGCAGAGCAAGAATGGGGCAAGCAGCATGCTGTCCCCTACTGCTTTCTCAGCCTCCATCCAAATTCAGGTACAGAGGCCTTCTTTTGCCTGATGCACTTTGTCCACCTAGCAATCCTCAGTCAATCTCTCTTCCAACTCCTTGTCTAGGTCGCTGCCCCATTCCTGTAAGTGTTCAAGGCCAGGTTGGATGGGGCCCTGAGAAATCTGGTCTAGTGGGTGGTATCCTTGCAGGGCGATGACATGAGGGGATATTCATGGTCCCTTCCAAGCCAGGACATTCTATGATTCCTCCTGAACTCAGCAGGAAATATGACTGAGCATGCACAGCCCATCCAAGGAAAGGCTCCTTGCTTTGCCCATTTTCACCAGCCCCTGCCCTCACACCGTAGCCCCAGTCCTTACACCATCTCACCAGTCCATCCCTCCCTCCATCTCCAGCCTAGCTCCAAGTCTGGCAAGTACCATACCTTCCCCCAAGAAATCTCTCTGCCAGGCTGAGGATGCCCAGGCTACTTGGTCATTCCTCCAACAGAAATTCCTCCAGCTCCACAGAACAAACTCAGGATGTTGCCACTGTCACTGGTTAGGCCATGCACCAACTGAACACAGGCTGCAGGGATGTGGAGCTTCCTTTGGATTAGGAAGAGCTAAATTTCCAATTATTTTTTTACCTCTTCCCCAAATAACAGCGCGAGATGTTACAACTGCTAAGCAAGAACTTTCCCTCCTCCTTTGCTGGACCCAGGCAAGATATTCATCAACGTCCCCAGTTCATTACACAGGCCCTCCTCTTCTCTTTATGTAAACATGGAAGCCTCTTTCTAGTCCCCACCATACTTAAAAGCTCTGAACTTCCACTAAATAATTATCTTCACCGGGGGAGAGGAGCAGCACTTTACATATCAAAGGGCTGCTTTGGAGGGATTTACAATAATTTAAGATGAAATGGTAAATATTCTATTCACTCCAGTTCATCTCCAGTAATAATTATAATCCTATTAGCAAGGTCCCAAGAAAGTGATTTCATTATCATCTAGCGAGCATCTATGTGGATTTCTTGGAGGGGTGGGATGGGGGAGGCCATAGGCAAATAAAGAAGGAAAAGCAACAAAAGATGCAATTGCCAGCATCTCCCTTCCCCCAGCAGGATTTGGGCTCCATTGTCCCGATGCTTCAATAGTGCTTTGCTCTGAAAATAAGAGCTTTTGAGCGCAGTAAGGGGGTGGGGCTGAAATGAGCATCTTATTCCTTTCGGTCACCGCCGCTCCCCTTTCATGGCCGAGGGTCCCCCCTGGTGCCGCTCCGGCGACAAAGAGCGCCCGGTGCTGTTCCGGCAGCCCCGGGCAGGCGGCAGTGCCACAATTAAAAGCTAATTGCTGTTCATGGGTGAGTTCTTTAGAATATTGCCCGGCATCACCGGGCTGTGCTGCCCACCGGTCAAGTCATGTGAGATAACTCTAATCTGTCTCCATTTCCCCCAAAAAGGACAAAAAGACTGGTTTTGTTTAAAAGCAGAGCAGGGAGAGGGAAGTTCTGTGAAACTCGTGATTTAAGGGGGAAAAATCCCCTGAACTCAGCAGGAAATACGACGGAGCTAACTGACAAACTGGGACTAAAGCCCCTTTATCAGCAGATTGCAGCACCAACTGTCTGCACCAAACTGTGTGTTTTATTCCTGCTCCGTGACAGCTCTTCATGCACCCCGTTGGAGTGTTTAACTGGAATTTATCCCTGCAGGAGCACCTCAGTTGCACCAGTGTAATCCTCTTCCCTCTCTTCTGGCACCTGGAGGCCACCAGTGCGAGTCCTCAGCCCTTGCACCAGAAGCAGGCAGCTCAGCTCTGCTCGCTCTGGGAAATCAGCAACTCCTCCAGAGCTGCACCAGTTGCAGGCTTGTAACAAGCCAAGATTACTGTCACAGTGTGCGAGAGTTTATTGCAAAAGTGTAGAAACATTTTTCTCAATAAATTAAAGAGACAACGGCCTGAAAGGGAGGAGAGAGGAAGAATTTTAGGCATCCAGAGATATTTCAGTGCTTACAACTCATTCCTGGTAAAAAATAAATTCTCTGGACTGCCTCTGCCTCTCATTCTTTTGCAACCAGAAAGACCAGCAACTCTTCCTCCCTCCAGATTTTATAGCCTAGAGTAAACATTATGTGTACTAACCTCCTACTATGTAAAGATTTGATAGATCCACTTATTCATTGCAAGACAAAGTTCTGCTCTTGAAGAGTGATGGTTCAACACATCCTTGCACCAGAGACATGAATTCTTGAACTCAGCTTTGCTTAAGCAGTACCAATCCTGCCCTCATGAGAAGCTGAAACCAGCATCTGGGCTGGGTGAGCACCTGCAAGCACAGAATGTCCTTGTCCAGAGAAAAGCCAGCAGAGAGATTCAGGGTCTGGAGCTATTGGCTTAAGTGTGGAGACAAATAAAAAAGACAAAAACCCCACAGCTCTTGCAAGGCTTTTGCTAGCTCAGAGTAGGCCTGTGCAAAGGAAGCCTCCCTTGGAAGAGGCTTAGAAGCAGATGAAGAAATCATAATGATGGGATATCCAAAACACATCCACAGTACCCAGGTGTCAGGAAGGTCTCCTGCAGCAGACGATGTGGGACTAAGACAGTCCACATGAACACAGAGACTCTGATCTCGGGGGTTTGGCTTCAACTCCATCAGGAGAATAACTGGGCTGTTCCCACAGTCCCAGCCAAAGCCTACACCTCGCTGTCAGCTTTCTTGCCCCACAACAGCCACTCAGACACGTCCAAGAGGCACCAAGGCCCAATGCTCACACCACAGCTTCTTCCCTCTCACCCCTTCCCTGCCATCAAGGCTCAGGCACAAACTCCCAGTGTGGCAGGAGCACCAGCAGTGGTGGCACATTCAGGCATCGAGTCCACAGCCCCAAACAGCACTGACCAATTCGCTCTCTTAATTGTAGCAACAGGACTAATCCTCTCAAGGACGTTAAACCACCCGGGGCACTGCTCCTTACAGGTCTTCAAGACATCTCTCTTCCTCCTAGGTCTTGGGAAAATGCTTCCTTGCAGCTAAAGGAGCAATATAATCAGGTTAAGCCCCAGAGATGTGAGGATCTGGGATCTGGGGGAGGCAGAAGTGGGTACTGAGACACACGGAGGTGGCACTACAGAAAGAGTACAGCCTGTTTGCATCCTGCCACTGTCCCAGGACCACCAGGTGTTTCAGGAATTAGATGCCCAAACCAAGTGGCACCAGAACTCATCCAAGGGTGAAACTACCCACCACTGCACATGGAAGAGAACATCCTCCTGGCTCATTCCACCTGTGACACCAGAGCCCCCTGAGGCTCCTGCCCCTGGCTAGGACACTAGGAGGTATTCCCAATCCAGGTAGCCCCCAGGAGGTTATCCCACCAGCCTCATCCCTACAGTACCTCCTCTTCCAGGCCCTGTTCCAGTGAGTCGTTTTGCTGTATGCTGGAGGTGGGGAGTCCCACAAGCAGGGTACACCTCGATGTGGACCCAGAGAGCACATCTGGTGTAATCAATGCAGGGGAGATGGTCACATCTCGTACCCCCCAGTCATCTGTATGGCAGCAACACACTCCCACGCTGTTTCTGTAGCTGTGCTGCAATAGGCAACTTCGCCAGTTTCCCAGAAAAGGAGCTGGTTCAACAGAAAAAACCTCGGGTTGGGGCCATTCTAGGGTGCGGGTCCATGCCAGTTATATGGATATAGATTTCTATGGCACACACTCATAAATCAACTTTCTGGTTAAGTAACCCTGTAGTGACCATGGCAGCAGCCTCTCTCCAGCCCCCAAAAAGCAGCTGAATGTGAGTGGCCAACCCTGGTCCACCCCCACTGACACTCAGAAAGACCTGACAAATTTCTACCCAGGAGAGCACTACAAGGAGATGAACTTCCCAGGCTTTGCCTCTCCTCTGGGGCACTGCCAAGCCACCACATTTCACCTGCTCCAACTCTGCTAGAAATAGGGAAAAAAACCTCAACCCACATAGCAAAGAGCCAACTCCAAAAGGAAATACAAGTCAACAGCCACTCCAGCAAGATACAGGTATGACCATGCTCCCCTAATGCAATGCTCATAAATCACAGCCCTGCTGAGAGGTCTTTTGTATTTTCCCCCGCCACGGAAACAAATGCCCTAATCTGTGTGCCTGCACGGGCAGGTAATGAGTTACCCTGATAATGTCGCCTTTTGTAAAACACCTGCACGAGTGGCCCAGCATTTGCACAGGGAGCACTTTGTTTGCCACCTTGACACACATCTCTCCTAATTAAGCCCAGCCTTCCTGCTCTGGGTCTTCACAGCCATGATTAGAGAAAAAAGCCTCCTGCTAGACTTTGGAGACCTGAGTGATACCCCAGCTCTCACCCTTCAGATCATAACTCATGCTGGGAGAGTATTCCCCACGATTTGCCTACCCTTGCAGTAAGACATGCCAAAGTCAGGCTTGAAACACTGTGCTGAGTTAGAGCCCCAAAAAGGGACTGGTGGCAGCTCTGCTCTGGATCCTCTTCCTCACCATGGACATAACAAAGCAGGGAGGGGGAAACAGGGACACTTCATTCACCCAGCAGCACTTTCCTCTGTGCATTGACATGCCCTGGAACATCTTCTCTGTCACATCTGAACCAGAGACCACTAGCTCTTCCACAGCATGTGGGGAGGGATTTCACAGGGTGGCCAGGGCCAGACCAGGCTTGAAACAAATCTTGAGACACATTTACATCTACAGTTTTTCAAAAAAGCCATGCAGGATCTCCAGGAATCCACTTTCTGCACCAAAAGTAATCCAACGGCATCCAGCACCACCTGAACAGCAAAGACCTTCAAAACAACAGTGCAGAAAACAGTCAGCCTTCCATTTTCATTATGAAGAAAGAAAGTTATGTTTTTTCCTGCCCTTTCTGATCATGTACATATGTTCCACAGGCCAAGTAATGCCAACAGGGTGCTGTCAAACCTCAGCTGCACGATTCCACCTGCCTCTTCAGCAGCACCCAAACCAGCCTTGAAACTGTGCAGCACTGAGGCTTCTCCTCAGCTATGACAGACAGAAGGGGATGCCCCTCCGACCGCCAGAGGACCTTTCTTGTGGCCAGTAACAGCAGGGAAGAACAAATCCATCAGAGGAAAACCGGGAGGGTGTTCAACCAACCAAGCATGTCCTGTATCACCAACTGCTCACTACCCTTAGCATCTCATTGAGTGGGTCAAGAATTTAAAATTGGTTTAGACTTTATTCTCAGCTGAAACACCTAATAACTTCTGAAAGTCTGCTGCTTTCTTCTCAGAAGGGAGGGGTGGCACCAACCCCAACCATCACTAATCTGGGCACTGGCCAGGTCAGTGTGACCCCCATTGGGATGAGCTAATTTTGCCACCCACTGGAACAAAAGGCCTGGCAAATTAATACACCGGTGATCCTCTCAGTACTGATCCCTAAATGCATTTTAACACAAATGGGATTGTCACCTCAACTCATTTGTAAATGGATTTGTGATTCGCTCTCATAAAGGAGTAGTGCTGGAAATCAAGATCTCTCTGTGGCAAACAGACCAGGGCAGTGAGACATCTGTCCAGAATGAGATTTTTTTCCACCAACATCTCTAGTCAGGCTAGGATGAACCTCCTGACTCTTCCCTCCCTTTGACACCTCACATCAAGAATCCAAGAGAGAAAATACAAATCATTTCCAGGACTAAAACCCAGCATGCCCACTGAGGCAATCAGGCTGCAGGTTTGTGGTGCCACCACATCCCTGCGTCCCCAGTGACACTGCAGGACTCGGGGTAAACCAGAAGGAACCAAACCAGCCTTGGGAAGGAGAGAAATTCCCAGTGAAGAAGGGAGACAGGTGCCAATTAGGGAAACATGAAGGAGCAGGTCTGTCTGCAGACTGCCTTTCTGCCCAGTCATTACCTGGGATCTTGGCGTGGTCATAAACAGTCAATGACACCCAGCCAAGAGCTCTTTAAAGAGCAGGCTCAGCTGGTGGAGATGCTCTGCTGCAAGTACAACAGATGCAAAGCACTGCTTCTCATTAAAAAGGTATTCACATAATTAGAGACTTCACATGGCCATACCAATGATTTGATCTAGTCCAGAGCACTCAGGCACTATTTAAGAGGGCCTGCTTGTCATTTCTTATGGCTTGGGTAGTCTTTGTGTGTAACCCTGCCATCACTTCACACCCCATGCACTGTGATGGCAGGTCCATGGCTATGGTGACAACCAGGAAGGACTTTATGAGTAAAACTACACGTGCCAAAGCCCTCTAGCAACCTCCAGCATCCCACCCTGCTTTTATTCAGAGCCAATTTACTTCCAGAGCCAGCTATGGGGCTGAATTATCCACAAGTCCTTCAAGGCCTTGTACATAAAGAGCACCGTGGACCAGTCTGCCAAGGCCTTAGAGCACAACCCAAGTGAAATGACTTTTCCCTGAACACTGAGGACTCTGAATGACAGCTATTATTATTCAGATGAAACCAAGTGTCAGATTAACAAATCAATGGGCATAAGAGATATAAAATGGGTGACTATTGAAGCTTTTCAAATACCCAAACATATGGATGAACCAAATGTGAATTGTAATTGACTCACCCACACCTTTGATCTCTACACCCTTGGGTTCTTAAAGAGACAGCACAACCCCCTCTGACCCGGCTGAACCGCTCTGGGATTCCATTGTGAGCTCCACAAAGTCCTTTCTCTCTGCCTCCATCCCCCGGATATAGATGCAGCCTGGTGCTTGAAAAGTGAGAGAAGTCAGCTCTGCCTTGGAGAGCCAGGGAGGTGGAGATGGGCAATCTACACTACCAAAACACAGCCACTCACATGGAGCCCATCACCCTGGGCATCTCCTCCACCAGTCCTCACCCCCAGTGGTGGCCCTCAGTCTAGATGTGCATGAGGAAATGCCTTAGGAAGCAGTAGAAGAGGGTCCAGAGCAAACATGGGCAGTGACGATGCTCATTGCCCGACTCCTGGAGCCAGACGTGGGGGCCTCTTTGGTTTTCAAGGATTTCTCTGTGCAAAACCAAGGCTCAGACTTTGCTGATGGGTTCAGGGCATGTATATGCCTCTGCTGTAAAACCTGGGCTGGTCTGGAAGAGCTGGAAGCTGCTCTGCCCTTCTCCAACTGCCTTGACAGCACATAATCACTAATGCTTGATTAAGAAATCTGATTTTTAATTTTCGCTAAGATGTTTCTGCAGCTACATTGAAAATAACACGGAGCTTAAATAAATGTTATCCCTAAATTTTTACATTTGGAGTTTGGAGAGACCTTCAACCAGTTTTAGATCAATACATGAGAAAATGAATAGAAGAGCATTATCAATTTTGATACCATATAAGCCTCAGCTCCCCAGGAGTCACAAGGCTAGCAAATGTTTGGGTCGAGTTTCTAGCCTCGTTACAAACTTAGATTTTCATAGCTCTTCCAGGAAACCTAGCCCAGCTTATTCTTTCCCTCCATTCTGCAAATACCGCACGAACATGCCTTCGGGGAAGTTTTGAACCCCACACTGTAGCTTCCCCATGTTCCCCATGATGGAGAACAAGCTGTCCAGCCTAGCTCTTACTGTACTGAGTCTCAAAGCAAGAGGAGCTTTGGAATGCCTGTTATTGGAGGCAAATGCCAGCAGCTATTCCCAGCTCGGGGCTCTTCCCCATCAGGCACCACCACTGAGTAAAGCGATTCACTCTGGGAAGGCAGAGACTTGGCATATGCCCTGTCCTCCCACCCCCTCCAGCAGTGGGTTTGACAGGGGAACTGGGTGAGGCAGAGCAGGCATTGCTCTGCTTCTATCATTTCTGGGCTCCAACCCAGCTGTGCAGCTGCTAAACCCAACTGGTGAGCCCTGCAGGAACAGCCGAGCCTGCGACAACTGCTGGGCTCACCCGCAGAGGAGCCCCAGAAGAGGGAGACTGTGGGGAGGAAGGCGGAGAAGAGGAAACCCACGGGTTCTTAAGCTACTTTAGGACCACATGAGCTTTCTGTTTATATATAGCCCAATTAATTATTACACTGCATTGAGCAGTTTGACCTTGGAATCATCTCCAGGGGGAGGCAGCAGTGGCGGTGCAGCCAGGGCAGCTGGCCAAGGCTCTGGTGTGTGCCCGGTGGCTCCTCTGTAATTACCGGGGCACACAGCAGCTCCTGGCCCCTCTCGGCTTGCAGCAAACCCTGGCTGAAACCCTAACCGGCTATTCCACTTCTGCTTTGGCAAGGCTGATATCTCCTCTCAAGGCTTCCTTCCCTGCTCAACACTCTGTATTAGCTATTCCCTCTGCTTTTCTAAATGCCATGTAGACAGCCCAAGGCTCATTAGTTACCAGACTAGCTCAAGAGGGAAATTAAAAGGGGAGGAAAAGAAGGTGTTACAAGCTTTGTGTGAAGTTGCAGCAAGTCAGTGCATTGCACTGGGGAAGGGAAGTTGGGCTTTGCTAAGCATGTCCTCAACAAGGGGCAATGCCCAGGCTGCCTGGCTTTTTGTAGCTCTCTTTGGTTGGTCCAGCCATAATAAAGTCAGAGCAGGAGCCCAGGGATGCTCAGAGCCACAGAGACATCTACCACTGCCCCACTGGTCACAGGTGAGACCTTCATGAGCTTGCCCCATTCCGACCCACTTGTGGAGGATGGAACCCCCTAGTACTCGGGACGCTGGCTCTGACCTGGCACAATTCACTAAATGTGGCACCTGAGGTGCGCGCAGGGGCTCAGAGCAGAGGCACAGCACCTCAGTGGCGGGCAGCACATTTGTTCCCACACGCAGAGACACAGGGCACAGCACAGTCACGGGGTCCCTCTGCAATTCACGTTTAGCAACAGCATTCATGGCCCTGTGTACAAACAGCAGAGGACTGTGTACAGCCACTCCAGGACTGAAGGGCTGGGACACACCTCCTGTTTACTCCAACACCTCCTGATTGCCTTCCAAGTCTAATGCATCTTTAGGAAAACAAACAGAAGGCATGCCAAAGCTGCAGGCCTTGCCAGGTTTTTTTAAAAAATATTTCATAGCTCAGTGAAGAAGCAAAGCACTTTATTAGGAAGACGCTGGGGTTTCACCCTCCCCCTAGTGACAGGAGGATCCATGCTCTGAGCCTGCTCAGCCTCTGGACCCCATTCCAAATCAAAAATACTACTGGAGCGTAACCCCAGCTCAATGGCCCTTTCACTAAATGAGCACTTTTCCAAAGATTTCCTATGCCTCCCTGTGCCATTCACCCACATATGAAGTTTTGAGTTTACAAGTTTCAAGACTTTCAAGCTTTAATGGAACTTTGCATTTGATAAAAACGCAAAAGAGGCTGAAAGCTTGAGGCTTTAATATAAAGCTTGTCAAGATGCTTTATTGAAGTTAATAATTGTAACATATTTTGGTTTCTGTGGGGATATTTTCTGCACAGTCACATGGATGCACACTGAGGGTCTGACCTTGGAGCCCATCCCTAGGCAGAGTTCTGGACTGCGTTAGACACAGTCATGTTTGGGGACCTGGTTCAGTCTCTGTCACCACATGCTGCTGAAGACTCGTCTCCTCATCAGAGCCAACTTCCCACATGAAAAAGTGTATTTTTAAATGGAATTAGTGTAGCAGAATACAGTCATACTCAGTACTGTTGGACCATGTTTGTGGCAATGCAGGATTTGGCCTTGTGCTCACTTTTAGGAAGGATCTGTCAAATACACACATCCACCTATAATATTGTACGTTGGCATATAAAATGAAAGCCTCTGCACAATAACTCTCCCTTTCTTCTGGAAGAGCTGCCTGCTGCATTGACGAGAATGCAAAGTCTGTGTCAGTTCCAGGGAAAGGTTACAACTGCTCATTTTTATTACAAACCAACCACTTTGGTGTATTCATAGAAATCCCCTGTACCAGCAGAGAAGACCGGTCAAATTACAGCTCTGACCTATGGAATTTTATTAGCACAACACTCACAAGAAGACCAGGACAAGGGAGGATGACACCCACCAGCACAGGGATAGCAAAGCCAGGCTCCCAGTGTGACACAAGCCACATCGAGGGCAGGGTCAGCCACGCCACTCTGCATCCCAGACAGGCTGCAAATTAAACTCTGGGTCAGACCTGCTGCCAAACAGAGCCATGACTCCCTTGATGCCAGGGCTAGGTCACACCATCCCTCTAGAGAGTTCTTCCTCCCTCCCTTTTCTGTACAGGGAGAACAAAACTGCTGCAGAAGCAGGCTAGTTCCAGGGCGTCTCCAAGGAGGTTAACACAGATGTAAAGCATTTAGCAGAACCTGGAATTATTTTTCTTTAAATAAAGTTTCCCTAGCCACCACGTGGTAAGGCATTGCCATGCTCACATATCTTGACAGAAAGATTTTAAAAATGGAATTATTCATTTACCAGAAATCAGTGTGAGATCTGCCAGCAGCACCTGTACACCTATTTTTCTCTAACATTCCCACCACCATCATCTAAAGTCCCAAACACCAAAGCTTCTGGTCTTGTCTGAATGATTCTTGAGGCCACAGGGCCAGGACGAAAGGTCAGGCAGCCAAGCAAGCCAGCTCCCAAAAGTCCCTCCTCACCTCTGGACCTTCCCAGTACAAGGGCACCGCATGACAAATCATCATCACTAAGTTAATTTCCTCCTCCTTCATGGCTATTCCTAGGAGGAAAACCACCACAGGGAACGCTCAAAGCCAGCGTGGCACCAGGAGAGACAGTCCACTCCTAACAGTGATCCAATAGGGACAAAGTTACACCACACATCTCAGCCAAGCAGACCCTGCTCTCCGTAGGTGGAGACAGAGGGACTGTTCTCCTGACCTCCATTTCTTCCCTTCATCTGACCCATGGCACAATGTGATGCCCTTCCCCACTTGTCTCTGCACCCCTTCCCACCACCTTCAGACTGGGAGCAACTCCTTGAAGGCAAAGTTACACCACCACAAACGCCTGTCCTGAATTCACCCCTCCTTTCCTCTCAGCCTGCTGATAATCAATATGTTCTGTCACAGGACCCCTTGTTTCCATTAAAAAAGCTAAGATAAGGTCCATTTACTCTGTTGCCTTCTGCCTGCTGCTGGGCTGAGTACCTTTAAAAAGTACCTGGTGTTTCTGGAAAGCTAATTAAATATACAGCAAGCTGCTGAAAGACCTGGAATTGCAATGGTTAGGGCAAGCCCCAGTACAGTCATCAGCAGCAAGTCAGGACCCAGCACAGCACTTAGTCATTTCCCACAAACCAAGGAAGAAGCCCGTCTTCACGCACCACATGGTGACAACAGGTAGTAGCTGATAGCCCCTGACCCACTAATTACACCATTGAGACAACGTGCCCCAGTATTTGTTGTTCTTTGAACCCATATGTTACCCATCCCACATGGCCTGGCCCGTTCATTATCACCTGAACCGATTGGTGACCCATGGTCATACCACCAGGAGACATGAATCCTGTGTTGAATGGTCACTAAATTAGAGTTCTTCCTAGTTGGGATGGGTAAATAGCCCCAAACCCAGGCTCAAGTGAACAGAACGCAGCAATAAAGGCCCAAATACAGGACATTGTTATCATCAGGCAGATTGGAAATACAGCTCCAAAGAACAATAGTTTGGGTAGAGTTTCTATAGCCACTGCACGCAGGGCTTGCTGGATGCTTTTAAAAACAAAGCCTTGCCTGGAAGTGCCTTGAGATATCCAACGCTCGGTGTGTGTTACAGACACCTGCCATGGCCCACTTGAAAAGAAAAAAGTAATAAATCCCAAACTCAGAGCCGAGCCCGTGGGTTTTCATTCCCATCATTTTCATGCCAAGGAGCACAATGCTCCCGGCAGGCCACGGGGTCCTGCGCTAACACGATTAGCCAGGCAGATCCACCATCCGCATCCGTCACCCCCAACGCTTGGTCAACTTTGAAAAGTTCAGCAGCTCAACAGGTGAGGCCATGAAACCCGATCACAACAGACAATGTCATCCCCCCCAGCGTCGTGCTGGGAAGAACTTGTCACGTGCGTCATATCGGGCAACATGCTTGAAACAGAGCAGTGCACTGAAACCCCAGCAACACGAATAATCTTTGCCATCTGTTTGAACAACTCAACCCTCCTCAGATCTAAAGGAATGATCCCATGCAAACACAAGGGCCTTGCTGACTGATTATAGCAGCCCAGACCTTCTTTTGGGGGGCCATTTTCCTCCCAACATTACACAGCAGCTCAGGGAGCGTCGTAGGGAGCCGCTGCAGCAGCCAAGGCGGCACTGAACTCCCTGCACATTCTGAGGGGACCCTTAACAGTCCCCACTTGCTTAAGCACAACACAATGCAAGGTCAATAGTTGAGTCTCAAATTTTTTTTCACATCAAGAAAAGAAAATCTCAATACCAAAATTGTTTGGCAAAACCTTCCCAGAGAACACATCTGTCCTTTAGGAGATGCTTGTTCTGACCCAGCACAACTCACAGGAATATAGTGGAGGAACCAGTCTTTGCTGAGATGCAGTCATTTGCACCCAAAGTCCAGTTGGGAGTATCAGGACTGTTCCCAAACCTCCTGGGGCCAATAAACCATGTGACACTCAGTGAAAACCAACCACAATTCTGCCGGTGCTGCTAGGTCTATGCATCACTGGGAAGGCAATTAAGCAGCAGGTATTAAACCTTCATTAAAGCAGAGATTATAGACAATAGCTAAACACAGGGGAAAAAAATTCTGCCTTGCTCAAGATTTGGTTCATCAGGGCTTTCACCCCAAACTTTTAACCTTATTCTTCCCTTGCTCACAACCTGGCCAATTGCAAGCACCGGCTTGTACCCCCACACATTCCTTGGGGGGAAAAAAAAGGAGGCTCATGGGGAAAAATATAAAAAATAAGGAAGTTTCTCCCAATTCATGAATTTTTTTCAAGCAGTACTTTGCACCCTAAAGTCCAAGCAATTTCAGAGTCTAAGAAATGCATATTTGAAACAGTTTATCACACACCACCAGATGACAGGGCCTGATCCTGCTGATCCAAATCACCCAGTCTCAGCAAGGACAATGAATTAAGGCAACCTAGGAGTAGCGGGAAGACAAAGCACCAGCATTTTAAGAATTTTCTATAAGGAAAAAGAAGGAAAAAGGACAAAAGGTCTCCCTGGTGTACTGCTAGAGGCAGAGGAGCTCAGCCTAGTCCTGCGATCGCAGTTACAGCTGGCACAGCCACGGCACAGGGGTTCCTAGCAGAGAGCGACAGACTTGAAATATAAATCAGTGATGCTGAGTAGGGCTGACAACAGCCAGCCCAAGGCAGGAGGGACTGGGCATTACAGCCCACTGGGCTGAAAATAACAACAAAAAAAGAAAAAATCCAAAACATATAACACTAATGACAATCATTTTTTCTTACAATAATTATAGGACAACAGGCTTTCAAGTCCATAGGACATTTCAAAATTCATTATTGTTGAATCAAATGAAGAAAATCATAAAAGAAATTCAACAACTGATTTTCTATGCTTGGAAGAAATATTTCGTTCCTTGCCACCAAGGTCTACAGTAAACCCCAAAGAGAGCAACGACATCCCTGAGGCTGCTCAGCCAAACACATGCACACAGGCTGTGGAGCTGAACTCCCTACTGCCACAAAGAGGGAACTTCTCTACTATCCAAAAATTCAAGGCACTTCATAAAATTAGTTTGCAATAGTGGCTGGATCCCATTCCTCCCCTGTCACAATATATATTTTCACTAGAAACAGGTAACATGCTGTATTCATTACAGGGGAGGAGAGAGGGGGGAGAAAACCCTGCAATGTGCATACAGAAGTTATTTCCACCAAATTTTAGTTATCTCACAATCAAAAAAAAACCATTTAATTTGTCTTGTTTCTCCCCTGCTTATCAGGAATGATACTCAGCACCACTTGATGGTGTTCTTCATTCCACACTATGGAAACAAACCAGCAGATTTCATTTCACTTGACAGAAAATGGAGCAAGGAACAAGTTTGTGTTTCCTCTTTCTAAAGTTATTTTCAATAGATGAAAACTTCAGGCAGAAATAAGTAGTTAAACAGGATTAATCGCAATCACGTCCAAAAATAAGAATTCATCAAGCTAAACAAGTAAATCTCATTGCCCTTCCATCTTGAAAATCTGAAAAAGATTTTGGATGGCAGGAACAACTTAAACAAACAAAAACTCCTAACAAACATAAACAGATTTAGCCAATTAGCTAAAATACATTTCAAATGAGACACGGGTCAAAAATTCTATCTTCGTCTTTTGAAAGCCAGGCAATCGGATTTACACTGCACTCTGGGTGCTGAGGACACAGTAACTCCCCCAGTTCCAAAGTTCAGTAGATTTGAGCAAAAGCACCTGAAAAATAAAGACGAGGCTTGCCCAGCTCACTGCACCATACAGACACCACACAACTTTTACAGCATCTTTAATCCAACTGTACTGAAATGCTAACAATAAAATATAAACACATCTCCTTATTGATACTAATATAATAAATAAAAGCCTCATTAGGTCTGGGAGAAATAAATGTGTTCTTGAGGAGTGCTAGGAAGCCAAGATTCACTGAAGTCAGCAAGAGCTTGGAGTTACTACTCTATAAGATCTGACTTCTAATGACTAAATTTATAGGAACAAACTTATGCATCTAATTCTAATTAAGTTAGAAATAATGCACAATATATAACAACTTGTCTGCTGGTTTTCATCCTCTCCAAAGTATTTTGCATTAATTAGTTCCCCCCTCAGTTGACCCAGATCCCAGTCCCACAGACAGCCAGACACACTCCCATCTCCGGGGTGAATCACACACAACTGATTTCAAGACTTCCAGCATCTCTTGCTGCTTGAGAGTATCACCATTCAGACCTCAACATTTGTCAGATCTCAGCTTAAAGAGCTAAAACATCTTTTGCAAAGATACTAATTAAAAACTACAGTGTATTTGCAGGGATAGGGCCCATGCTGCTTAAAATTCAGCAGCAGATAAGGTGAAGTTTTAGAAGTTACACACAATACCTGTTCTCCAAATTTAAAAATAATGTATATCCTTTAAATATTGGCTTTCACCCACTACATCTGGGATAACAGATGAACTCAATCATAAGCATTATTCTCTCCTTCTCCCCTTCCACCTCCTACTTGTAAAAGATTAATCAACCATTTTATGGTCTAATTTAGGTGCCTAATTAAAAACAGAGTTCAACACATACAACACCATTTTGCTGATAAATCCTGACAGGTTTTCTGCTCTGTTATACGCAAGTTCTTCAAAATGTGAGATTTTTAAACTCAGCTGAATTTACAAATCTTTCATTTGGGCTGCTGTGGGACAACACATTACAGCCTCCACCGAGATGACAGAATTTCCTAAAATGAAAAGGCTTTCAAAAATTACTTCCTCTTCATCAGATCTTATCCTACACTCATTTCACTAACTGCTGGGAGATGGCAACATTAAAAAAAAAGAGACATAAACCTAATCGGACTTGTCGGGTGGGAGTTTCAAGACTACAAAGAGGTTACAATTCGTAACTCCACAGCTCCCATCTAGCTTCAAAGTTTCCATCTCGGCTTCTTTAGCATTCCTGTAAACACTCAGTAGAAAGACATATTCAAAACACCCCTGATAAAGGATCTTCAATCGGAAAAGGGTGAGAAAGGCACCGAAACGGGGGTCGCCCCGCGTTCGGTATCCGATCGCACTTCTCCTCCGCACCCACCGCCGCCCTCTCCGCCGAGCCAACCCGCACACAGACATCCCGGACCGGGCTGCTCCTCGCAAAATCGCTTACAATTACATCCATCCTTACAGGATGCAAGCCACAAATTTATAATTTTCTCCCAGTGCAAAGGGTTCATCCAGTTCCCGACGCGCCCGTTACCCGCTACACCGCACACGGTTCCCGCAGTCCAGCGCCGGGCTGGCGATCGCGACTTCGGGCTCCACAGATGATTACGGGGAAGCAGAAAGTTAACGGAGACTGAATGCAGGCAGCGAGTGAGGAAGTTTTAACTGGAACGTGGAGCTGCCGCCTGCCAGTCCCAGGCAGCGCTCCCGGAACGGGTCAAATCCCCTCCAAACGGGCAAAAAAATTCCCATACGGGTAAATCCTCCCCACCTCGCCTCCCCCACACGAAAAGGGGAAAAAGAGAAAACCCATGGGTACAAAAAAACCCCCCAAAACCAAGAAACCAAACCCAAACGGGTCAAAAACCCCTCGAACACGCGGTCGCTGAGCGCACCGCCCGCCAGCCCGTGCAGACCCGGGAGGCACACCAGTCATCCCTCAGCAACACCCCGAGCTGGAGGAAAAGTACGCTCCAGCAAAAGACCGGGAAGTACAGCGGAATAAGAGTGTTTAAAAATATTAAATTAATATGTAACCTTTAAAAAAAATTAAATACGGTTTGGCTCGCGGAAAACCCGCAGACGCTCCGCCGCCGCCTGGGCTAACGGGGACCGCAAGTTGCTCTCTGGGTTTATTATATTTTTAGGGGTGTTTTTTCGGGGGAAAGCATTTAGCGGAGCATTTACTCTTCGCCCCGGGCGCTCCCCAGTCTGCTCCGAAGCCCGGGGCGGCCGCATACCCGCATCGGAGCGGCGAGCGCAGGACGGCTGGGACCCCGCTCAGCCCCGTCCCGCCGCGGGGCCCCTGCCCGGCCCGGCCCGTACCTGTACCAGGCGAGTCCCCGCTCGTAGTTGCGGTCGAAGAAGTGGGGCTCGGCGCCGACGGCGCGCACGTCGGGGTGCACCCGCAGGAACTCCAGCAGCGCCCGCGTCCCGCCCTTCTTCACGCCGATGATGATGGCCTGCGGCAGCCGCTTGGTACCGGAGCCGTTGAAGAAGCTAGAGATGGGGCTGCCGGCGTCGGGCGCTGCCCGCTGCTCCTCCAGGCTGCTCTCCTCGCCCGGCTCTCCCGGCAGCGGCGGGGCGGTGCGGGGCGGCGCGGGGGACCCGCGGGTCGTCAGCCCGGCGCAGGAGCCGGCGCACGAGTAGAACATATAGAGCCAGAGGAAGAGCATGATGAAGAGCAGCAGCAGCCTCCGCCTCAGCGGCGGCAACGCAACGGGAACATCGAGGCAGCGGTTCAAGCGCTGCCCCATGTGCCCGCGGGCGCACCGGGATGCATGGCTGGAGCCCGGCCGGCTCGGCTCGGCTCTGCCTGGCGCCTCATGGGCACCCGCGGAGCCTCAGCACAGCCCCATCGCCATCGCCATCGCCGCCGCCACCGCCCGGCGCTGCCGCCCGGCCCGCTCCACGCCCGCCGCCGGTAGCGCAGGCAGAGCAGCGGGGGCGGGGCGCGGGCCCGGGGGACGGGCGGCCCCCTCAGCCAATCACAGCTGCAGGTTCTCGCATAATAAGAAGGGGCGGGGCGAGGGGAGCGGAGGACGCGTTGATTGGCTGGCGGCGGGAGGGGCCGCACCGTCGGGGCCGCGAGTTGCCGCGGGCCCGTTCGGCGCTCCCGGGGCGGCTCCCGTGGGCTCCGTGCGCTGCACACTCACTTCCAGGCTGGGAATTCCCATGCCTTGTCCCCCCACGGCTGCAGGGAGACGCCAGCTGGGGGCCAGGCACTGGGGTCATTATGGTGTTGAGGGCATCTCAGTCATTTTTTTCTCCTCTTTATCCGCAGATACGGGGATAGCAAGGTTTCCACGGAGACTTTATTGCGGTCTTTCAGTATCTAAGGGGTGATTACAAAAAAGGTGGTGACAAACCTTTTAGCCCAGTCAAGGGATAATGGTTTTAAACTGACAGAGGGCAGGGTTAGATTAGATATTAGGGAGAATTTTTTTACAATGAGGGGGATAGAACACTGTCTGAGGTTGCCCAGAAAAGCTGTGGATGGCCCATCCTTGCAAACATTCAAGGCCAGGGTGGACAGGGCTTGGAGTAACCTGGTCTAGTGGAAAGTGTCTCTGCCTATGGCAGGGGGCTGGACTATATCACCTTTAATGGTCCCTTCCAACCCAAGCTATTCTGTGATACTACGATTTGCCTTTTTTGTTGATGAGCTGGCTTTTCAACCTGCTGCACATTCTGTTGGGCTGTATTTTCTGAAATCCCAGCCCATAAAAATTCCTGGTCAGATTTGCCACAGTCCACATTATGGGAGTAACACACAGAAACAAAACCCAACACAACAGGTCCTGCAAGGCAGACTAAGAGAATCTGTCTGAGGAGATCCTTGCCACAATTCCATTAGCTGTGGGACCCTCCTTTCCAGGACCAAATTGCTCCAGCATTCTCCAGGGATGGGGATTTTGCACATTCCATGGAAGTGCTTTAGCCAGCATTCTCCCACCAATCACATAGCTTACAGCTCCAATGCATTTGGGCAGCTTTTCTATTCTATTTTTATTAAAAGATGCATAACTATAACCTGTAGAGGTGCAGCTTGCAGTGAGTGTTCTTGGATCAGGATTGCTGGACCAGCAGGCAGTGGCCATCCCAGATGGGGGAGACAGGCCATGGGTGACTGTGGGTACCACCACTGGGACTCAAAACACCTCAGCTACTGGCAAGGCAAGTGCCCAGGGCTTTATGCAACCTATCTGCTCCCAAGCCCAAGTGCCACATAATGCCTTGGAGCCCTCAGCTGTGGCCTGGTAACACCACCACGGAGCAGGGACATCCCAGGAACAGCCTAGGGAGACCCCAGGGACATCGTTGCCTCTCATAGTGTCCCGCTGTGTTGTCCTGGGCAGGCTCCCACCAGGGCCATGGGCAGCACTGCTATACAGATGTAAGAGGAGATCTTGTTTCTCTTAACCTGAAACCATTTCCTTTCCCCCACTGCCCTCCCTCCCCTTGCTCCCTAATTCATCCCTGGGGTTTTAATATCTATTTCTCCAAGTGCCATAAGCCAAATTTACTACTCACATAACTGCACTGACTTCAATGGAGAAGAGCATTTAGGGTGCTCCAAGGAGGCATAAGTAGGAGTGATGTGATGGAATTGAGTAAAGGAAAATATAGTCTGACTGTCAAGAAGAGTTTCCTACCAGTGAAATCTATAGACTGTGGAAGTTTCCCATGGGAACGGGCAGAAACCAAGTTGCTGAAGTCATTTTAAACCAGCACAAGAGAAGAGGAAATCAGCCCAGTAACTGGCCAGAAGGAAGGAGGGATGACATCATGCTATTTCTCCATCTCTAATTTCTGTGGCTGCATTGCTTTGTCCATGAAATTATTTAAAGCAACTGGATTTCGCCTTCTTTTGGGTGATGTGATGGCCCTTGCTGCTTTGGAGAAGTTTCAGTTCCTTTGCCCTGTATTAAAGCAATACCCACTGCAGCCCCCATTAGTCTTTCTCTTATTCTGCTGCTTGTAAACCCCTTCTGGGGTCTTCTCAGGCTTTTTCCCCTTCTTCCCTGACTTACCTGAGCCTCTGGCTCCAGTCCTGTACTTATTGAGCTGTACAGAGTGGACCAACCATTGGGAATAGTGGGAGGGCTCATCCAGGCCAACAATGCCATGTGAGGCCATGGAAGGTACCAGACATGGAGCTTTAACTCCATGTTACTGCCAAGCAGGAGAGACCCTACGGATGGAAATTCTTCTGCCTTCGTGGATTCTTCAGGTAAATTCCTTGTAGATAATTTGCTGGAAAATCATCAAGGAATGATTTTCATCACTATATATTTCCATCACTATATATTTTCATCACTCTGTATTTTCATCATAAAGGAATGATTTTCATCAAGGCACAGAGGGGAAATGCTGCTTTCCCTGGTGACCTCTGGCTCTGGTAGCCCCTGCTTGCCTAATTTGGGCTCTGTGGATAAAACCAGGGCTGCAGATGCAGTGGCCGTGCCCTGCTACCACCCAGTGGCTCTGGCAACCTCTTGCCCACAGAACTTCCTGATGTATTTATGAATGACAACATTTGCTCACTGTCTCAGCAAAGCTCTAGTGCAAGCAACCTCCTACCTCACACAGTTCCCAGATAATTACAGATTAGAACCGGCTAATTTTTATTTTTGTAAAGCTGTCAGAGATCTATGTTTGTTATTATGGTCTCCTGGGTTGCCAGTTGCATAAATACATATGTAAAACCCCCTTTGATCTCTAAGTATAATGACACAGATTTATCAAATGTTTGCCTTTTTCTGTCTCTTTGAAAAGGCTGATTTATGGAGTGGAGTCCCTACCTCCCTTCCTCTCTTGAAATATGAAGTGTTTGTGATCAGCCAAGGTAATATTTAATATCCTGCTAACAATCCTTTGCACTTCCTAACAAATGAACTACAACCTAACCAAATGGTTCACATCTGTTTAGCCTCTTCTTTTTAACTAAACAAATTAGCATTAGAATGCCTGGGAGGAACACAAGGTCCCTTTCTAGATGACAGAACACAGACAATTATTAGCAAGGGGAGTAACTGTACTGAAAGGAGCAGGCATGGACCTAGCAGATGTTTTCACATCTCCTGTAGTGTCCATGAATGACCTGCACCACAGTGGACGCACTGCCACAGCCTTTTGAAGTGGGTGAAGAATCCATTCACAGTCGCCTTCTGAATGAAATTAAAGTCCCAGTGAGTTAAGTGTTCCATTTAAACCACTTCCAGCAAATACAAGTTTTTCTGGAGGGGTGATTTCCCCCATAAATGGCTAAAATAAAGAGCATCACCCCACTCCTCCCCACCCACAGACTCAGGATACTCAGGAGGCAACAGCAACAGTTTTACTTCTGTTTTCATTAGTGCTTTCTCATCTCAAGAGCATCAAACCACCCAGCCTCATCACCCTTCCTCTCTGGGAAATAAAGTGTGATGGGTTACCTGGGGTTTAGGAGAACACAAGACACAAATGAACATCTGCAAAGTACAGCCGGGATTATTACAGCCTCCTACAGTCTGCACATGGGCAATTACAAGTTCACGCTCCTCCACCCAAACCGTGCTCTTCAAGCACCCTTATTCCTACTGGGGTCCCAAACACCTTTTAAACAGAGGTTCAGGAGAGGCTCTGGGGATGAGGCAGGACAGGACGGGGTGAGACAGGCTCTCCACTGAGCACACAGTTAATGGGATTCATTGCTGGAGGAGGTAGCCAAAGGAAACACATGTGCTATTAGGGCTAACACTTAGCTTTTATTGTAAATGTTTTGGAAAAGAAAACACTCTAAAAGCTTCACAGAGATACTGCTATTAATATATCATCCAAATAACAAGCGATTAAAACCAACAACAGCTACTATGAAAATGTGGCTTTGCAGCAGTGGACCGCATGGGATGCAGCCGGGAAAATCATTATGAGCAGAC
Organism: Fringilla coelebs; assembly: GCF_963513975.1. Lineage (NCBI taxonomy): Eukaryota > Metazoa > Chordata > Aves > Passeriformes > Fringillidae > Fringilla > Fringilla coelebs. Next base: position 14,268,163 of record NC_140045.1, read on the forward strand.
CAGCAGGGTGCAATTATAAATAAAAACGGCTCTGCAAAGGCTACAAAAGCAGCAATAATCAGTCTGGTCTGTGGTTTAGCGAGGGCTACAGACACTACGGAAGGTGCTATTTATTACCAGAGCCAGGGACACTGCTGGATGAAAGGATGCAACTTCGAGAGAAGTCAACAGAGGGAGTGCCTGCCACCTCGAGACTCGGCCGCACATCCCGGCAGTCGCGCGGAGCAATCCCTGTCCCTCTGTCCGTCTGCCCAGCGCGGCCCTCCTGCAGTCCCCACTGTGAGAAAGGCACGCAAGCGGCGGGCGGCTCTCGACCGTCTCCAGAGCTCTGAGCTCTGTACTGCGACAGCGGCTCTGGCATTGTCACGGCTCCAGAGAGAGACGCCACCAAGGCTCAGGTCTGCAGGTACCTCGTTCAGCTCACTTCTCCCTGATGGTTCCTCACCTCGCCACGGGCACCTTCCAGACACCCCACGGAGCGATCCCTGCAGGAAGCCCAGAAATGCTGCTCCCGGCAGGAGCGTGGGACGCAGTGCCGGGTGACTCCAGGGGACCAGACCCGCCGGGCAGCACTTACACCGCAGGGAACAGACTCCCTCCCACCCCAAAACAGAAGCGTTTGTCAGTCGGCAGCCCTGGAGACTCTGCCTGGCCCGGCCAAGGTCCATGGGGTCCCACAGGGTGGGGGCCGACCTACACCCTGTGCAGAGCTCTGAGCAGCATAGGATGGAATGGGAACATCTGCCTGCAGGTGCTTCCACTACACTCTTCCTAATCCTCATTTTTGAAGTGAGGAGGGTTAATCAGCCCCACTCCCAACATATTGACAGCTCCTGCCAGTCCTTGCCCCTGCTGAAAGCCAAGTGCAATGCAACAACCAGGCCAAAGCAATCAGACAAGGGACAAGAGACTTAAATAATATTGTTCTATGTTGCTGGGTGACTGTGTGATCCCAGTCATACCGCTTACCCCTGGCATGCCTGAATTTCCCTTTAGTGCTGCTGGGTGTGGTTCAGTGCAGGGATGGCCTTGGAAACTTTGCAGCAGGAATATCCATCTAAACCTTGGAATTCAGCTGATAAACTCAGGCTGTTCCTTTTCCCAGTCTGGATGCCATCCACCAGCTTCCCTGGAAGCACTGCGGAAATGCCTTAATTACTACCAAAAGATGGATCTCTGGGCCAGACACTTCTTTGCAAATGAGGTTTGAGTGCCGTGCCGATCCTGCACCTGAAGAAGTTTAGTGCTGGAGCCTGTCCTGCCATGCTGGGAGATCCCCTGGCAGCATAGTCTGGTCTCTGTGCACCTTACTCGCAGATACAACTCTTTCCCTCTTCTTCCTACTTGCTTTATGAGCGAGGAAGATAGGCAAGATGTTGCCAGTCATCCCAGTTAGGGACAGTTTGGTCAGTGTGGGAGATCAGATCCCTGCTGTTTCCAATCACCCAGGGCAATTCCCCAAAGTCTGCGTTTCTCTTGAAGAACAGAGTCTGGCTCTGACTATAACTAGTTTTGAGGGGCACAGACAATGTGCATTACAGCACACATTCCATGAAAAAAATGTATGAAAAGGAATCTGTAATTACAATAGAAAGTGTAAAAAAGGGGAGCAGGGGGCAGAAAGGACCATGGGATGCATCTGGGACAGCAAAACCAGGGGAAAAACCTCAGCTGCCAAATAGCCCCAGTCCTGAGGGCTGGGCACCACACTTTGGAGACACTTGGAAACCTCTCTTTGGGTACCCCACTCAGTGGGCAAGGCTGAGTCACGTGTCCTACAAAAATGAGAATACAGGCATGAATTTAGAGTTGTTCCAGCACTAGTGGTGAGGGTCAGGCACCCTCCTTTCTAGCACCTTTTTCTGAGTCCTTGTGCTGTCCCAAAGCACATGCACCATGGCTGCAGCTCCTCATCAGCTCCCCAGTACAGTCCATGCCCACCATATGCAAAGCATCTCTTAGGAAGAGTCAGCAATGCTCAAACAAGCATTTGGGAGCCACAGCCTTTCACGCACTGGGAAAAACACCCAGCACCTTCCCAGAATGGTTTAATGCGCCAACCTAAGCCTGCTGCCAAATCGTCAGTTCTCGCTCCAAGACCTGGGGGTGCCAGAACTGGTTAGGAACGGCAGGAAAACATCTCCACATTGTGGGAAAACAGCTTGTTTTGCCAACTCTGTTCTGTGAAACAGATGAACTGTACTTTTTTGAAATGCTGGAAAGTAGCCCAAAGTGCTGACCCAGGCTGGAAAATCTTCAGCACAAACAGGTAAAGTCTGGAAGCAGAAAAAACAGAGGTGACGGATGATGGTGTCAGACTCTTCAGCAGAGCCTGGTGACAGCACAAGGAGCACTGGCCATAAACTAAAACACAAGAAGTTCCACTTCAATATGGGAAAGAACTTCCACTGAGGGTGGCAGAGCAGTGGAACTCCCAGGGAAGGTGTGGAGTCTCCTTATCTGGAGACATTCCAATCCCACCTGGTCACATTTCTGTGTCACCTGCTCTGAGTGACCCTGCCTTGGCAGGGCATTGGATGAGGTGATCTCCAGAGGTCTCTTCCAAGCTCAGCTATTCTGGGATTCTGTGAACAAAAGGGTTCGGAAGGCAGCTCTGAAGCTCACTAGGCCTCCTGTTGGAGCCACAGAATCCTGTAGTACTTTTATTTCAGAGGGGACTAAAAAACATTGACAGAACCATCCAAAAGGGCACAGTCTGAGGGATCTCAGGGAGGAGGGTCATCACTGATGACACTTCTGAACTCCCAGCACAGTTGTGGCCTTTGACTCCAAACTAACCCCATGTTAACCCTCCCAAGCCTTATTTGGGAGATGATGAACATTAGAAGCAGACTCTGACTTATCTTGGGCTAGACCAAGTACTGGACACGTTCCCCTGGGGGACAAGCCCTGCCCTCCAGCACTGACCTTGCCATGATGGGAAGAAGGAATTGCACCACCAAGAGGCAAATAATTGACTCAAGGACCCATGGACAGCACAAGTGGCATCCTGCATGCCATAAACCCTCACTGGAACTGGCTCTTTGCCTGGTTAAGAAATTCCATGACTCGAAATGCCATTGGGGACAGACTGCAATGGACCATATAGAATTACAACCTCCAGCAGAGCTACTTGGAGGAAAACAGCACTGATATCTCTGTTTTAATAGCAAAGTGTTCTGTAGACACCCTGCATTTCCAAGGAAGAGGGAATATCTAATCAACTTTGGATGCTTTCTATCTGTAATTATAATGATTTCTAACAGTATCACTGTTTCCATTCCTACTCTTCTGGGACTGTCAAAACTGAAAAGGACATGTGTTTTGTGTAAGCCTTGAAATGCCATGGCCTGGCTGAGTGGGAAATGCTGCTGGAGCCAGGAGAGTGTGAATGTGTGACTCTGCTGGGGCAGATTATATCGGAGATTGATACAGGAAGTGAGAAAAAAAAAGCCCAGTGGGGGAAATGAGAAGGAAAAGTGCTGTGAGCACAGGGATTGGGTTTCTTCATTCATGCTGGAACAAAGAGCAGAGCATTTTGTACCAGCAACAGCCTACTGTGCTGGGATGCCTTCCTGGCACAGGTACCAGGATACCTGCTCTGCTGGGGTACCACACACATCTCACACAAGGCCTGGGGCTCCTTGTGAACCTGAGAGCACAGGGCAACTCCCACTCATGTAACTCAGCTCCCCACACCACCCTGCCAGGCCACTGCTGTGCTCCATGATCTGCTAATGTCAGGGCAAAGGAGAGAGGAAGGGACTCAGTCTCCCTGCAACTCCTCAAAGCCTTACCCAGCACTCACCTTGCAGGGCTGTTCAGAACAATGGGTGTGGGCTGACAAACAAGAAGCATCTCCGTCCCTATTTTACAGCTGGAGTGCATTTATTCTACAGAGGTCTGGAGAGAATGAAGATCTCCTGAGCCTGAGGGCTACTGTTTTATCTACAAAACCACACAAAAGATTTAAAGTCCAAATAGACAAAACCCAGCTTCATCCTCTTGAGTCACTGGTTCAGATTCCTCCATGAGCTTCAGTACAGGCTTCTGGTGCACAGTTGCCTCCTGTGACAGCAACAGCAAGATGGGACCCTCTCAGCTACCAGCAGACCAAGGGACAGGAGGGATACAGCACACCACTGCTATTTTTTTCACTACCACATAAAGAACAGGTATTCCATGGCTGGGGGTTGGAACAAGATGGTCTTTAAGGCTCCTTTCAACCCAAACCATCCTGTGATTCTGCAGGACCAGTTCATAGGGAGTCCCTGAGTAACCAGGATAAAGAGTGACAAACAACCGTATTCAAATTATCCAAATGGGATAAGGGAAAAACAACATTGCATTTCCGCTGCTGTTCCAGGTTCAAGGAGTCTTCAAAGCCTGATGTTTGCACAGCCCAGCAGAGAAATGCAGAAAGTCCTGGTTTATCTCCTGTGCAAAGCCATCCCAGCAAGGCACCTCATGCACCTCACCTGCTTCCTTCCCTGCAGAATTTGGGCAGCAATATCAGCAGTGCTGGATGGGGAATGGCTGGCATTACTCCGTCCTGGGAGATCACAGGGACCACAAACACCCTTGAAGTATCTGATGGCAGACACTTCAGACAGTTCAGTGGCACCAGCAACACTGAAAAAGAGACCTGAGAGCACCAACTGCAATATCTGTCTCTTGTTAAAGTCTTCACTTTGGCAAGGTGTCTGTTTGCAAAGCACATGCAACAGCAAAATTTCCTAAAGGCAGTAAAATGGCAGCATATGGACACCTGACAGATGGCCAGTGTGCAACAGGGGTGAGAACACTTTCTAGGTAAAGAAAACATTTCTTTTTAAATAAGAAATTTAAATAAGATATTATCTTACATTTAAATCCCAGATACACTGATTCTGAAGCCATGCTTTCCCTCAAGTCCACACCCACTGGGTGTGGACATCTTGGTGCAACCCAGTGACCTGCATTTTACAGACATTCAGTGATTATTACAAAGCTCCTAAACAGTCATTATTACACAGCCCCAAACCCTGTGAATGTTACACATTTTGGCCCAAGAAATGAAGATGACTCTCTTCAGAACACAACCACAGGCATGTCCTTGAGACCTTTAATCAGAATGGAATTCCTCAGCAGCACCCAGGAATTGCAGGCCAATCTGAAGCCTGGCTCTATAATGACTTAGGAGAAACCCACAACCCTCCTGCCTCAGCACCACTTTCTGCCTCTCGGAGGAAAATGTGTGGTTTTTTGTGAGCCATCTGCTCTTTTTAGGTTCATCTCCCACCTAAAGGTTTTGCACAAACCCCTTCCACTCACATGTGATTTATTTTCAGTGTGCTGCTTGGACAATAAATCAGTATTTCACAAGCTGTCCTTACTCTTGCAGTGGTCAAGAACATTGCTGCTGTGAGAAGTGCCCCAAAACTACCAAATACCTTTGCAATTAACTGAACTCGACCAGAGTTTCAACAAGAAGTGAATAGTTTGTAACAGACTTGGAGCACTCATCTCTTTTTAGACAGTATGCACTTTTATTGCAGAGAAGACCGGATGACTTTTTAAAACAAATCCAGGAGTTGCACAGTTTCCATACAGTTCCACAGTGTCCCCCACAGTAAGAAGAGCACAACGGAGTCTGTCAGACAGTGAGGGAGCTCCATCTTGTCACCTGCAATCACTCAAGTCACCAAATTTTGCAGGCAATTGTTTAAGAGCCATGGAAACAGGTGGCCCTGGTCCTGCAAGCACCTCTGCCAGAAAACAGAGGTTAAACGGTGTCACTCCTGAGTTACACCAGCATAACTGAGACCAAGAGCCAGGCTTGGTCCATGAGAGCAGCCAGGGAAGGTTTTACCACAGTGGTAAAAGGTTTCACCACACCTGTGGTGAAAGATTTGTGATGTTTCCTGAGGGGCTTTATTTGAGAACAAGCTTGGGACAGTGTCTTCCTTTTCAGGCATTGCTGTATCTTTGGATCAGTGCTCATCCTGCTGCCCAGTCCCTCTCCACACGGGAAAGAAATCTTGGCATGAAAACACATCAAGTCATAACAGGCACTACCACAATAAACTATCACCACTGTCTCTGTCTGCCCCAGATGTTGCTGTGTTTGGGAGCACACCAGGAGGTCACAGTCAGCTCCAGGCAAGATGAGGGTGATCCACAGCTGAGCAGCAGGATCAAAAGCATGTTAAACTGTTACCAGAAATGTTCTTCAGTATATCATTTAACAGGGATAATGCACTCTTCTCAGGAGACCATCCACAATAATTACGTTGGAGAGGCACTGGCTGCATCAGCAAGTGAGCATTCTGTTAGATTAAAATCCCCAGCCGTTTTTCTGTAAAATGTGTTTCTTTACCTATTAATCACCCCCAAAGTGAAGCCCTTCCTAGCCACCACCCACACTGTGACATTAAACACAGCTCAAGCTCTTGGTGACAGTTCAGAATCTGTCTAAAGATGCTGAGACTCAATGGGCTGGCATAAGACACATTAACACGGAAAAGCCTTACAACCACCCAGCTCTGGGATATGCTTCTCACCTCCTCCACAACTCACAGCCTCTCTGCCATAAACAGTGATGGTGGTTTTCACCAGCTGAAGATCTGGCACACAGGGCTCAAACAGTAATGACATAAAACCACACGGGAGTCAGAAGTTCCCTGTGATGGAAATACAGTAGAATGGCTCAGTGTGTCCAAGGGATATGCTACAGGACAGCTGTTTAAATGGTTGTGTGTGTTGTGCTGAAAGACAGTTTTCTTCACTCCTTAAGCACTGTGCCAGGTGTATGAGAGCTAAAAATCTACTGAGGTGAATGGGAACCTTGGGAAGAGCAGCTGATTGAAAAAAGCCCCCAAAAGTGAGGGCTTTGGTGTAATACCAGTGCAGGGATGGCACAGATTCAGAGAAGAAGAGTTCACCCTCGCACGTCCTTCAAAGCTTAAATTAAAGAAAAGGGTGCTTGGGGAGAATGGTGAGAAATCATTCATTGGTCACTTCCTGATGGCTTCACCAAGGCTGCCAGTGCTGATGACAGCACATATGCACGTGTGACTTCCTAACTTAACTACCTCAACTACCCATGAGGACAGAGACCATGACTCACAGGGACTCAGGAAAGCCATCCCAAAGTGATGTGCTTCTGGCATAGGCTAAATCATAACCTGTGATGAATTAAGGGGCCTAAGACCCTGAATGCTTTAAGCTCTCCTGACTATTCCCTTTCAAAAAACCCCCAGAAATTATCACATTAAGTGGTCGCTAGGCACAATGATTCTTCTTCAAACAGATTCCCACAGGATTCCTCCTTGCAATCACTAAAATATACTACTTATATGTCACAAGAATGACAGGTATTGACATTTAAGGCAATCTAATTTCCATAGCCATCTCATGACTTCCCCCACGTAGATCACCTTTGTCTTCCTTCTCCAGGACTGATTTCTTGCAGGTGAACATGACAAGCAGTAGCATTGGCAAGTGCCACAAACTGCAGAAGAAGAGCTTCCTGGAGCTGCTGCGGTCAGCATCCCTGTAGAACCGAAAGCCGAGGTAGGAGATGTAGAGGTTGATAGGGAGCGAAATGACGGGGAAAGTCCATGTGGTGATGTTGAGGACAGGAGCCACCGTTGAGAGTCCAATTAAGGCCAAGCAGTGCCGCAGAGCCACGCGCCTGCACATCCCTGGGTGAGTGACAGACATCATACAGTATCCTCCTCGGGAGTAATCTTCCCGCAGACCCCAGCTGAGGGCATTGAAGTGAGGGAACTGCCAGGAATAGAGGATCCCTCCTAACAGCAATGCACCTGCAGTGGGAGAGAGAGTGTTAGATGGTCCCTGCAGAAAGTGCCACACACAGACCTCAGATGTCACACCCTGTTTGCAGGAGGGCAGTGATACTCATCTGTGACACCAGTGACACTGCACATTGGTGGCACTGCTCTGTACAGCGAGAGGGAAGCCCCATGAGATAAGGAACCTCTGGTTTTCATGGCATTCACACAGGGTGGGAGCATGGTGGTTTATCTGGTTTTGGAGCACTTAATTTGAAAAGCATTTCAGTAAGTCACTTCCTTCTAAAGAACTACTGCTAATTGGTTTCTGCACCATCTCTACCTGAGGGAAGATTGGTGGGAATGAAGTGAAATTCGGCAAGGGACTGTATTTCTGGGAGCCTCTGGATTCTACTCTCAGGTTCCTGAATTGGTGTGTCCAGAGAAGAAAAAACTTAGTGGGCAGAGCAGTGGTTGCATCAACCAGACACAGGGAGCCCAGCTCAGTGACAGAGAACAGGGAGGACAAACTGCTGCTCCTGAGACCTGGGGAACACCACACCCTGGTAGGCTGGAGCTAGGCCAAGCCCTCTGTGTGCCCACTGCACGGGGGAGGGAACTGCTCCTGGCACAGCACAAGCTCCATCATGGACCTGGGCAAGGGGCAGAACTGGCAGAAGCTGTTAATGAACCAACAGGAGATGGAGAACTTAATCCTTCAAACCAATTGCAGAAACTTCTAATCAGTTTGATCAAGTAACTCTATTCACACCAATTAACTACTTTCACATTTTAAAAAGGAGCTACGGAAGCACCACATTTCCACAGCTCTTCCTGGGACACAGTACAGGGTTTATTGATGTAGAAGCAGCTCATGTGCTAATTTTAGTCAGCCTCCAGGAGGCCCTCAGACCAAGCTCCTTTCACTAATTTTATCAGAAAACACAAAAAAAAAAAAAAAAAAAAAAATCCCCCAAGGCTGTTGCAATGTTATGGGCATTCCTGGGTTTTCCTTTTGCTTCCCCAGCTCCCAAAGCCTCTGATCTCACATTAAAATGCTTTCTTAGTATCTGCCTGCCTCCATGAACTCATTCTCTATGGAAACTTCTCCAAATGGAGCCATGTATCCAGCATTATCTTAATGACCTGAGAGAAGCAGCAAATTCTTCTCCAGCAATTCTGACAAAGCCCAAGTCACTGTGTCCTCTGAACAGCTTCATGGTTCAGATTTCCTCTCCATCATTTCTTGGAGCTGTGCGTGCCTAGTTCTTGTCTCTAACAGCACAACTCGCACTGGTGCTGTCATACAAATAGTAATAATCTCGGTTTGCAAAATTACCTTTTTTTTCCCCCCACCTTATCACCAGTGAAGGAACTCTCCATTAGACTTCATGCAGGTTACTAGTAGGTAGCTTATAAATGCAGAAGTGGTGCAAAAGACACATCTCACTGCTTTTTTGAACGAGTAACAAACACTCCTTGAAGTGAGTACGTACATCTAGAAATTGATTACAGGAAGCACAGAGATAGACACACATCCCTTGGGTGTGCAGTTTTCACAACAACATTGTCTGCCACAAATTCCAGGTGATTTCATGGGAATCACAGGATGGTTTGGAAGAGAACTTAAAGATCATCTCCTTCCACTCCCTGCCATGAGAAGGGATACCTTCCACTAGACCAGGTGCTTCAAGCCCTTTCCATCCTGGCTTTGGATATTTCCAGGGATGGGGCAGCCACAGCTTCTCTGGGCACCCTGTGCCAGGGCCTGCCCACCCTCACAGGGAAGAATTTCTTCCTCACATCTAATCTAAACCTACTCTCTGTCAGTGTGAAGCCATTTCCCCTTGTGACTCCAGACCCGTGTAAATAGTCTCTTTCCACGTTTCTTTTAGGCCCCGTCTGGTACTGGAAGGCCACAAATAGGTTACTCCATTTCCTGGTCTATGGCCCAAAATGCTTCAAATCCAGCCACACAATCCTTCTAAAGCAGATTTTTTTTTTTTTTTGGATGTGGATGTTAGCACCTTTTCTCAATTTGAACCTTTTAAGACAGCTGAAAATTATGTACCCCAAAATTACCAATAATTTCAGAATATCATAGCCAGAAAAGTCAATTTAGCCCTAAGAGAACAGTATTTGATTCAGTTCTGCTGAAACCTGAGGGAGCAGCTCTGCTGAAATAAACCAAAATTAAACTTACTGAAGGAGCAGTTCTCCCTACATCCAGAGACACAACAGGGAAAATGTTCTTGTCATAAGTCACTCTGTAGCTTTTTCCTATTCTTGTAAAACACATTAATGGAGGCAAGATCCTGAATGTGCTACACCTAAGAGAGCAGTGTTTTTCAAATATCACATCTGAAGCGCTTTAGAAACACTAGCTTGTCATTGTTCAGAACATGGGTAAAGGTAAGCTACAATTATCCATCAGCTAACAACTCTTAGGCAGATGAAGCCAGGGCCTAAGACACGGAGCAGAGGCTGTCCCTGCTTCCCAGGCTCCAGACCTGTGCCTGTGTCCCTGTCTTTTGGCTCTAACGCAGGTTTTGCTTATTCAGTTGTTCAAATGTTGTGTGCAGCCAAGCTCAAAACACACCCTAAACCTCAAACACACAAAGCCCTTTAACAGTTCCCTAACTATGACACCATTAAAAAAAGTCATCTGGAGAAACTTTTAAACACAAACAGACCAACTAAAATACTTGAGGCTGGATTCCCATTTACAAAGCTCTGGTTTTTACATGCAAGCCTTTGGAATTTAATTACTTTGATTACATTACAACCATTGAGATAATTGATATTTTACAGAGAAGCTGAACAGTGAAACAATTTAATACCCCTTTATGAGGACTTTAACTTACCCAGTCTTTTTGTTTGGTTCCCATGTGCTGGGACATCCTGTAATTTCCTTGACCTAGGTGGAGATTGTCGGGTTGTCAGAGATTTTTAAGTGTCATGTAAGACTGATGACTTACAAAGCATGACACATGGTACAGTACAACTCAGCATCAAATGAGCTCACAGTAGGAATGCTGTCAAGCCCAGAGCAGACACTGTAATACTCCTTAATTACTAGATGAATGTTAACTATGTCATAATTAAGTCAGCAGCGTTTTTAAGCAATATTACAGTGAGACAAACTCCGGAGACTAATCTGGTTCTAAACAGAGCTGATCTACTCTATGGCTTCTGTGATGTTCCCAACAGTTTGGGAACTCAGCTTAATCATTGCAAATCTCCCTTTTCTCTACACACTTTATAATTAAATGAACATCAGACAAGGTTGCTCCCAACCGGAACACATGGACCTGGCACAGGGTTCACAAAAGCAAAGCTGGTTGTCGGAGCAGAGTCATTGCTTGGGCAGTGGGAGACAGCCAGCACCCAGGGACACCCAGTGACACCCAGCACCTTGGGGTCTCTTGGTTCCTCCACAGCTTGTGGGAATCTGAGAACAGGCAGACTAACAAGAACTCAGATCTGTGTGCTTTTCTGCAACGGTTCATAAATTTCAAGACCACAAGTACCTGGCTGGCTTGTGTGTATCTCAAACTCTCTAGTCTTTTTGGCCAAATTTTTAATTGCTGCAATTGAGCCCATTTATGACCAATTCTTCTCTCCAAGTGTGAGAACCTGGGACAGATGCAGCAGACACTTAGAAATCCCCATAAGTTGTCAGATCAGTCTTGTTTGATTTTGGGAAAAAAATGGTCACCTAAAGAAAAAAAAGGCCCAGGTCTCTAGAACTCTTTCACTCTTGTGTGCAAAATAGGAATAAAATATCTTATTCCTGAGTTCCTATTCTTTCATCTCTTTTCACTGTCTTAAATCATCTCAAAAGTTCCAGGATCACAGAGAACCAGGTAGGTCCTAAAGCACACAAAGAGCTAAAGATAAATAACAGGTTTTATTATTCCTCATGAATTTTAAGGTTAAGCTATTATTTCTTTTCTTAAATTCTTCTTTGTGATTTATTTAAATAGCAATAGACCTCCTTTATAATAAACAAGAACAAGCTGAGATTTGTATTTTATTTTAATATGTAAGATAAAGGAAAAATGTCAGCTGGCATTGAAGAAGGTAGAAAATGGTTCTTTCTCTCTGTAAATATATTTTCATCTAGTGAAATGCTGAAGTTTTATAAATTGCACTTTTTCTAAAACAAACAGGACACTAAATTCCACAGTCATTCAGCAACCACTTGGATGCTTTACAGTTTGATAAATTTGGGTAAGATTTCGAAATAATTGTGAGATGAGACTTCCAAAAGCAACTAGTCACTTTGGTTTGCAAACTGCAGCAGCTGACAGTTTAATTTTCAGAATTACAAGAGCAAGAAGCAGACACTTCTGAAGTTCTGCTCTTTAAGGTGTTAAGAAGGCCATGTGGCTCTTCATAAATCTTGATTCAAACTTCATGGTTTGTTCCTTCTAGAGCAGTTTATGGTGATCTCATTTGCTGGATGGTTGAAATCTCAGATGAGAGAGAAATGTCAGTGCAGGAGCCAGACTAAGTCCCTGGGCAGCAAGAGCCCCTAAGAGGAGGAGGCTGGAAAATGTTTTTTTGGGTGTAAGTCCCTGCAGGCTATGGGCTCTGACCACTGGTTAACATCTGGAGAGTAGAGTAGAGCATTCAGGCATCAACAGCTCCTTGTCCTGCCCACCCTGGGCTCACACCAACATCAGTGACACAGTGATTAAAATCTCCAGATCAAATGCCAGTTGCCCAACTTCTCATGTCCCATAAAGGATAGTGTTCAAGTCCATACAACATCTACTCAAGAAAGAATAAATACATATAGCTGCTGAGTTATCAGTGATAACATAACTCTGAGCAAATTGAGCAACCTGAGGACTGCAAACCTGCCTTCTTAAAATTCTTTAAGGGCAGAAATAATGTTTGAATTCTGCCTGTCTCATGTTGAGGATGCCACTCTCTTAAGTAATGATTTGAAATATGCCTCCTTCATGCTGGCAATACCTTTCATCACCAAAGAGCTTTATACCTGTCCAGTTGGCACATGGAGCCACACTGATGGTTTCACCCAGAGATGGATTATTTCAGCTTAAATGAGGCACAACACTTTGTGATGGTCCAGCTGAAACTCTCAAAAAATTTCTGAAGACAGGTTTTTCCAGCAAAGAAAAGTCCTTGAACTACAGGAGGGCACAGGCTGGAGCACAGTGTGTGTTGGTGGAAGCTCCAGACTCAGGAGCAGGATCAGCTAGAGTCTGGCCAGCCTGGGAAAGCAGGTGAACATGGGCCTGTCCACACAAGTCAGGACAAACGTCCCAGATTATCTGCAGGGACTGCTGTATCAACACCATGTTCCTGAAAACACACTGCAGAGGAACAACATGTGCTCTCTTCTTGCCCTTCTCACTGTACTGTAAAGAACACACAGTGCTTTCCCACTGCACAGGGTTCTGCAAACCTCTCAGATCATGTTCAGGCTGCAGACAGGACAAACACCTATTCACTTAATCAATAAAACAAAAAAATAAGGAATGGGAGCTACCTGTACCATTAGTTCAAGAACAGACTTGCTCCTTCTGTCTTTGCTCTGGTGCTGCATATGTATAACAGGAAAGTGGCCAACCAGGCATTAAAATAAACATGGAATAGTTAAATATCAGCTCCAAAACAGATGTTGAAATCTTAACTGCATTTCCCAAAGCTGGTGTTTACTGCCTTGGCAACCTAAGAATGCTGTTTTGCTTAAAGCACAATTTTAGTAATTCTTCTGCCTTGAATAATGTGAAGGAATTTTAAAATTATTTCCAGACATTGGTAGCTGTGACTTAAGAGAGGAAAGCACTGGCCTTTTGTCTCTAGGAAACGGGTATGGGTTTGGCTGCTGTAGGGAGGGGAAGGCTTTGGCAGTGTAAGCTCAGCCTCTTAATGGATCATAGTCAGGAAACAACCACACACCGTTTTACTTGATAGCACACAACTGGCTCTCTTCCCTTAAAAGATGTTGAACAAATTACTCCTCTTTAACCCAGACAAGGTAGATTAGAGCTCAGAGATTTGACTTGGTCCAGCTGTATCCACCTGCTTGCGAGCACCCGTGCTGTCTCAGGCGGCCTTTTCCACCTTTTCTACAAGAAATTTTAACATAACCAGTCCCAAACTCTTTACTATGGTCCTATATAAGTTTCACAGGATGTTACATTCACAAGAAATGCAGAGAATACATGTCCAAACCCTTTATTTTCTGTCTTTTATTTTGTGCTCATTCAGAAATTTACCACAGTAGTCTTCCCTGGAGATTTGCAACTGTGAGGAATTCTGGGGGTAAAGAAAGATTTTAAAATCTTGTCAAAGCCTAGTTGCCCACTTCAGGTTCAACGCGAACTTACAGGATTATTTGGGAGTATTGGTACAAAGATGCACAGTGGTTTGGAGAGTCACGCCCAGAACACACTGTGATGTCGTGATCCAGAAGGACTGGTTTGTTCAGTTCTTGATGCATTTTCTGTTTGTGAAGGAGAGCTGGAAGGTACAATCATTACTGCCTGTGCTTCAGCTTGTTTTGGTGATGGAAAATAATGGTTAAATCAACTGACTTCCAGTTACAAGTGTTCAAGATACTGTCCTGATAGCATCCCTTCTGAAGAGAAATGTTACCAGCCACTTAATTCTTCCCACTGTCTTTAGAATTAGGAACAGGATTAGCTTGTCAAAATTTACATCCTAATTTGCAATTATGCAGCCTTCTCAAACATAAAGACATTTGGGAATTACCTAGACACTAACCCTAACCAAACTGATGCAATTTCCCTCTACTTTACCCACATCAGCGCCACAGCAAGACAACAATCAGCACTTTTGCTTCCACTGGAAAACAAAAGTAGATGCTACTGCTTGTGCTGGATGGCACTAGAGTGGAGAAGCAGCCTTGAGAGGAGAAAGAGAAAAGTATCACTTCTAAAGCTGCACAGAAGGTCCCTGGGCTGGGACAATGGTCCCGGCTGTCACTGTGGGATGCATGGCCCAGCCCGCATTGTGCCCCTCCAAGGTTACACCCTCGTGGAAACCAAGGGCGACGAGGAAAACACTGGAAAACTCAAAAGCTTCATGGTCAGGGGTTTCAATAGCTGTTTATTTTGAAGGATGGCACAAAAGGCCTGTGGAGCAGGAGCATCTAGAGGCTGCAATAGACTGCTCTGCAGCAGCACTGAAAGAGAAGGGGGTGTTGGCCATGTGTTTGGCTTGTCTGCAAAACAAAAGGATCCTCAGCATCCACCAGGAATAGGAAATGAAGTTGGCTGTGGGATTTTTCACCTTGAGAGAGTGTTCCTGGCTTCTGCCTTTAACAGAAGGAAGCCAGATGTCCTCAGGTATGCTCGCCACATAGAAAAAAGCTGTGTGTGTATGGATACACACAGGCATGTGCACTTCTTGTGTGACACTCAACAGGTTATTGCAGCCAAAAGCCTCACAGGGAAACATCTTTCATTACACAGGCAAGGCTGAGAAAACAACGCCATATATAACCTGCCCCAGCAATAGATGCCATAAAAGAAGAGCCTGTTGGGTAAGATGAAAACACAGTCTTTTGCAAATATGTTTAGGAAGCATTTACCAAAGGACCAGACTCAGCAGAGGATTGCAAATCTGCAGAGCCATGCAGGGGCTCTTCATCAGCCACCTCTTTCAGGCTCTGGCAGGGCTGCCACTAGCCCAAGGGTGGGAGTCCCTCCTGCAGATCCCCCATCCTGATTTCTCTGAGGGTGTTGTATTTCACACGCAGGGGCTCAGGGCTACCCCGTCAGCCACACACAGGGTAGAGAACCAGGCAAAGGGCACACTGACCGTGAACTTGTGGGGTCGGTCCCCAGGTGCCCCAGCAGTGGACCTGCCATTTCTTTTGTGCCTTATGAAGATGGAAAGGAAGAAAAAAATAGCCCACTGGCTTTTGTCCTAAATTCAGACCAGCTGCTCACTAATATTGTCCCTCTGCCTCATTTTTACAGTTTTTACCCCCACAAAGCATACTCCTGGGCCCCCAGCTCTAAGTCTCATATGTCAGTGACATGAATATCTCTGTTTCCTCTGGAACAGACCACAAATTCTGCTCTTTCATCTGGGAAGTGAAACCCTGAAAAGCTGAGTTTACCAGTGGGAGTTTATAGCCGGAGCCTCCTCTCCTCCGGCAGTGGGATGCTGGAGCTGCCCTGCTCTGGTGGCTGGCTCCCAGACCTGCTCCCACATCAAGAGGCTTTGAAAGCTCCAAGCGCTTAACTGGAAGGGACACAAAGATCTTCAAGCTAATTTTGCATGCAATTAGGCTGTTGTTTTGCTCTCCTTCCTACTGGCAGACAAGTGCTACACTAGGGAAAGTATGAGAGACTCCAGCCTTTGGCAGGTTAGGCACAGGCCCCCCTCTTTCCTATTCTCCTTTTTTTGTTACTGAAACCATCCATCTGCCAAATGTCACTAGCTGATAAGAACTGCCCATTTTTAAATCCCCTTTTGTAAATAGATGCTGGCTGACATAATTAATGTCTACCATACAACACAATTTGAATTACAAAGTAAAGGCAATTTAAAAATCAGCCTCCACATGATTACAATTGATACCGAGTCTATAAATTCCATACCCTGAGGAATTATTTAAATTTCCGAAAATGAATGAAAATCAGTACAAGATGTCTTTCAGGGGAACGAGACCAGGAGTGGAGCATCTGATAAACTAAACAGTCTCTTTAGATAAACATTCTTTGGTGCAGTAATACCTATGGCTCCTGGGCCACTGCGGCTCTGCAATGTCTGCTGCACTGTCAGGGCCCTTATCTGCTCTGCCACCACCTACTCAGAATAAATCTCTTTAGCTGATAAGCACATTAGGTAGAGGAGCCCTGCTTGTCACTTCCATCTCACTGGGTGGTTTGTATGAACTCCCTGGCACCAAACTGCTCTGCTCCGCGACACCGATCCTGCTCGCCGGCGGGGTCCAGCCTGAGCAGAGCACGGTCAGTGGAAGTAGTACAAAAGTTCCTGGGCCCCCAGCGTAACAAGGACATGGGACCATGTCCTTTGGAGCAAGGTCAAAGGAGCCCACAAAGTTGATAAGGAGACTGAAGCATCTTCCCTATGGGGACAGGCTGAGAGGATTGGGGTTGTCCACCCTGGAGAAGAGAAGGCTGTGTGGTGACATCACAGCAGCTTCCAGGATCTGAAGGGGCTACAAGGAAGCCTGAGAACAACTTTGCATCAGGAAATGTAGTGACAGGACAGTGGGAATGGATTCAAACTGAGAGAGGGGAAATTTAGATTTGATATTAGGAAGAAATTCCTGGCTGTGGCATTTGATTCTACTCCAGATTTGGTGTTCTGTTAACTAAAAATAACAAGTTTAAATGGACATTAGTCAAGGGAGAAAGAACAGCAGCGTGAGGATAATTTAAAGCATGTATGCACTCTTACACACCAAAATAAACAGCTCTGTTTCTTTCTTTCTGTGCACAAGCTCAGCAGCATTGCGGCACAGCCAGGAGCTCTTCAGCTTGTGGATCCCATGCAGCAGGGGGATCTGGCACAGAACAGGGGACACTGCCAAGTTTGACTTATCTTCCTGTCTCTCTGCTATCACTGAAAGCTTTAAGTGAATGTCATTATTTTCCTGCTAGTCCTTCCCTTGCAAAATAATTTCAAGGTATCTTGATTTACTAGAAAAACAAATCTCTTCAGAAACAAATAGTCCCAAGAAGGAGCAATGAAATCTGCTTTCAAGGAAGCAGACGTGTTACTGCAGCTCACAGGCTGGCAGTTAAGTTCTGCATAAATACCCCAGATATGTGGCAGTGATATTCTTGTGATAAATTACATTTGTCATGCACTTCTGACCGTCTCACCTGCACTCACTCCCCCAGTGAGGAAATGTTAACATTCCCCATCTTTCATCAGTTTCAAACAGCTGCCAGTAAAAAAACATAGCCCCCCTCAAACCCACAACAAAGAATTCCACATCTTCCCAGAGATAATCTTATCTTTTGCTTTTGAAATGGGAGGTTTTCCCTAAATTACTTTGGCACAAAATCCAGGGATGGGGGCGGGATGTTCAATCAAGCTTAGGAGCATACAGTTGAAGTTACCTGTTGGGGCAGAAATGGAACCAAACATTCCTGGGAATTACCAGGAGATCTGCAAAGATGTATAGTGTAAGAAATTGCTCAGAGGGCAGTGAGGCTCAGGCACAGGCTGCCCAGAGCAGCTGTGGCTACCCCATCACTGTAAGTGTCCAAGGCCAGGTTGGATGAGTCTTGGAGCACCCTGGTCTAGTGGAAGGTGTCTCTGCCCATGGCAGGGGGTTGGAACATGATGGTCCTTAAGGTTCCCTATGGACCAAAGTCCTTCTATGATTCCATGATGATTCTATGAATTATAGCAAGTATTTGCATCACTGGAAATATCAGGGTCCCAGATTTTTATCTGTAAATACACAGTATTTTTTTCTGGTGCAAGAAACTGCTAAGGTATTCATCTTTAAAAGCCATAAACAAAATGAGGACAAATTAAAACAAGGCTGCTCCACCCTGAGATACTTTGTTATTAGCTCTGGAATTGGAAACGAGGAACCATCTTCAGCTCTCTAAGGCACCATCTCCAACTCTCCCAAAGATATCTCACACCATCCATGTCATTGAACTCCTGAAGGAAGCAGATATGGCTGTCCTAACTGTTACAAACAACACTTTAACACTTAGCTTCCCCCACAAATGGTAATGAAAGGGCTACACTTAAATATTGTTTTCCCTATAATCAGCAACATGTACAACAATGTGGCTGCTGTGAGAAGATTACAAGGAGAGAAAATCCACAGGAAAACGTAAACTCAAAAACCCACCACTTTAGTGGTGAGAACTTTCCTTCTCATTAGTTTCCTGCCTCCCTTCCTTCAAATTCCTCTTTGTTATCGAGTAGAATGATTTTTTTAAAATGAGGTGCAAAGGCATTTTCACACCTCTACCTAGAACTAGGTTAAGTCTCCACACTAATTACACATTAATAATGAGTTCAACAACTGAGACCAGGGTGGTTAGGGAAGGGACACAGGTCTGCACATTGTGTATGGATGCATGCCTGTATTCCGCATGGATATGATGCTGCCAGGGGCTGAACTCAGTTATTGCAAAAGTAGAATGTTTAACACTGAAAATCATAATCTACAATGCCATCATTTTCTTCTACTTATTTCTTTTCTCTGTAAAAGTGTTTGTAGGGTTTGTGTTGTGGTTTTTTTTTTTGTTTTCATTTGATACAAGTGCACTAAAATACTACATTCCAGTCCCTGTTTTCAGGACTCTATCCCAGTGTGCTTCATTACAAACACCAGTATCAGCTCAATAACATTTCTTTCTCTATTAAATAAGCTGCCTGGCCTCCCTGACACAGACTGGAAGGTGATTTTAAAAGTTTTAGCTATACATAACACACTATGCACCAGATTATCGTGTTCTGACAAATTCTGCTTGGGTGGCTTAAAGTTAGCATCTTCCACTAGTGGCATCATTGCCTTCACAGCAGAGCTGTCACAGGGACACATAACCACACTTTAGCTGCAAGTTAGAGAGGAAGAGCTTGCTTGGCCACCAGCGGGGTTCCCTGCTGCCCTCTCAGCTGCTGTACAGGGACAGCTTTGCTCTTTGCGAAATAGGTCTCACAGAGCAAGTTGACAAATTAAAGATAATGACAATCAGTGCCAGTTTAACCTGCTGGGCTTTCACTGGCCTCTACAGCAAGGGCTTTTGAAGACATGCAGCTCTGCACTCCAGCTCCTCCAGGCTGAACTGTGCAGGTGAAGCACAGGCACACGCGAGTCATCTTCGGACACCAACTCTGCAATAAAGTGGTAAAACCATCACAGAAATCCCCCAAAAATGTCAAGGTCTAAGTATCTTCAGCCAGAATGATATGAAATTATTTCCTCTCATCATGTTCCTTGTTTCCTGGGGGCAGAGCCTGACCCCCACCTGGATGCCCCCTCCTGTCAGGGAGTTGTGCAGAGCCAGAAGGTCCCTCCTGAGCCTCCTTTTCTCCAGACTGAGTCCCCCCACCTAGCTCCCTCAGCTGCTCCAGCCACTTCCCCATCTCATTCCCCTCCCTGGACATGCTCCAGCCCCTCAACGCCGTTCTTGTCATGTTCCCTCTCCTCTTCTAAAGCACAGAGCTGCTAACAATGTCTGTTATGCAGTCCTTAACACAAGACACTATACATACTCTTACATAAAATTTCTAGGTCTAAGTAACTTTCAGAGAAGCAAATATTTGTATAGAAGCAGCACACAATGAAAAAAAACCAAAACACAACACCTTCCATCCTTGCTGTGGTTTAGATCTGTGTGGGAACATACGGACACAAAGCCAACTCAGACTGACTTTTATTAGAAGTGCATAAAGAACAGATTTTGCACAAATTCTGATAATTTCTGGTTAAAAGCCTTGTTGTTGAAAGCATTATTCAAGCCTTAAATATGCCCCCCTGTGGGATGAGTGTGCGCTAAAACAACTCTTAACAGACCTATTAATTGCACTTCATTAGTTGCTTCAGACTATAAGTTTGTGGAGCCACTTTGATTCTTAAGTTTCTAGCTGGCAGGAAAAACAAGGCCTGATTGTGTCAGAGTTGAGCTGCTGAAGAGATCAGTGTTTTACAAGGGATGTAAAAATGGTTCACAGCTACTAAAATAGAAATCTTAGTTTGCTTTTCAAGGAGGGGGGAAGGAGCATTTGTAACTCAGAGTTTAGCAATGGGTAATTAAGAAATACACCAAAAAATTAATCTTCCCAGGATATTTTCTGGCTAGTGGAAGACAGTAAAACACATCTAGGAATTTTCCAACTGCAAGTCCCTTGCAAGTTGGATCTTACTGGATATGGTTTTAATCATGAACATGGTTTGAAATTATGTAACATTTTCTCCTATGTGAACACCAAATATGCTATTTGCCTTCTGGATTATTTTTTAAGATGGTCAGAACACATATTAAATAGGTCATGCTGCTTTATCAGCTCAGTTTTGCCCTGAAATACCTGTGTAAGGAGAGTGTTACCAAAATTAGCTGCCTTTAAAGCCTTACCACAGGATTACAGAATGGTTTAGGTTGGAAGGGACCTTGAAGATCATCTCTTTCCACCTTCTGCCATGGGCAGGGACAACTTCAACTAAACCAGGCTGCTGCAAGCTGTGTCCAACCTGGCCTGGTCAGGTCAAGAACATAAAGAACAAAGTTTACTGCCTTTTGAGTAGGTTCGTTACCCTCACAACCATTCACCCCAATGAAAGGGTTTTATACTCACCAGCATCCAGACTCCCAGTAGCTGCAGTCCAGCCCATGATGGGGGGAATGGCCCCGACAACAGCTCCCACCCACGTGTTGGCAATGCTCATTCTCTTCAGGGGTGTGTAACAGCACGTGTAGAGGAAGATGTTGAAGGCTCCCAGGGCCCCGGTGAGAGGGTTCACTCCCAGTGTGAGCAGGGCAATTCCTGGGATTCCACAGGAGGCAGCAAAGCAGACAGCGAGCAGGGGGCTGTTGGGAGACATGTGGCACATGCTGAGCAGGAGATGGCCTTAGAGAATGGCTGTTGTTCCCTCCCTTTGGTCTCCCTCCCAAAATTAAGATTGAATTTTTGTTATTGTTTTACTCTGCCATCCTAAATTTTCCTGTTTGAGCCCCCAACCTAACAAAAACCTTTCCAAAATGTGAAGACAATCTTGCTACAGCTCTGCAATGGAGGTAATTCTTAATCTTGTGATTACTGTGTCTACCAAATAAACTCAAGCTCTGCAAGTAATGGAGAACTGTTCTCTCTTATGGAGAACTGCTGTTTTCAGCAGATCTTCCTCCTTCATTTTAATTTTAGTGAATTTAAACCACTGGAAAAAGCACTCGGAGTTTAGAGTAAATTAAAATGGTTGCAGTTTGTCAGATTTTTAACTGATTGCAGTTATGCAACAGATCCTTACGAACTCAACAGGGCTAGACACAAAATTAATAAGCATTTATGAGAAAAGGAGTACATTCAATCATTATGAAATAACATCAATAGGTATAAAGTATTCTTTGACTTTACTGAAAAATCTGAACATTCTACACCCCCATTTATCTGATGCACTGTACTAAGCAGAGGGAGCACAACAAAACAATGCTGACAGAAGAATCAAAAGTGACTATCTCGTAAGCATGACTGAAATTAACTGAAGATATTTTAGGTTTGGTCAAAAGCAGCAAACAACAGTGGAGCAAATTAACTCAGTGCATTTCTACTGTGCATCAGCTGAGAGATCAGAGAAGGCTGGAAACTCATATTAAAACCTGTCAGAAAGTGGCTAGAGCTATGTAAACTTTTGCTAATAAATTCCACAACAAACATTCAAATAGGATGAATAAAGATTTTTTTGTCTGGCTACCAGAACCACACCTGACAGGCAGCACGATGCCACAACCCTAAGGAAGCTTTAGCTGTGGTTCCTTGCACCAGATGAACATTTTTGCTGCTGGTGGGGATCTCCTCTCGAGTGCTTGTTTGGGTGTTTGGTATAATAGGAAGACACAACTAAAAGCCCCTAAGAAATAATGTGGTGTGGGTAACCTCTGGAAAGGAGGCAAATGCCATTACATTAAATGCCATTACATTAGTTGTATTTAATAACCCATGTGGCTAAATACACACTCACAGTCATCCATGTAAAACCAGAAAATATGTGTGCTTGCAACGAAGGTCTCTGCATTGAGTTTAGCTTTACACCTCTTGTCTAACTGAAAACCATGCAGCCTTTGTGTTCTACAATCCACTCTGCCCTCAGGTCAAATCCTTAACCCTAAAATAGGTGTGGCAAGCTCCGACCCTCATAAGAAAAATTTGCTGGTGGGGATGAATTTTATGGGGCCCAAATTCTATCTGCATATAGTGTCAAAACAATTTGTTGTAATATGAAAAGGGACAGCCTGAACCAGGTTCCTCCACAGATGGGCTGAAAATAGCAGGAGCTCAAGAGAAGGTATTTTGGCAGACAAAGAACACAAGTGTGATCCTCATCTGCAACTACATTTCACCATCACAAGCTGAGATACGAGTCCAGTGCTGTTCCAAAACCATAATTAAAATCAGATTTCAGGAGGAAGCATCATAAGTTGCTTATTATTTCTGGAATCTCTAGGTACTAAAAATGTCCCCAGACTACTCGTCAGTACAAAGCTGCCGGAGAAAGCCCCCTCCTCTTTTCCCTAATTTTTTCCAGGTCAGTGATAAGTTCTTAAGGCTTCTGAAGCCACTTACAAATTCAGACAAAAGCATCAGTCTGAAGGTTTCACCCTTTTCCAACAGCAATGAGAGGTTAAGCAAACAGAAGTTCGAGTGCCACCCCTTTGATGGTTTCTGTGGCTGCAGAAGCCCACAGTCATGAAAGGGAAAGGATGTCAATGGAGATTCCTACCTACATCCATGCAGAAAACCATACTTCTCCTTAGCTGCTGATTTAGTTTTGCTCATCTCCTGGCATCTTTTCAATTCCTGCAGCTAGGCAACACTAAGAGTTGCTGAAAACAAGTCCCAGGACAGGAGCCTGTAGTCAGCATAACTGTCCTACAGTATTGGGCTATGGCTTGGTCACCTCCCTCAGTGGGAGGAGCATCAGCCAAAAGTATTTTTTTCAACTTATATTTATTTTCTTTAAGATCACCACCCAAGAACTGCTGAACTCTGCTTGGCAACTTTTAGAGATCCACAAGAAAAGGCCATCAACAACAGGAGTTAGAGCAGGCAACCCCATCCCATCTGGAGAAGACAGAAAAGAGCCGACGGTGTTACAAAGACTGTCAGAACCCTTCCTGGTCCCACAGCTGAGGTAAGGGGCATGCTGGCCCATCTCCTTCAAGCACACATCTGGACTGCATTTGTGTCATTTCCAGTCCTGCCTCCCCTGATGGACAGATGCCTGGAACTGGGTCGTCTGCCGGCGTGAGTGCCGACAACTCAGCTGACTGCAAGAAAGGAGCCAGAAGGATGGAAAAGGACATTTTGCCCCAGATAGCAATGGCAGCATCCCTGAAAATAGTTTTGATGGAAAGTTAAAAAAATCGCCTCACACAGTCTCTATGTTCAAGGTAAGGCCCACAGCATCCAAAAGAAATCAGTAATCATGGCAGAATGCTGAATGATGGCAATCTACCAACTCTGAAATTAAATTTTAACTTTCCACACAAATACTTTCAGGCTGTGTATTCATGTATTTAGTAATAAAATGTATTCATGTATTTAGTAATAAAAAACATATCCATGACCACTGTCAGCTGTAGAAGTTCTATCATAGTAACAACACTACTAACTTACATGGATCAGTAGCTTCATTGCTGATGACTTTACTAAAATGATTATAAATTTTTTTTTACAAAAAAAATTAGATAAAACTCTTAAAGAGCTCTACAGACTGAGGATGTACCTGATAGAAAAAACATCCACATTCAGATGTAAGATTTTGAATCAAAGTGGTTACATGATGACCTGATCTAGTGGGTGGCATCCCTGTCCATGGCAGAGGGGTTGGAAATAGAAAGTCTTTAAGGTCCCTCCCCACAGAAACCTTTCTGGGATTCTGTAATACATCATGACCCCTAATTAGAATAGTTTTGAGGCTGTGGTGTTTTTAAGGACTCAAAGTAAAATATTTTTAGATTCAACTAGAACTTTCAATTACAGATTGGATTAGTCTCTTTCCAATTAAAACAAACAAACAAAAAAAAAAGACTGTAACACTGGCAGAATGGACATACTGCCAGACCTGTATTTCTTTCATGTAGTTCTGATTCAGCACCACTCAAAAGCTTTACTTAACACAGGCAATTCATGCTCTCACTTTTGATATTCTCTTTTACAGGTATGTTGTGGCTGAATATTATGAAAAGCCCAAGAACCTGCTGATTGAAGCTTAAACTAGCAAAGTACCAGAGTTATATTAAACAGAACAATCAGAGTTATATTAAACAGAGCAATATATATCAATTAGCTAAAATGGTACTATTGTAAGGGAGAAAATGTTGAGGAAGATCTTAATAGATATTCATTTATTCTCTTTCGGTCATGCAAGAAAGCTTATGAGTCATGACAAGGGATGAAGGATGATGCAGATTAAAACTAAAGCGTGAGAGTAAACTGCACTTTTAATCGGGAATTCAATTTTCTCCATCAACTGCGAATATCAGAATACAGCTTGCTATCATTTAACACTGAAGACAGACAAACAAATGGGGAGCTTTGTAAAATTCTTTTTTTTTTCTTAGTTAATTATTTAATTTTGTCTTCACAGGTTAAGAAGTAGTATCTGTCAGTGTCTGGTATTTCATCCCCATAAACATGTTGCTGTGGTCAACAAGTGCTATGAGTATTGAATTTTATACCAAATTTATATCAAATCCCCTTTTAACTGGGTGTACCATGATTTTTAAGACTGCCCAAAAAGACTTGTTGCAATTCTGCCCACCTGTGTTTTTGTAAGTGTCTTTTTTGTGATCTGATTTCTGGTAATGACTATGATAAAGATGTTGCTAATCTCAGACTGGACAGTACTTTTCCCCAAAGGGGGAAAAAAAAAGCGAGGAAAATAATGGAAAATTTCTAAACCTAACTTGTAGTATAAAATCTGAGCTAAGGAAGAATTCAGTGTTAAGAGGAAGTATGAGAGTGGCAGATGCTCCCCAAAAACCTAAGGAGCTAGGTTAACCAGTAGCATTTAAGCACACTTAAACACCACAACAATTATGTCTGCACAAAAAGAGTTTACAGATGCAATCCTCAAGTAAACCTCTTTAAAATTCAAATCGCTCTGAAAGGAATCACCCCTAATACCTTTCCTTTGTGCACAGGGCCCAGCTGGGCCCATCAGTATGACAGCTGGACCATCCACAGGGAAACAGGGAAGGATTCCGTGAGTGATGTCTAAGTCTCCCAAGGAATGTCATACAGAGAGAACGTGGCATAAACGGAGTTCAGTGATGGATAAATATGTATTGCTGGCTAAGTCTCATCATGGAGTTGCCTTTTTGAGTTTTGCCTCTCAAAGCTCTGGCTTTGCCATCAAATATACTTACTCAAAAGTGCATGTAGTGTAAATAAACACAGAATAACACACTGCCCATCTGCATCAATTCATTCCTCTCCCAAAGAAGAAACGGATCAAGCATGTAGCCCAGGCCACCCTGCCACAGGTGTGTATCATTGTACAAAAGCATGATCAACACTGTAATTTACAGAAAGTGGGGGCAATTTGTTCCCCTCACTCCTCAAGAATCCATGCTGCAGATGTTCTGTCTCCCCTGCTAGATTGAGGTGCTTTAAAACTATCATAAACATGGCTGATTTAAAAGAATCATTTCATTCTGAAAGGGACACATCTCTCTTTTTTATGCTTGAGTAAATCAAAATTGGCTTGATTGATTTTGCTGAAGGTTTCGCTAAGGTGATGCAAGAATTTTAACACAGCCGAAGAAGGAGATCAAGAATTCCACCCTCAGCATCGAGCTTTCTTCTATACATCTCCTGCTCTCAGTTTAACCAGTTTAACTCTCTGCAAATGATACCAGGATCTGTTTTTTCATGCTTTCATGAGCCTGCCCTGAGGTCTGAGCCCAGGTCTGGGATGAGATAGCTCAGTGCACCACAGGGAGACTTGTAGTTCAGACAAAAGTATGCTTCCCTTTGTTATTAAGCAGACACTCCAATTGGGCCTCATCACTTCACTTGGAAATAAAGAGTTAGAAATGAAAAGGACCTATACTTAGAAAATGTTTATGCTCTTATTACACTTGATACCCACACCAGAATGTTAATCATAACAACCCTGAGCAACCCTGCGGAGCGTCAACACACTTTTGGTATATGGCTTTGTTAGGTAGGAGTGAAAGGGTGACTAATAATATTCACAGCTTCCCCGCAGTCATGAAAATGTAAATATTTTTTTAAGTGCTTACAAGACAAACCTACAGTAAATCTGAAAAATGTCCCCCATAATATTTAAACTAAATCCTCCTCTTTGATCTAACCTTAGAGTGTGGCAGTTAAGTGACATATGTATTCTACTTCAAAATCTCAGTTCTCTCTTTAAGAGCCAGACACCACCTAACAGGATGGATAATTTGGTTTCTCCAGAAATATTTTTCTGATTTAGAATGATTAAATGTAACATGTGCTTCTGCTGAGCCCTCAGCCAAGACTTAGAAAGCAGTGGTAAAGAAGCCTCAGGCCAGATCTCAATCCCATTCAGACGGAGAAAACTGATGTTCTAGGGTATTTATCAACCTGCTCTCCAAAAAACAGAAGAGAGAAGATAGTCCAGTTATCTCAGCAGAGGTTCTAAACACTGCTTCTAAATACATTTCCATAAGCAATGAAAATTAAGGAATTAAGTTATTCCCTACAGCAAAACAGAGCAGGACAAGAAGCAAAGGTCTGCCATAGGAAGAGGATCAGTCTCTAGACACCAGCCAGTGGAAGAGCAATGAAGCAGACTGAGCCTGACAAATTTCAAAATTTCAAGTTCAGCCAGATCCTTTCTGCCCATCTGCAGATTCCCCTGCACCACTGCAACCATGCCTTTGACACCCACAGCATGGGAACACTCTATAGAGAAGTCTTAGCTGCCAAGTCTCATCTGAAAGGTGAAGAGGATAGGATGGCTGTATTTTGGGATTCCTGTATTACTATCTAGGTAGATTATCTACAGTTACCTCCTGGAGTTATGGCATTTTTTACTGGAAAAACAAAATTAAAACCCCTTCATATACTATCAAAGTGCATGAATAGAACATATTTATTGTCACACAGGCAACAATAGGAGTCCCTGTGGCTCCTTTCCAGCATGATGTATAATTTTATATTCCTTGTGATTTTACATCCCTAGCAAAAAAATAACTAAATAAAACATATCAAAGCAGTTGTCCACATATCTCAACCTCAGGAATGCAGCTTTTCTAGTCATAGAGACCAGAGAGCAAGCATCTGTGTTCACACAGCTAATTAAAGTGCAAGAAAAACTTCTTTTATATCTGACTTGTGAAGCTGATAACATGTAAGTTATAACTTGTATGAGACATGATAAACTCTGTCCTTCACAGAGGGAAATGCACTTCCAACATGACTCGCTGTACACAGATCTCAGGGCATAGCAGCTTCTAATCAGAGGCAGCTCCATAATGGACTTGCTGAGCAGTGACATTTCCTATACCACTTGGCACAGGGTGAATGATAATGCTGTTGTGGTTAAATCAGACAAGGTTCAATAGTAATACAAGGAACAAAGTGTTGGGGTTTTGACTACATTAAGCCATAATTTACAAACATGAACCTGAAATGTTTCACAGATATTGGAAGAAAAGCCATCAGGAGAACATTTCCCCCAAGATGGGGAAAGGATCTTGGGCTTCAATCTTAAATATTGTTTGTTTGTAAAAACTCACTTTAACATCACCTTTGGAGAAAATGACACATTGCTAGTCAATTAAAGAAAAGTGGCAATGGCTGCAATCAATGTCCAAGAGGCCCATTCATATCAGACACAGAGATGGCAGGGTTAGTGCACAATGGCTCGGCTCCCTCCAGCTCCTGTGGCTCTAGCCCCCCGGCGAGAAGCTGACATGAGGGGATAAGACAACTCCATTAGGAGCCCGTATCACTTCTCTGCAGTGTCCTCCACAAGCAGATGGAGCAGTTATTTAGCCAAATGCACCGTGACTCCAGCTTTATACATGAGCATGTGGGATGTTTCCTAATGTGGGGCAAGGCACAATGTACTCCGATTTATCAACTGTCCCGCATGCAATTAAAGATTCAGATAAATAATTTGGGGGTAAAGACCCATCAACTGAGCTGAAAAGCAGCAAGGCATGAGGGGTCAACTCTTTCTGCAGGATTTATCTTTACCAAACAGAGCTGCATGCAAAGGAATGTCTGGGTTGAGCTGTGGCAGAATGAGGCCTGGGCAGGAGTTAGCTGGAGAACCAGTGATTGCTTCATTTCAACTGAAACAAATTTAAATGTGGAGTTAATAAAACAACCCTCTTTATTGCCCTAAGAAACAAAATCTATATGCAGTTAGAGCCATATAATTTCCTCCTAATACACATTTTGATCTGAGGAGAATGTGCAGTATCACCATTTTTCTGTGTGTTCTATAAAAGGCCTCTAATACTTTAGAACCATTTAATCAACGTCCCATGCAGGCAGTGAACAGATAATTGAAATATAAGTACTGCCATCCATATCCCCTTTGGGAAAGAGACACAGTAAGCATTATATCATTGCATTAGACCATCCTTTGATGTGGGTTTTATTCTCATTAAACTATGTTTTAGCCCCAAGGTTTCTCCCCCCAAACCTCTCTGTGACATGACCATGACAGAAAAAAAAAATTAAAATACCCCACTGTTCAAAAGGCAAGAAGTACATTTTTACAAGCAATTGTACATGTCAAATATATAAAGCTGCCTTTTTAATTTCTTGTTTACCAAACACAGTCAATGACAGCTCCTGGAAAACACAGGGTGGGAAAAAATGAAGGCAGGAGGGTGGTGGTGGGGAAGGAATGCATTTACTTGTTTTTAAATAATTAAGCCTGAATACAAGCAGGATAAGAAATTCTTGAAAAGGCTGCTGTGATGGTGTCTGCTTTGAATTGTGCCCTGTTTAAACAAGGGGAAAGCCTCCCACTGAAAAAAGAAACATTTTTATCATTCAAAAAGATCTCAGGGCAGTCCCTTTAAAATGAGGTATTTTCTAAACAAAGCATCAGAATGTTCCCCTGCAGGGAATAAGCATCTGATCTCTTAAAAATTATTATTCTTGAAGAACTGTAGATTTATGGAGTTTTTGTTTTATTTGTTTTAACTTAAGTAGAATGAAAACTGTCTGAAATGACCACCCAAGGGAGCAGAGCCACCAGCTAAGCAGGGGCTGAGCTCTAAAGGGGACCCAAAGTTGTACCAAGACCCCTGGGGAGGTTTTAAATCTCTGGCTTAACCACAGCCAGCAAAACCCTTAATGCAGGTCTCAGCGTAAGCCTAGGACATTGATTTACCTTCACTTTACATCCATGCAGCTCCACTAACATCAGTAGGAACATTCTTGATTTACATTAATGTTAAGCAAAGAAACAAGCTAATTACCCTGAGTTATCCACAGTGATTACAGAAGAAATTTTGTTTAAAAATGCACACTTTTTTTCAGTGTGAACTGGTTTTGTTACACTTGTAATAGTAGGTCTGCTACATGCAGCAGAGTGGAAAACTCAGCGTTACATAGAAATAGTCTAGAGTCACAATGTGCTTAAATAAAATTTCACATGTTGCAGTTTTCTACTAGTTCAAGAACATCCAACTTCCATATCTGCAATTGTGACTATGATTCACAAATAAAAGCCACTGGTGAGAAACAGTACTAGCGCAGGAGCCCTTTTTGGTCTGATTCTTCAAGAGTTTGGCTTATAGTTCAAACTGAGCCAAGTCAACACTTCACTCAGAAATATCAATAAGTAGAAGTGTTACTATCTCCATTAACTGCAGTAAACATCAACTGTGAACATGAGAAGTGGAAACCTCACAAACAGAACACAGCTCATTGGGCATTGCTAAGGGAAAATGTTAATGGGATTCTTGGGAAAAATATTCATCAAACAACACAAAGATTTATTTCTATTGAAGCATTCAAGGCATTACCTGTGTTGTGCCACCTTCTGCCATTTTAATAGACTTAAACCTCTTACATGTGTATAGAAAAGTAGCCTGAGTACAAATAATCTGCATAAGAATAGCAATAAATTCCACAGCATGTTAGTTTTATCATAGAATCCCAAAATAGTTTGGATAGGAAGGGACCATAAAGCTCATCTCTTTCCATCCCCCATGGGCAGGGACACCTTCCACTATCCCAGGGTGCTCCAAGCCCTGTCCAATCTGGCCTTGGACATTGCCAGGGTTGGGGTAGCCACAGCCTCTCTAAGCAACCTGGACCTGGGCCTCACCACCCCCACAGGGACGAATTTCTTCCTAAAATCTAATCTAAATCTACTCTTTTGCAGTTTGAAGCCATTATATTGAAGGGTTTTGAGACAAGACCTGCTGGAACCAGGTCTGACCTCAGAGCCAAGACTGTTGTGAGCAAGAGATGGGTCTTCATCTCTCCTGAGGCCTCTTTCAGCCTGGACCACCCTCTAAAGCTACCTGTATAATGCTTCATGATCCAGGTAAGCAAAGGAGAAGCCCCAGGCCCACTTTCAGGCAGGCACTGCTGAGTCCAAAGCCAAAGGACTGGGTACAGCACTCAGCTGTAAGTTGCAAAGTAGCACAGGAGCAGAATTGAACAATGTCTACACAGCCATGAATTGGTTATTTAAAACATACTGTTCAAGGTCTTTTTTTCTTTTAACATGAGAAACTATCCTTGTACAACTATGAAGCCTTTACGAGTGATTAACACAGAGGATCCAGCAGCTCTCTAAGTTCGTATAACTGCCAATATTCAGGAGTGTGTGCAGGTAAAGGGTGATCAAACCTGTCACTTTGCACAACATAACAGAGCAGGACACTTGTCACCCTTGAGGTTGATCTCACTCAGCTACTGCAGCTCATACCAGAGATTTGTTAAAATTAATCTGCAGGAAAATTAAATCCATTACCTTAAAAAGCAAGGGAATAAATCACACCCGACAGGAAATCATGAAAAGCTGCTGCCACTTCAGACAAATCTAAGATTGTCTGAGCGTGCAAAATTTTTCCTCGTCAATGACACAAATTCATAGAAGGAAACAGTATCAGCTGTTATTATAATGCAGAACACAAATATGCTCAATGAGTTTAACACTGCAGTCCAAGTATAAACAACATTTCAAGCTGTTTGCATTTCCAAACAAGACTTGAAGGGTCAGAGGAGGGAGGAAGATGTGGGCTGGCAGGATGATGGATGGCACTCACTGGCACGCTGTGTTTGGGTCTACTCTTGTTGTTTTTGCAATAGGATGTCTCTGATTACTCTCTGAATAGAGAATAAAGATGGTTACATCTCATGGCTCAAAGGGAACATCTTTTTCAGAGTCTAACAAATTAAACAGAACATTGTAAAGCAAGCAGTCAATGAATTATCTCGTATTGTTTGTCACAGATCTCCCAACAGTGTCAGAAGATTCCCTGGGGTACCAGAGGTGGGTTTGGGGGCTGGCAAATAAGGTAAATGTGCTCTTGTCCCTACATTCAGCAGCCCCAGCTCTGCAGAAACCATCTGTGCCATTGCCTTTATGGATTGTCCAGCCCAAACATATAAAATATAAAGCAGGGGCACACTGAGCCCCTAAGCAATTCTCAGCCATCACGACGACGCAATACAGAGACTTCACAAAGGATGGAGGAAAATTACTTTTCCAAGCCTCATCCTTCCAGAGATCTTTGCAAAATTAGCTCCTGGCTCACAGGGAATGATGGACAGGCCAAAGCTGCCCAACTGAGAGACTTCCTGAATGCCACTGGTAAGAGAGCAATACTGTCTCCAGCCAGATGTCCACACCTCAAAGTGCAGCCTGGGCCACAGAGCCTTTCTCTGAAAGCTACTGATGTTCCTCATCGATGCCAAAGGAAACTTCCAGTCCCCAGCAACTCACAGAAAAGGGTGATGCCGGGGTTTAGGAACCACATGAATGTGTATGCAGAGAAATTAACCCCTGGGATGGACTTGTGTTTTCTCAAAGTGAAGGCTTCAGGCACAAAGGAAGGGGAGAAATGTAGATGGAAGCAAGATCACTTAGAATAATCAGCTGGTCTAAACCCTGAACAAACTGGGGGCTGAAGCTGCAAGCGGAGGCCACAAAGCAGAACACATGGGAATAGTTTCTCTACAAAAGCTTAACACTTCCTAACGAGCCACCTCTGTGAACTGTCTTACTTAAAAAGGAGACACCAGCTCATCCAGGGACTGGATGACTCAGTAACTCCGCGAACCTCACTGGGGCTGCCAGTTTGATTCTAGTACATTCAAAGCATGTAAGAATTCTCTTTGTGGTGACACAAACTCTAGAAAAATTCTCACTGCCTCAGTGCAGTCTTCAGTGGGCAGGAGTCACATCAAAGCCACCACTGAAAGCCTTTCCAAGGAGGTGCAGAGCCAACATGATGGAGAGTTAACAGCCTTCTCTCTTAAAAAAGGATCTTAAGCTCAGGGCAAAAACTTCTACCCATTTTGTCCAGTTCTGTAACAACAACTATGCCAAATAAATAAAAATCAAGGAAAGCAAGAAAAAAGGAAAATATATTTACAAAGAGTGCAAATGAAGATGGATTAGAAAATGATGTCTCGTTTGCACTGGATAGCACAGATGTTTTAACACAGCAGAATTTAAAAAGCAGCAAATGTTTCATTAAATGAAGCAGCTAAAGAGAAGAAAATGTCAGCACTCAAATGTCAGACAAATTTTGGGCAAGAACTTCCCAAACTCTCTCAATTGTTTCCCAGAGCCAAGACACCAATCTCTTATGTACTATATGTCCATCCCTCTCTTGTCTGGTTTTGACTGGTTTTAGCGTAACCATTTACAGGTTTTATATTATCAGCCAGGAAGGAAAGAGTTCAAGGAACACCAAGAAATATGTGGCAAAATACAACAAGGTTAGATTACTTGCACTGGTTTATTCTCCACACTACAGAAGAAATAACCCCAGTCAAGGTCTGCATACTCCACAGTCTGCAGGGAGCAAGAACAGCATTATTCAAGGGAAGTGACACTAAAGAACTTTAAATTAGCTGTTGACAGGCAGGTAGATAGATTGATGAGTGATTGCCCAATGTCCCCAGCATTACCATTTTGTGGTGAAAGCAATTATGAAAGGGGGGGAAGTAAAAAAATCCATGAAATACGGTTTTGCCAGTTTGTGGTGCATTCAGATGACAGTGAAGTTTACTTAAGGACACTGGAAACATAAAATAAATTGCTTTCCCTGAATCAGAAGTTGACAGAAAGTTTCCGAGTTATATTTTTGACTCCAGAAGCACTTCAAGCCATGCTAGCAGACTATGATAAAAATAAAATAATAATAATAAAAAGAAAAACCCCCATAATTTTTCTTCCTAATAAGTGTTCCTTCTCCCAGGGCATAAGGACCACATGCAAGGGAGGCAGAAGTGCATGTTCCCTGAACCACACAATTAAGCCTGACTTACTGTATATCCAAAAGATGACCTCACTGCAGTGGTCCCTAAAACATCTTTTTAACTAAAATTAACTTGGAAATCTGCAATTAGCACCACCTTTGAGAACAAATCAGAACAAGTTTATTGAAGCATTCTTAACTATTTACCACAAGAGTGAATTTACCCCCAAGGTTCACTTGAGTATTATGTCTCAATTTTCTTGTAGTTTCATCTATCATGTTTTTATTCAGTCCTCCGAAGGTGATGGATAAAACACAGAAATAAATAGGACCAACTGTTCACAGAAGCCTAAGGGAAAACATAATTTTGTTATAAATACTCTTTGGCACAAATCATGGAAATGCAATACTAAAATTGTTTGTTGAATCATTTATGAATTGGGCCTTCAGTTTCAGTTTGCAAATAAGTTAGAGGATTTTTATTTATGTTCTTTTTCACTTTGCTTTTTTAGTTGCCAAACAGCCTTTGAGAAACTGAACTGATACATTATCCAGAAAAGAGAGGGAATGGAGGACTTTTTTAAAAGAAAATTTCTATGCTAATGAATGACTTTTATTTGGTGGGGGGAGGAATTTACTTGTAGATGATGATAAACTTCATGATAACAAATTTTTAAATCAATTTCCTAAGTTGCCACAATGAGTTCTCAACCAGCCAAAGATGTAGAAGCCACACACATTTTTGTGTTTGTTCTTAGATGGGAAAATTTTAGGATTTATTACTACAAAACAAAAGTTCAGTGAAACATAACTGTATGCTGCCACACCATACACACAGTCATCACACATGAAGAAATATGTAATATGAGGGGAAATTCTACTGTATTGAGAAATGCAGTATTTTACAGCTGTGAGTGCCCAAACTGCTCACACGGAAGTTATAAACATGAAGAAACAGCAAGCAACAGAGAGGTGCATTTCTCTTACATGTTTTGTCTCAAAGTGCTACTTTTTATCATCTGAAGAGGGAGAGAAACTTGGAAATAGATAAAAGGCTTATTCCTCCTTAGCCAGAGCAGGTGTGCATTGCCTTACCTGATCTGTCCTCGCACCAGTGGTCTGTTCTTAGTCCTGTTCATATTTGAGTCAAATGGAACCTCAAAGAACTGTAATTAAAAAAAAGAAAGGAAGAATCAGAATGAAAGGATACTGGAAAACATGCCATGCATGGAATGTCCTGTCTGCATCTGCAGGTGCTTTAGTCTCTCCTTTTGAAGGTTCAAGGATACAACGAAAATGGTAAATGGGTTTTACGGAGCTCTCATTGATGCTTTTGGCATCCCCTTAGAAAGAAAATCACCCAGAGGACAAAAATAGTTTGCACAAGACCCCAAAAGTTCATCATTTGAAGTACAGTTTGATTCCAAGTTCTTTTCTCAACAGGTCTGACACATCTTTTAGACATACACAATTACATTTGCATACACACATGGAAATCATGGAATCGTTATGGTTGGAGAAGATCTTTAGGATCATCCAGTCCAACCACTACCACCACTGTGTTCACCATTAAACCACATTCTCAAATGTCACATCCACAGGTTTCCCGAACACTTCCAGGTATGGTGACTCCAGCACCTTCCCTGGGCAGCCCCTTCCAGTGCCTGACAAGCCTTTCAATTAAGACGTTTTCCCTAATGCCCAACCAAAACCTTTCCCGGCATCAGTTGAGGCTGTTTCCTCTCACCCTGTCCCTTGTTCCCTGAGAGCAGAGCCAAATCCTCACCTGGCTGCACCCTCGTGTCAGGGAGTTGAGCAGAACCAGAACATCCCCCCTAGACTCATTTTCTCCAGAAAATTATATAGATCGCAGCTCTATATTAATACAAATTGTCCTTGTAAGTTCTTCTTTGAAGACCTTCTGGTCTTTAAAACACAAATACTGCGGTTTTTCCAAGATCACCTACCTTGCCAGAACTTATAACCCACCCCAAAATCAATCAACTCTTCTAAAACACTACTGGAACTGCTCTGAGCCTCCAGTTGGAGCAGGAGGGAGTGAACACACCATACAGTGTTATTTAATGTCATAACCCAATTTGACTTTAAACATGGCCTATGGGAAAATTCATGCTTGATTTACAGGTCAGATCTTCTGAACTTCAACACTAACCTGGAAGTGTTGGATGTTTCACCAAGAACCTCTATAGGATACAGACACAAGTTTCTTCAGGAGTAAAGCACCCCATTTGGATCTGAAACCAGTGACAGCTTCTGACAGCCCAGTGTTTTGCTAATGTTTTGTTTCACTGTTGTATTTCAGACGCAATTATACTAAATGGAGGAAAAAAAGACATTTGACATCAGACTGGTAGAGCAATACAAGGGAAAAAAAACTGTATAGGGCTAAAGTCTGTTCTCCAGAAAATATATTGGCTATGATTACTTTTTTTTTTTAAGTCACAGGTTTTATTTCTGCTTGCAAAGGTCTGACTGCCTTGAGTTACTTCCAGTTTAAAATGGTGCAGGTGAAGAGATTTTTGCTTATTTGATACATAAACTTATGCTTATTTGACACATAACTGTGTGCAATAGGAAAAATCAAAGTAATGTACAAGTTTTAAAGCTCAATGTGTCTCAGACACAAAATGGCTGAAATGAAGAACAGTTGAATAGTCAAGACCTGAAAGAATTTAAACTTATGCAGTTGGGTTATCAATATAAGCTGATGATGCCATGCTTAGTGTATCAAATATTTCCATATATTTAATACAGCAATCAACCTCTGAACAGAATAAAAATTTTGAACAAGAATCTCCTCTGCTGACTTAAGTAGTCAAAAAATGTCTGTGTCTATTGTTTACAGACACGGCTGCTCCTGAAATTAAGACTACTGCATGACTTCAGACTGAATTTTTTTTGCTTTTTTAAATCTGACAATTTGAATAATCTGTTACTGTCAAGCGCATGTATACAGCATGGCACTACACTTCCAACAGAACTAAACTTAAAAAAATTCTTTTACTTGCAATGCCCTAGATTCCATGTCAGCAAGATGTCATTTATCAAATTTTCCCCATTTTGCTCCCAGATGTTTAGCAAAATTCTCTCTCCATTTGAAATTATTTTCCCCTGATATTCTTGAAAAAATGAAAAAAGCCATGCATCTCAAATATCATTCCATAAGAATGAAAGAGTGAAGTCAAACATATTATCTCATGCCAGGCCAACAGAGTCCTGCCTGTTTCAGCATACAGTAAATTCAGTAAGATGAAGCCTAGATAAATAAATACTTTAGAAGCACTCAAGAGGCTTTTCCCCAGGAAGTTTGAATGCATCAGTTCAGCTGGACATGACAGAATATTATCTGCCCTCAGTATCTGGGAAACTGGCCACCAAAAGGGTAGACTGGGGGTTAAATCTACACCATCTAAAAAGCCCTGAGTGACAAAACTTGGCAACAGCTCTCAAGAACCTAACCTAAATTTTAATCAGTACACATGAACATTTATTTAAAACATGATAACGGCAAAAAGAAAAATAAAATAAATCAGGCTACCCAGTACTCTGTGGTCTATTTCTCTGTCAGGTTCATCATGCTTTTTGTGCAGATCTCATCTCTTTAATACAGAGTAATTATATCTTGAGCATCTCACAATTCCTAGCATAGCTGTCACATCACTGCTCAGAGCTGTTTACACCTGTGGCCTTTCTGTCCTTCAGCTTCTTCACGCTGGTTTCCACTTTGTTTATATGTGAAATGTTAAAGAATGCTTAATTTCAAGCTACCTCTTGGAACCAGCAGTGCCTGCAAAGGGTGGCTGAGCACACAGACCTTCCAGAGGGCTCACAGACTAATAGTTTTATTAAGACTATGCTAAGATTTCTGTAACAACACCTTGCAGCTGCAGATTACATGATGGTGGCACTTTCAGGACTATTGATAGTGAAAGAGGACAGTGTGTCCAGTTCCTTTGCAGGCAACTTCTGCTCCTTCCATCAGTTCACAGAATCACAGACTGTCCTGAGTGGGAAGGGACCCACAACGAATATCAAGTCCAACTGCTGCCTCTGCACAGACATCCCAAGAACCCTCCTCTGTGCCTGAGATTATTGTCCTAACACTCTCTGAGCTATGGCAGCCTTGGGCTGTCACCACACCCTGGGGAGCCTCCAGGGCTGTTCAGTGCCTCAACACCCTCTGGGTGTTGAACACCAAGACCACCAATTTAGTTTCCCAAGACAGTGGCCTGACAATTTTCAGTTAATTAGGCCAGTGCAGCCTTGAGCACATGCTGCATTAGCCATCCATAGTCCTGCAAGAGAGATCACATCTACTGAATTACAACAGTCCAACACCTTTACTCCCGTTCACATGAAAACACCAACAGAGTGCACTAAGAGGAACAATATGCCATAGAGTTTATCAAACAGATCTGCCACACTTCAGCTAATAAACATCTTTCATAGACTACACTGGATTTCCAGTGTATCAAGGACCAGCCTGGCCGCTGGCCCAGCTCTAATCGGTGACATGTGGTGGAAACGGGGGCAGCTGAAACAGGCAACCAGTGTGCCACGTACTGACATAAGATTTACTCTAATGCTAAACACATTTACAGCAAAACTGATAATCCCAGGAATCTAAAGATGGAATGGAACCCTGACATTAGCAGACAATTTAATTCAAGGTAACTCTGAGGTCCTCCCACTGCAAAAACACCCCTGAATCCAAGGAGGCTTCCATGTGTTCTTCGCCAACAGAATTGCCCTCTGGATCTACATATTTCTCTTCAAAGACTCCCAGAAGGGCAGTTCAGGTAAATTTTCAGCACTTATGAGTGAAGCAGTTCTGCTGGTCTCCAAAATCCCCCCTGATTTGTACCACATGGGGAAGTGGAGATGAGCTACAGGGGATGGCCAAAGCTCCTCCTCAAATAAAAACTCTTGCCATGGACCCAAGCGAACAGTAATACGATATAAATAAAAACCACTACAGCTGGATGCCAACTAGAGCAATTCAATGAATATCTACAGCCAGAGGTGAAGCTCAGCTGTATAGGGCAAATCTTGCAAATATTGATCTTGTTGAATTAGGTGTTTCTGCAGTTCTCCCAATTCCCCTGAGCTACAGAAAGCTCTGATTCTCTATGGTTTTCTTTGGTATTGCCCAAGAGCAAACAGTTAACCAGAAACACCACTGAAACACGCTGGAAACCAAAAAGGTGCATGAACCAAGAAGAAGGAGGTGGACCAAAACTGTGTGAAAAGCACAGCGGCAGAGCAGACTGTGGACAGCTCGGCAATAACCTGCAGTTTCCTGGGAGGGTGACATCCAAAAAGTCATTCCTTGCAGCTGGCCATGCAGCCTCCAAATTCATCAGGTTTCAGCACCAGCCTTTCACATGAAGTCTGCTTTTCCCATGCAGCCAAAAGAAAGTAGCTTCAAGCAACACTGGAAACTCACCAGACCCTGAAGCATCAAGTACTTTCCTCTGAGAATGTTCTCCCTCTCTGTATTACCTAATTATTTCTATTCCTCGTGTTTTCAGTGATTTATCTTACATTGTCATAAAGTAATATATAATTACATAAATGGAGAAGAAAAACATAGCATATAATTCACGGTAAATAAGATCAAAGTCAAGATTATTATAGGTTGCCTTCTGGTTTCTTTTCAATCACTTTTATATGAAAACGACAAAGAATAATTAAAGCATATTACAAAAGCCTTTTTACTCAATTGTACACAGATGTGACTAAAAAAAAAGTGGAGGAGAGGATTTTCAAAAGCACTCGTGCTGATCTAACACGATTCTCACTGAAGTCAATGGCAGTTTGACTTCAATGAGAGAAGAGACAGACCAACACTGAGTGATTCCGAAAATCCCACCCTAATTGTACAAACAAGGGAAGGCTTTGGAGACTGCTGGCTTGGAGATTGTATATTTGAGAATCATAAAGGGCACACAGCACCTGTTTGTCTTCAAGATATGAAAATAAAGCAAGGCAAATATTTTAAGGATTAGAAATAGCTTTTTTTTCTTTTTTTTTTTTTTTAATGCTGTATCTGAAAACCCTCTGGCAGTGAAGTTCCCAGTCTTACTATAGATCTGTTCTGATATTTTCCATCTCAAAGAGGATTCTAATTAAAAACGAGATCAATGCAAGCCTGAACAATCTTACTCACAGAGGAGGGCAGCTAAACCCCAGACTGTCATGTCCCACAAAACTGGAAAGGTCTGTCACATAAAGGATCTGACACAGTTTCTTTTTTCTTTTCCCAAACAAAAGGCACATTCCTATTATTAGCCAGCATTCAAAAGTCCGTTGCTCTGTACAGAGAATACAACAGGAGGAAATTGCTAAGAAAATGTTGGTACTTGTGACTTTAGAGATTTTTCAGCATGGAGACAGCAGATTCACTGCTATATACCTGTCTGACCCGTTGGGACTAATAACCTGTTGTGCCAGCTCTGCTTTGGAGTGCTCAAGAGGTTATTCTCTTGACCACTCACAAGTGTGGCTTTCCAAGGATTCCCAGAGACACTGTACACAGAACCGGGCATTTTAGGCCTTACATGGCATTTAGTATTTCGGTATCCTTAACTGGCAACAGCGGCTGGAGCTGCCGGCATGCCTGGCACAGTGCTCCATGTTTGTCTTCAGCTCATCCAAATCCTTTCAGTGGCTCTGACCAACAAAACAAGTGGTCACTGAGTTCTTGCAGCCTGGACCTCTTCCTCAGCATTTTGGCTAAACAACATCCTTTGCTGAGACCACAAGAGCCATTACAAGGAGCTTGAAAAGCTCATGGCGGTGATAATGTGGAGTGTCACAGCAACATGTTCCTAATGCTGCTGCATCTTTGGGGCTTGTCACAGTCATGAGGGGTCGGGACAGAGGAGAGGATGATAGACACATCCTGAAATACACTGCTGGTAACTAGGGAAGCCCAGCTGATAAACCATGGGCTCTGCAGGCGTGGATGTGCTTGTAGCAGACACTTGAGGAAGAGCAGTGAGGATAGAAGGAAAGACCCCGGGCCTGCTGTGTCCAAGCCTACTGCAAGGAGCTAAAAATTAACAGTAATTACGTTAAATAACGTGGCATTTGTACCAAAATTCTTTATCTGCTTTACTCCACATAAAAAAATTTTCTTGTCTTCATCTTTGGATCAAGTTTTCTAGTACCAATGCATGAAAAACTAGCTCATTTAACCTAATTTTTTCAATGCACCTGATGCCCAAAGCTTGAAATGGGAGAAAAGACATGAATCTCCTGGTTTAGTAAATGAGAAGCAGATCAGGTGACCACCGATGAGCCTGGCTCTTCTCATTAAAATCATATTTTGCTAGGAAGATAGTGTAACAAAAACAAAATATTTAAAATGAAAGCAGGCCCTTATATGCTGTTCCACCTTGAAAACTGCTGACTTTGTGAGCCACCTAACTAGTGTATTCCCAAGGCCTCATGGAGGTCAGCCACAGGTTCAGGGGAAATGAAAGCTGGATACCACAGACAGGCTCCACCTCATGTGATCCACACTGGAGAAATAACCTCCATGGGAAGGAATACTGCTTTCTGGCCAGCTGCTAAAGCCTAATAATATTATACATTTACCACCAGCAAGTCCTTTTTATTTAGCACACAATTAAGGCATCCACAAACAAAGCTCCTTTCTCCAAGCCTTTCTTGAGCCCCTCTTCCAGAAGGACACTTGCCCATCAATGCTTTTTTCCTTCTTGATCAAAGGAGGCAATTTCCAAGTGCAGGACACGCTGTTTGAATATCTTCCCATAATTTCGGATTTTGTTGCTGTCGGGCTCTCCCTTTTCAACTTAAAATTAAAACTGCTAAAAAATGGGTTTTGACATTTATCTGTGTTATGCTGTCCTGGAATAAATATGAAAACTTCACCTCCCCACAAACACTTCCACAACTGAGCTCTGATCACTCCACATCTGTTCCCTACCCCTGCAAGTTTTTAATGAAGAATTATCATCACTAAATAGATGTCAGAAGCATGTGACATCTGTAACATGCTTTCTTCAGGAACTATTTTATTACCATGTACTTTAGGAACCATTATTAGGGTCAAAGAAAAATACCACCTTTATGCCTTACCAAAATATCCCCTGAATCACTTAGCAAAGACATTTTCTTCAAGAGATTCTTTTGCATTAAATCATATTTGTCACAATCTCTGCATGCCATGAATGCAATGTATAACTTAAAAAACACACAAAACTTCAAATAACAATCTCTTTGTTGAAGATAGGTATTGCACAAGGTCAGTATCTGGTTTAAGTTACTATATGTCCTAAAATACACCAGGCCAGGTCCTCTGGACACAGTGCAGCTGCTTTGAGCAACACTGCAGATAAAATCTGATACTGAAGATGGCTTAGACAAATTCCTGTGGTGGAATAAAGTTGTTACTGAGGAACTCTTGGGGAAGTATTTCTGCTGCTCAATGCAGTGCTTAAGTCAAGCAGGAGATCCCAAGTCAACCAGGAGACACAAATCTCCTCCAGAGGAGTGAGAACAGAAGCAGGAGCTGTGAAGACGTTATTTCTGCTAGTAACTACAGCAGGATCCTGAGCTCCTGGATTTAGGCAGGGCAGATGTAGAAGGAGCAGATCACTAAGAGCCCTCCAGACCATTAGTATCAGCTGCTTTCAGTCCCCTGTGACTACTAGAGAGCTATAAAATCAAGCAGCCACACTGTGCTCTGCTCTTGCCCAGGAGATTAGAGCAGGGAAGTAGGAAGGTGAGATTTAAATCACTTCCACACATCTCCTGGCTCCAAACCATGTGTCCCAGATCCAGGTCATTTTAAGCAGCTTTTTTAAAAATTGTCACTCAAATGATAAGAATACTAATCCATCACAACGTGCTTCCTGCCAGGAACCTGAATATTAATCCATAAACTTCTCTCTTATATGACACGGAGATGTGTCAGTCTAAATTGCTCATGGCTGACACATCCTATTAGTAAGGCTTTTCTTCTTACAAGACAGACAAAAGTAGCATTGTACATACTGCAGCAGGCTTGTCTGCTTTTGGGGAGGCAAAGGATATTTCAGCAGATGCAAACATATCAAGTGCTTGTTCAAAATATCTTTTCATTTCAGAAATAAATTAGTTTTTATACTTGAAGTTCCTGGCATCGGTGAAAGAGAATTTGCTTTGACCTGGCCATATTTAGCAAAATGAAAATCTACAGCTCCTTCTGGCCAAAATATTGAAAACCTCAAAGCCCCAAACCCTACAATGGATGAAATGAAGGAATGCTGCTATAGAATCAGTAAAAAAGTTTAAATGTGAACCAGGGTGTGAAGTAGCATAGGCTTTACTGACGTGCCTGAGCAATGCAACATGCCAGCATTGTCCAAATGTCACAGAGCTGACCTGCTCCACTTACCCACAGCTCAAACCTACTAATAAAATAATTCCTCAGTAATTACTACTTTTAAATATTAGGAGATGATATCATGGGCAACTTCAAGTCATATTTTTATATACAGCACACTTAAGGAATCGATCAAGTTTATAGGAGAGAGTTTACAAAAAAATTTAAACCAAACTTTCTCCTGTTGCTCTAAGTCTGATCTGCTCTCTGATCTAGAAAGAGAGCAAAGGAACTCTGAGGGGCATTTCAGGATTTACACTGCACTGGCAGAACAGCC
Organism: Fringilla coelebs; assembly: GCF_963513975.1. Lineage (NCBI taxonomy): Eukaryota > Metazoa > Chordata > Aves > Passeriformes > Fringillidae > Fringilla > Fringilla coelebs. The sequence continues at coordinate 14,311,762 of NC_140045.1, forward strand.
TCATTGCTTCCCTCCACTGTGTGCTCCCAGAGTCAAAAGGAGACCAGTTTCTAATACACTGAAGAGTTTTAATTGTTAGGGGAGAATATCACAGGCACATTGATGAGTGCAATATTGTAACTTCATTTGTATGACAATGGTTTAATTCAGTTTTAAATCTTGGCAATAAAGCAAATTAAAGGAAATCACTCTCTTCTATCTGTATAGAAATTACCAGAAAGCTATCAATATATTAATAATGTATTTTTTCTCTTATAATTTCACAGATATTTGATGTGGCAGACCACATGTGTTGTATTTTCAAGGCATTTTCTCTCCTCCTAAGGCTATCACAACTCTGCAGATCATAAGACATGGGAGAGATCTAAAGATCCTGGCCAAGCCTAGGGATTTTACCTATAATAGGATAGTTTTGGTAAGGGATTTTTCTTCGTTAAAACATGATTTTATGCAGAATGTGTAGAACTGCCAAATAAAGTAACAATGCAATAACAACACAATAACAAATATCCAAGGTGTAGCTAATCAATTAGCACCAGCTTTAAAATCCAGTAACCATCTTCTTTCCCAAAAGCAAAATGCACCAACTGGGACCATGAACTGGGGATGACCATCACTATGCTCTTCTGTTGAAGGCTGAATGACAAACCTGTACACTGAGAAATCAGATTAAAAAAGACATCTCAAATCCATAATTAGGTCTCACCTTTCCTTCCCCCCTCATTAAGAATGAAAGTAACCAAGAGTCTCACAATGATCTACTGGAAAGCACAAACACCCAAACCTGTTGCAGGGTGATCACACCATCCATCTTTCTAAAGCTGTCGAGAAATGTTTGTCATTCCAGTACTGCTTGCAGTACTCTCAAATGCTAAGATAACATACCCATCAATCTGAAAAGAGGAGTTGAAAAATAAATAGTTCTGAGTCATGTTACTAAGAGGGATTCCACACACTATTAATTTTAGCTTGGAAACCAATTAAGAAACCAAAATCAAATTACCTCCACTCTTTTTAAGGTATAATGACCTATTCACTTGCGTAAATTTATTTATTTTGTGCCAGTGATCCTTTAAAAAGCCTTACAAGTTTAAATATCATTAATTTTAATCTGACTTCTGGCAACAGGAAGACTTTTGACTGCCAAAAGGCAGTCAAAGATATGGACAAAATAGGATAACTCGCTCTATCTTAGAAGGGCATTCTTAAAATAGAAGCATATTAAGAAATTATATATAAGCAACACTTGTTCTGAGCACTGCATGAGCATCAATATGTTGGAATAAATTAGTGCTTTCCACATGAACTGGGTGTAGGTTTTGTTCCCTTCAGCCCCACTGCAGCTTCTTGCTCACGAGTGCTGTTACAGCAGCACTTTTCCACATCAAAGCAAGTGTCCAAAACTGCACACAAGAAAAGGGTTATTAAAGCAGGAACTCCCTGCCCAGCCAAAGGGCTCAAGCTCCTGCAACTCATGCCATGGATATTACCAGAGCAGTGAACTCCCAGCAGTTTTTAATATTGACACGGAAATGCCACTCTTGTCAGGTTTGTCTTCCAGGTGCCTCAAATGTCACTTTTGTTTGCTAAGTGTTAACCCAATATGAAGTTTTCTGAGCATCTCTTGGGAAAAAAAAACAACCAACCTTGCACCTCAGTGGCCTGATTTCCCCCGGGTGCCAGTATCCATCCATCCGAGAGCTTCTGGGGGGAGTATTTCCAACGCCTTCCTGTTGGTGCCGCCACAGGGATGTGGAAGCTTGGACTGCACAGGTCTTGCTAAAACTGAATGGTTGGGACTAGTGTTTTGTTCAATCACAAGAAAAAAAGGAAAAAATCTTCTGGATTCAGCAGGACACTTGACTGAAGCACTTTGTGCAATGCATTAAAGCCAGACTGCACCATGGGAGTTTTGGACGTTGTGTTCACTTTCCATGAAACTAAACCTAGAATCATGAAAAATCTTTTTGTGGTAATGGAAGTGCTTTATAGTATCTCATCCTGGATCAAACTTTTTATTTAGGCAAGTAAGGATAAATCCATAAAGAAAGACAAGGACCTCATCCAAGGACATGGAGTGACAGGACAAGGGGAAATAGCTTCCCACTGACAGAGGGCAGGCTCACCCGGGATATTAGGAAAAAATCCTTCTCTGTGAGGATGAGGAGGCCCTGGCATAGGTTGCCCAGAGAAGTTGCAACTGCCCCATCCCTGAAAGTGTCCAAGGCCAGGTTGGATGGGGCTTGGAGCTGGGATAGTGGAAGGTGTCCCCCACCATCGCAGGGGGTAAAACTGGATGAGCTTTATGGTGCATTAAAACCCAAACCATTCTGAGATTCCGCACAAGAAGAAAACAAAGTACTGGAAGTTCAGCATCAAGGTTACACTGATCATTGCTGGCAAGTAGACAATGAAACAAAGAATTTAATTTGCTTATCCCCAAGCTCAGATCCATATGTGGTGCCACCCAACACATATATGCACCTATGAAAAAGGAAAAGTTACAAAAAACAAAATATAAAAAGCTATTAGGACCTCTGAAAAAAGAAGTGCAAAATCAAATTGTTTGCTCCAATGGAAACTCTCAAAATTAAAAAAAACCCACCAACATTACAAACTGATATTCAAATAAATATTGCCATACTTCTACAACCAAAAATACATGGCGAAACATCTACTTTTGACCAGATTTCAAGTTCTTCAGTGAGGAAAGTGTGTGAGAAACACTAGCTTTGCAATTCCAAAACAAGCTTGTAACAAGAAGTTCTTACTCCAAAATAAGAATGCCCATAAAATACATCCCAAGAAAAAACCAGTATGTTTAAAAATTCACATCATATTAAAGTTCAAATTAATTTCCCTACGTAGGCAAGTCCTTAAATGTATCCCCCCATTTAATTACGTTGTAGTTCCTGTGTAGGCAAGTCCCAAGATGCTCTTACATGATAATCATTAAATATGAAGTGGTGAAATGAATTACAACATTCAGTAATGCTCCTTATGAACTAAGATTTATCGAGGAAGCATGAAATAAAATTATCAAAGCACATGGTTACTATATCTGTATGTTATACTGGGGAAAAAATTAAAATAATCATTGAAAATTATAAATATCTGGACACAGATATTTATATTATCAAAACTGCTGCAGAAGGTAATGCTAAGCCCACCTACTTATTTAATTGAAATATGAAAACTAGAAAGACATCCGAGTGTATTTTACAAGTCATTTAAACACTGAACAAATCATGAAAATAACTGACAGAATTGTGTGATTTAGTAAATACAATTTTTTTATTAGCGCTATCCTTAGGCGCTTGTCTAAAAAGTTGGGGTAAACTCACTTTCACTATGTAAAAAAATTCCAGTTTTGAAAAACAATCAGAAATTACAAAATAGCTCCAATTGTGATCCCAGGACCAGCAACTAGAAAAACAAAAACTGCCATGAGGAAAAAGGAACTTTGTACCACGTGTCTTGTCCCAGGGGAACGCTGGGCACCCACTGCTATCACACTTCTTGGCACTGCCTGTCTAAACATATGCTCATACTAATAAAGGTTTAAAATATATTTTCTAAACTAAACCATACCCAAGGCAGGTTTGGAATATTGCTCATAGGCTTTACAAGCACTTCATTTACACACCAGCATATGCATTTAGTATATAAATATTTATAGCTTGGCAGCTTCCTCTCCAAACCTGCACAGGTTTTCTCTCTTGGGTTTCACCAGCGATATTTCTTTTGAATTTCCACATTTCCAGACGCTTTGCTCAGACAGCCCTGACGGAGAACAGTTGTGCCTATTAGCAGACAAGCTGCTGACAACTAAGCCGAGCTTCTAAAAGCTGGCAGGGACATAATCTGGCACTGAGATCTGATAAGAGAGAAGAAGGGGAAAAGAGAGGAGAGAAAGAGGAAAGGGAGAGGCAGGTTGTCCTGCAAATACTGAGATGCCACAGAAAGACCTAGTCAAGCTCTGAGCCCTTGCTCGAGGTGTTTCTCCTCTCATTCCAGAGTACTTCAGTCAAACCTCACCTTAGTCAACCACCCACTTGCGCAACACCACTTGGTTCTTAGCAAACACAGCCTTTGATTAAAGAAAGATAATGTTACTCCAAGAAGTTATAGACTGGAAAATAAACCGTATTTACAGATACAGAATTGTAGACTCATAGTGTGGTTTGGAAAGAACCTTAAAGCCCAGTCTTGTTCCACCCCTACCATGGGCAGGGACACCTATCTCTAGACAAGGTTGCTCCAAGCCTCAACCAACCCAGCCTTGGACACTTCCAGGGCTGGCAAGTCCACAGCCTCTCTGGGAAGCATGTACCAGGGCCTCACCATCTCTATATAAATATATTTTAGAAGGGCTATTTCTCCTGCTTCACTGTTCAAAATAAGGCAAAGACAAAAATACACCATTATTTAATTTTGCTGTATCCTCTTTTCTTTCCTCCCCACAAGTAAGTAGATTGTGATCTGCATTTTACAGAAGATGCCCTTTTGGGAGAGAAAAAAAAGGCAAGTAGGATCAGGAGTGCAGATGTGTATCCGCACCTTCCCTGAAACTCTCTGAACACAGAAAAACAAACACACAACTCTCTGAACACAGAACACTGGTATTTCCACCATCACCAAGCCATGGTACTACAGGAAAGCAGCACAAAATCAAACCAAGTATGAACCAGCAAAGTTGACAATGCAGCTCTGTCTCACCCCTGTGGGGTTCCAACTCTTTCCCCGCCTGGGTTTCCACACTGGGCACAGTCCATGGTGACAGATTTGCAGAAATGCCACAGCCAGGCTTGCTTTCCTATCCAGAGGACAAAAAGTAATTCCACTATGCATTCCCAGCTTGTATTTCCCTAATGTCACACTTATCTATTTCTAGGGTAACATCAGATTACAGGGGACTTGGGTTTTATTCCAATACAAACTGGCTGGGGCAGGTCAGCGCAACTGGCACGGGCACACCGCGAGCTGCTCCTGCCCGGCAAAGGCGAGTTCAGGCACATCATGTTTCACCATCCCTGCACTCACATCATCACCACTTCCCCAAGGAGGAGCCATACCAGCTCTTCCCAGCAACGTGCCAGACCAGACAGTGGTTTTATTCAGACAGCAAGTTTTCTTTCTACAGTACTGGAATTCTTCCAGGCTAGATAAAATCTAATTTTTTTCCATGCAAAGAACTAAAATACTCATCAAAAACATAAGACCTCATTTCTGTTATGATACTCCTCCTCGGGCATTCAGTTTTGGCCCTGTTGAGACAGAATTTCTTTGTTTTGACCCTGAATGACTTTCCCAATGCATCTCACAGGTGAAGGGGGTTCCAGCTGCTGCCCTCCCATCCACTCCTTAATTAAAGATGCAGAGGTGTGACATAAACCATGTTACAGATTAAAACTGGACTGTGATACACAAGAATGTGGATATGTGGATAGGTTTTGGAAAACAGACTGTTGGCAATTATTTTGGTGTTTATTTAAAATCTTTGAATTGGTTAAAAATAGGTAAGTAGAAAAATTGTTGCTACTTAACAGAAAGAGAAGAAAAGAGCAAGGGAACACGTTTGTCACTTCCAAACAATTGTCAGGAACTGTGGATCTCTTTAGGAACGTAACCAATTACAAAAATATTTTCTAAGTAACGTAGAAATGCTGTCTAGTCAGAATTATCTGAGTTCAAAGAGCCATGAGAAGCAGGAGCAGCACCCTTCTCCTGACATCCAGGGTTTGCTGCCCTCGCAGACATCAAGGCACTAACACAGAGCCAAGCTGCCTTCATGGTCAGGTTCATCCAAATAACTTTTCCATGAACTAATCAAACAGGCATTTATCAGCCTGAGGAACACGCAAACCTAAGGGGTTTTATGGAGGAGTTTTTCCCTTCATAAAGAGCACTGAAACATTTCGTCCAGAAGGTCTTAGATTATCAGGCTACTGCCAGACTAGTACAAAGCATCCTTGATGTCTAGACCAAATGAAAGGATTAGCAGGGCTACCCCAGTGCTGATTACAGCAGGCTCATACTATTTCTCCAGCGGATGCTTTCATAATTAAATATCAAGTAACAGGAGGCACTTCAACATTTATGTCACCCTCACCTATGAAAACAACATAAAGTTTCTTTGCATTGAGAGCTATAAAGTATTGAAAAGCATTCTATGGCTGCAACAGCAACTTGTCAAGCTGTAAAGAGAAATCTAGATTTTAGTGAAGGGGATCCCTTGGGAATGCCATGTATCAGCAAAGCAGAGCAGAAATCACATTATGCCTGTAACTAATATGGACAAAGTGGAATGAGTAATAAAAGCCAACAAAAACCAACTTTCATTCTGATTAGCAATCACAGACTAATAAGGCTTCAACTGCAATTTAAAATTAGGTGGCACCATCAATCACTTGGGTCTCTGCAAGCAGCAGCCGTGGCGCCTGTGGAGGAGGCACCAGGGATACCCTGGGGATGGATGAGACGGTAGCTCCGAGCTCTGCAAGGGAGCAGGGCTCCTCATGCACAGCAGTTGTGATGATCTGGTAGGCGTGCAAACCCTAAAGGGGCTCAAGGGAAGCTTCCCCAAGCTCCCAGTTTTTATCTAGTTAATTCTCTTGGTCCAGGCAGGTGCATCAGCTCTCTGGACTGAAGAAGCATGACAGATTTTAGCTGTCTGGAATAGTTATTGCTCTGCATGATGCAAATATATCACATTTTTAATTCAGTCCAGGGCCACTAATGGGAAAAAAAAATCCCCAGAAACTAGATCTCTAAATGGAATGAGTCCTTATTAGAGGAATAAACAGGCACATAATGGACCTATTAAACAACTTTCATACTTTTTTGGTAATTTCATCAAATTCAAGACAATAAGCTACACTTTTATGGGAGTTTGTTTTTTTTTTTTAACAGCTGGGTATGAAGCTTGAGCAGGTTACTCAACCTTGCTGTGGAGGCTGAACAAAGAGAGAGTGAAAAAAGGGCTAAATAAGGGGGATGGGGCCATGCTGCCTCTAGAAGATGGAACTACATGATACAGAAGGGATCACTGGTTCATAAATCGCTGGAGAAGTTTATGATAACTGGAAACCAACATCCCATTTCCAGCTTAAATTTACACACAGCTAATTTCAACCCACTAATTCTTTTGCCAACACTGCTCTCCATCTACAGCAAGGTCCTTTTCCTCCTGGTACTTACTCTGGATATATTTATGGAGCAATCAGATCCACAGCAGCTTTAGTCCTGCCAGGCCACACAAGCCGAGCTCTTTCAGCCGCCTCTTGTAAGTCTGTATCCTTGTTCCCTCCCACATCCCAGCAAGTACTTTTCAGCACCTGTCCCCATTTGAATTAATTTTTCTTGCATATGGGAGACCAGAATAGTGCAGTTTTACAGATGGCTATCTGCTAATGGCATTAATGGTTCCCAGCCTCCATAGAAATGCCTTGCTTGAGTCAAGATTGCATTTGCCTTTTTCGCACTACTGCACAGTCATGCTCTAAGAAAAAGAGATTTTTTTTTTTTTCCTTTTCTGTTCCTTCTGCCTGAGAAACCTTCAGGCTTGATCCAAGAGTAGATAAAACTCTGAACTAAAAAGCAAAAACCTGGCTTTTAACCCAGGCCACATGTTAATACCCACAGAATGATCCTGAAGAAGTAATTTCTTGTTCTTATTTTTTCATTCCCACACTTATCTATTTAAATGCAGAACTCATTGAGGCCAAGCATCACCTCTTAATCTAAATTACCCCAGTGCCTTAAACCAATTCTGCCTGTGGCTGGAAAAAATCCTCATGCCTCCCAAGCTCGAAAGTTTCATGAATCTAGCTCTCAGTTATTTTCCTGGTTTGTCATTGTTTGGAAAGACATATATTTTAATGCACAGCCACACAAATAAATGTAAATAGGGTGGTATTAGTAAATAAAAAGTAAGCTGCTAATGGCTCACTGAATTATGGCAAAAGTCAAAGGCACTTCCAGGACCTTGCAAGTTTTCTGTTATTTTTGAGAATGCTTCCATAAATGTCTATTACTGAGCAACCTTTGGGGGACTGGGGACTGCAGTGGCTGTGAGATTTACTGAAAATCAGAAGGCAAGCTGGATTTGGGGAGATAGAAATCCACTGAGCACTTTGCAATGTCTGCTGTAAAACCAGAAAAGATAGGGACAGTGTTGGTCAGTATTACTCCAGGCTCCCAGCATTCTGTCCCACCATAAAAATGAAATTGTGAAGAGAGGATGATCTTCTTGGATATTCTTCAGAAGTTTTTACAAATTATACAAATTATACAAATTAACAGTCACAACGAAATATGCAAAAAGTCAGAAAAACCCTTGACACTAGAAAAAACCCTCATCCAAATGTATATTGAGGAGAGGAAACCAATCCTTCTGGACTTGCCATAGGGCACAGGAGATCTAAGCATTATTAGTAATTGCAGAATCCCAGAATGGTTTTGGTTAGAAGGAAACTTAAAAATCATCTCATGCCAACCCCTGCCATGGGCAGGGACACCTTCCACTAGACCAGGTTGCCCAGACCTACACCCAGCCTGGCCTTGAACAGTTTATCAGAGACAAATTATGTTCTACCAACTAAAATCCAGATGGGAATTTAATGTCTCCTAGGAGAGTGCAGCACTACCATCATTCATATAAGTTGTAATTTAGCCACAAACACACAAACCCCCAGAATTCAGACAACTGAAACCCAAAATAGGTCTCTACCAAATGCAGCCTCTAATACTGCTAATTAAAAATATAATAGTATGAGATGTATAATTATACTAAATAGAAGCACTTCTGAATAGATAAAGTTTTAAGAGCTAATACTTTGAGGTTTTTAAAGTCATTTAAAACACAAGTTGAGTGGCAATAGACAGCAAGGAGCTGTGGGATTACCCAAGGTTTTGCTGGCACTTGTACCAGCACCTGAAGATGAGCCTTCCAAAGAATCTGAGCTGGAAAAACCTTCCCTACTCACAGAGCTGGGCAGGAGGACTTCCAAATGACACATTTAAAACAGAACACATATTAAAATATTTTTTGATCTTATCACTGGAGCAAAAATGTATCCTGTGTGCTATTCATGCCATGCGGCTTCAGCTGCTAACAGTGGGTTCAATCCCATCCTCAGCCCAGACACACTGGAGATGCTGAGGAATTCCTGGTGGGAGCAGCATGAGGTGCCAGCAGTTCTGCACAGCTCCAGCAGCACAGTACCTGGTACAACTGCAACACATGCTGGGTATCTTTCTAATGGCAAAACAAAAATTCTCAGGATGGCAGGAATGTTGAGAAAGAAGCTTAAGGAGAAATTTCAACACAAGTTTTTAGTGAAGGAAATGGCTGATCCTTCTTATCACTCCTACAAACCTCATATTTCACAGTCACACTGCCCCAGCTTGGTGCCTTTGTGAAAGACCTACTTGATTTTAAAATACACTCTGGACTCCAGTTGTCTGCCTTAACAACACATTGCCCTGAAATATGGCTAAAATAAAGAGCTGTACGCTCCCTACCACTTGTCTCTATGTCTCCTCTCGTCTTCAGTATTCACTCTCATTCACAGTTACTAATTTAAATGCCTGTAGGAAAGAAAAGTCTGGAAAAACTCTAACCCCAAGTGTCTGCTGTGCAAATAACTGCAGAAGGAGCCAGCAGACATCCCAATAGGTATCACCAGTAGCATAACCCCAGTACAGCAAGCAAAAGCTCAGCCAACCTAATCATGGTGAAAGGTTAGGAATTAATTATGCTGGAATGACAGCTCAGTGGTTTGGGCATCAGCTTCCAAATAACTGGACTTATTGGGAAGTCAACAGTTGAGTTCCAGGCAAAGGAAGGCCAGATATTATTAGTGCTTTGAAAAATATATCATTTAATGACAAAACACAACTCATTCTGCCTGTTCTTTAAAGAAATTGAAAAGAAAAGGATTTTTCTAACTGGGTCTTCCTGTCTGATACATGACTGACATATTTGGTAATTGCAGAATTTTATTCCTTTTCTCAAAAGGCATATACCACTCCACTGTGAATATCAGGCATGATTTAAGGAAATAATTTTTATTTCTCATTATATGGAAGATTACTTGAGCAGTTGTCGTTATTCTTCTTCTTATTATTATCATCATCATCATCATTATTATTATTATTATTATTATTATTGGCAGTTAGCAATTAGCACCAGACAGCAATTTATAATTTTCAAACTCAGATACAAACTTTAACAATTTGCCAGGAGAAAGCCACGTGTTATTTCTATTGCACAGGAAACAAATTCTAGAATTCAAGTGATCTGTGCCTTTACAACTGAATTGGGAAGCTTATACAAGAGTTATGCAAATAGGATATTGGGGATAGCTTCAGCAGACCACAAATTATTCTGAGTCTCTGACTCTCAAACAAAATAGTCTGAAGTCTCTTACACACAGATTCTGCTACAAAGGAAGAAAAGATTAAGAAACTGCTCAGAAGAAAACACTAATAAAAACTTTTTAAAAATCATTATTAAGAATTATACTTTGACTCCGGGCGGAGAACTCAGCTGATGTAAGAATGCCATTTAATGCTATTTAATTGCATTATAGAGATGTAAACTGCAAAAGAATCTGCTTCCAAGCCTACTAGGAAAACAATCCCTGCTCACATTCTCTGCAAATGCTGGTGACTATAAATACAGAATAAATATGTAAGGATGAGCCCCAGATACAGGGATTTGGATGGACTATAATGTGCTCATAAGTACAGATATAATGCTTGGAGCAATGAATGTATCTTTGTACCATGGGAAACCAACTTGCCCATGTCAGTCACATTTCTAACCTCCCCATAAGGCCAAGAGAAGAACAGATAGTCTGGGTTTGGGAATGCTTTGGAAATGGAAATAAACACTCATTTCACAAACCTCTGCAAGAATCCAGGCTGGGGCTGATGGTGCATCTGAAACCCCAGCAGCCTTGGCTGAGCAGAGCCATGTGGGCTCATCCTCCTCACGAGGAAGTTTGGGCTCTCCAGCGCAGCCAACAGCAAACCCACAGAGGAGCCGCTCGTGGGCTTGGGATGCAACCCGTGCTCCTGGGCTGATGCAGCACCGCAGCACCCACATCATCTCAGGCCTTCTCCTGGTGCTTCTCCTATGTCACAGAGCAACAGCTTCCCAGGGAGGTGGGAAAAAGGGCTCTTTTAACAATAATTGACCGTGGTATTTCCAGTTAAGTGACAGCTTAAAACAACACTTTTCAGACAGAAGCCAAAACATCTGACATTTTGTCTCCTTGAATAACTAGCAAAAAGCTGAATTTTGGAGTACAGACAAGTCAGAAACTGAACCACTGAAGAATAGTAAGGAAAAAGCCGGCACCAAGGGATTTCTCAGCAAAAGAATGATATACTAGACAAAAATAAAAGGATACACCATATGTTGAGTAATAAAATTGGCAAACCTAGTAAGGTTCAAATACTGCTATTATACACATCTGGGCAAAACCGGGAGGAAAAAAATCATTAAGCAATCTGAGAACCCCCAAACAAAGAAACTGTAAAATTCCGAACTGTAAAGCAAAGGAAACACACTTAATCCCTCAGGAGTTTAAGTATGTATTTCAACTGGGTTATACCATCCCTCAAAAGGACATGGAAGCACACAAAAACCTAGAGACACAATAAAGCCACTGTGCACTGCCGGCACAAAGCCAACTGGCTCCAGTACCCACCAACCCTGGCACCTGTTGGGTTTATCATCAGCACATGCATTACCTCCTTGGGGCACCCAGGGAAGAAAAAGGCTCAACCAAGTGCCCACTTTCCAGCAAAATGCAGGACTTGTACTGACGCTATTTTAAATCAGGATTTCCAGCTGCAAAACAAGCCACCCTCAATGCTGAAGTCGTTGTGACTTTTGTGCATTTCAAAGCAGTAAGCAGAAATACAGAACCAAGAAGTAAATAATATCATCCTGGCCTTGCAGAGCTGTTCCATCTATAACTGCAGATGTAACCTCTTTCTGGCCTCCCCTGAGGCTAATTTATTTATGAATGTTCCTATTAAAAATAGGACTACTTCTGTAGTAGCTTAGTCTGCAGGGAGAGCAGGGGAGGCAGGATAAACACACTTTAATGAATAAATGTTTTGGGACAAGATATTTCTTTCTATGGGTATGTGAGGTCTGGGTTCACTCTGCCAGGCTGTTACGGGGTGCCCCACTAACACTCCCAGCACACCATGTAGGCTGGGTATTTTGGGGACCTTTCCTTAGGTTTCTTTTCCAACTCAAAAGTCCTGTGCCTATATCATAAGCTTTAAAGGAAACTGCACAGTGGGAGCCAGCTACTACTGCCTTGGATTATGACGTAAATAATAATAATATATATTTCTAATGCTACATCCCCACAAACCACTTTTTTTAATTTTTATTTTTTGACAGAGTGGTTTATAAACTAATCCCCCAACTCTTGGCAACATGGAAAGGTTTCTAATTGACAGCATTCTGCTTATTATTAAAAAGGAGGAGGAAGGCTTTGCCCTAACAGGCAAAACAGGGTAAGCCAAAATGGGAGCAGGATATGGGGGAATGTTATAGCTCACTTCAAATTGTAATTTGAGAAAAGGGAGTCTGAGGAGATGAGGGGAGATGGGGGAAAAGAGAAAGAGTGTGGCTGTCCAACAGCACTGGGGAAGCTTTCCAGAACGTAAGAGATGGCATGAAATAAACAACAGAAAAGCAAACTGTGGTAACATGATGTAAAGGGACACACAAAGGTGGCTTTGAACAACGCCAGGGTGTGTGGGGATGGGACGGCTAAGATGCCTTTGAATGCTGAAGGCACTAAAGGGAAAATCTCTGCCATGCTTTTCATCCCTACAAACAACAACTTCTGTTCAGGGCTTGGGGAAAAGCACATAGTGGGTTTGGAAAAGTCTCTAGCCACAGAGAAAGATCATAATGGAAGATCTTCATTTAGGGGAAGAGCTGGCAAGATCCTGACAGCTTTCAGCAGCTGTACTCAGAGTCCCACCGCCTGCCTGTGGCTGCCCTTGCTCCCCTGCCTGTCATTCTCAGCCCATATCAAATGATAGAGAGATGGGGCAACCTTGGCAGCCTGCGTGACAGACGGGCAGGACTGGGACCACAGGAGGAGCTGCTGAAAGGTCTGAAATTGCTGATATGTCCCACAGCATGAAGGACACTTGCCATGCATAATGAATAGGATGCTGAGGATTTTCCCAGTATTTTAGTTGGCCTGTGTACTACTTGATGCCTGCTTCTCAAAAAATTAGGAAAAGAAGAAAAAAAAAATCGCTGTGAAATTCTATGATGTGGTATCAGAACATGTTCTGTGTTTTGAAAGAGTCAAAACATGTTGCCATCTTCCAGAATAATGGGAAAAAAAGAAGGAGGGCAGGGGAAGGTTGTTCCATTTGCAGTGGGACCTGCCCAAGTAAAGGATGCACCAGTCCTGATGCCATTGGCATGGATCAGATCTTGGGGTCACCTGCTGAGCTTTTTAGTGACTCAAAATACGGCATAGCCACTTTTTATTTAATACCATGTATAAGAGTTAAAATACAAACTCAAAACAACCAACAGAATTAGCAGCAGCAACCAGCAGCTTACTGCCTGCAATCTAATACCCAAAACAACTTCAAGAATCTGTGAATTTTCATAGACACTTCAGGATCTGAGCAACACCAATAGAAAAATATAAAGCTTTTCAGATTCTCATAATGGATTGGAACAGAACTTAAATAAAAAACCAAATCAAACAAACAAAACCAAATTCAGCTTTACAAGGGGAGTACTGGCATTTGCCCGTCCCAATCCAACAGTCTCACCCAAGTTGCAGCAGCCCTTTCCTCGCCATTCCCAAATAAAGCAAATCATGTTCTGAAAAAATTTGGGACCAGTTTTCACATTCAAGATTCCAAATATTTGATTCAAACAATTCTGCTGGGACTGGAAAAGCTACTCTCAGCCACGTGCACCTCATGCTCTGGTTACACGCTGCCATGTCTCTGCCCCTATCCTCTGCTACGATGAAGACACTCAAAAGCTCCAGGTTAAAGGTTTACTGGGATTTTAGGAAGTCTCCTTGTGTACCATGATAGTTTGGACAAGGAACAGAAACTGTGAGAAATTGATTATCCTCTGTTTCCACAAGAGAGGAAACCAGGGTTTTTTAAACCAAATTAAGCCCAAATATAATTAAATCCATAAAAGTTATGAGGAAATGGAGTCTGTACCACATACTAACGCTTAAATTTGTAAGTAGTGGAAAAAATACACAGGAAAAAACACATTAAATCCTATATATTAGTGTAACAACTTAAGGAAGGGAAGTGCTTCATAAGTTACGCTTTTTATGTCATTCAGCAACCCACAACAATATTTAGGACTCCAGTTTTTCAAATCCAAATCAAATAAAAAAAACCAACAAGACCGAGGTTGAGGTTGGATCAGTGTCACAATGTGGAAGGAAGAAGAGAACAGATTTTGAGAGTGATAAAATACTAAAAATGAATGAAATGTATGTGCACTACCACTCAAGCTGAAAAGTGAACTAAAAAGAAGAGTAAAACAGCACCAGACAAATATACAAGATTCAGGATGCTAACAACAATTTTTGTTGGTGATGCAGATGGGAAAAGTGATTGAATTCACAATGCCTTTTTGTGAAAGCTCATTCCTTCAAGAAAACATGATAAGTTTATGATATACAAAACAGGATGTTGAATTTTTTTCCTTACTACAGACACATGATTTCCCATATCCTGAAATCAAGTACCACACACTCTTAAATCCACTCCTGTGCATTCAAAACAATCTCAGCTTATGGATAATATATTTTGGTGTTCAAAATGATGATGATTATTACATGATCATTACATGATCATTATCAAAATGAGATGATGATTACAGATATTTTAAAGGACATCTCATTGGTTGTTCAGCCAAAACAAAGATTTCTTTGGCACTTATTTTCCTAAAATGCTTCATCTAAGATGTTCAACTCTGCATAATTTCATTGATCTCATGAAGTTTTCCAAGAGGTGATGCTTCATTCCCAGAGATAATCTCCAAATTGAACATAATACTTTATATTACTTTTCTTCATATTTTCTCCATTTTCTTTTTTCTCATTCTCATTTTGAAAGACTTTAGAAAAATGCAAAGAGCACATGATGTTAAAGAACAGGAATCCTCAGAGGATTGCTAAAATATTTGATGACTGTGTCCAGAAGCTGCTACAAATCTTTTTAGTATACTATTCACAGTTACTGTAGTGAGTGAAAAGCACTGTTATTTGATTCAAGTGCTGAAGATTACGTAATGCAAAGCTGTGTAGGTATTTCATTAAATTAAAGACAATCATAAAACACAATTATTATTGTGCTCATCAGATTCCCAATTTTCAACTGCAGTGAAGAAAGACTCATAAAATTTCCAGTATCACATACAAGATACTAAATGATCTCATATATAAGGACAATTTGCTAGTGACTTTTGTTTTACTCTGTAACATTTTTCAAGGATACTTTGGACAGCTATTTCCTACACATTCATTGCAATAGAAGGTGGCATAGGAAACAAAGATTTTAGGATAAAGAGGGAGCACTGTCTCTAAACCCAATCCCTGCTGGCATTTCCCTCAAACTGGAAGTATGTGAAATCTGGTCAGTCAAGGAAGCAGAGCTGTAGAGTGCCTCGCAAGAGCACAAAAGACCAAACAAACAAATCTGATGGCTTCAGGAAAAAGAAAGTGTAAGAGGAGGAAATACTATGAGTTACCCTGCAAGTACCATTCTCAATCGGAGTAGGAGGAAGTGTGAAACGAAATATTGTCGTTCCAGAGGTCCCCAAAGGATTATAGATCTTCTAGCCCTTGGGAACAGGTAAAAAAAGTATTTCAATCATTAAATAATCAAGAACAGTGCTGAAATCTTCCTGGTGATGGCATTTGCAATCAAGTGTTGGCCACACAGATGGAAAGTGATTTACAGCCAAGGCTTTGGTGAAGAAGGAGATTTCTTTTGCAAATACAAGGAGATGGATGTAATTTAGGAGTATTAAAAATCAACATGTAGATTTCTATAAATTCACTAATCTTGCAATCAATTTTGTCATTTTAAAGTCCTTGGCCAAGTCTTTGTGGTTTCTTAAATAGTTTTATGAGGAGAGGGAAAAGGATGAATGACATTTTTCAGCTGTAGGTACTGCAATAGTTTTAAACCTTGGTTTCAACCTAAAAAGGAATTATGTTCAATATGGCACACCCCAAAGAAAAAAACTGGTCATTGGAAGAAATAATATGGGAGAACCACAGCAGCTTACACATTAAGCAATTCTTCCTTGTAGTCAACTGGAAATAGTTGCAGACTGACAATGAAATTATGTAGAACCAAGAGTTATCAATAATATACGATCTTTTATAAAACAATTCAAAGCTAACAGGAGGCAATTAAAATATCAGTTGAAAGGAAATTAAAAGATCACTCTGGACTCCATCTGGATTGGGATTTATGCCCTACAATACTATTACAAATCCTAGAAACCCAAACCCCCTACTGCACCACATAGCACCTTCACAGTATAATCCCCTGCACATAATCATTACAGTGAAATAAAAAGATACAAATATAATAAATTATTTATAAGACAGCAGAACATGTGAAACATTAAGCGGCAGATGTTAACAGGAACAGTAGATTTTCACATATTTTTGAGAAACGCTGCAAGTTGCTGACAGAGAAGATACAGAACAAGATTCTCCTGTTAGCTAATGGAATTCCCAGAGCTCTTGCTCAACAGAAAGGGTTTGGTTTATTTAAAAAAACCTTAGTTAAAGACTTTTTTCATACAAGCACATACACTAATGAGCTGATAATGAATTATAATTTTGACCAAATTATTTACAATTCTAATTAAATTACACTGCAATACAGGATTTTGGCTATTTATTTAACTCATCTAAAGCTGCATGACAGATCATTCGACTGCAGGCAACAAAAACTCTTGATTTCAAGAGCTTTGTACACTCTAAGAACCCAAGCCTTAAAATAAAACTTCGCTCACATTTTTCAATCACTGCCTAGAAGAGACAGTAGTAGTACTCTTCCCCTCAGTAAAATCATTTAGCTAGTAATCTGCTAATATTTCTGGGTTGAATTTCATTGATTTTTCAAGATTATAAATTTTACAGATATCACTGATGTAGCAAGCCTTTTTATGCCTCACATCCATGCTTTCTTCCTGGAATTTCTTAAGCCATGCCTTGATAGAAAAGAGAGAAGTAGAAAAACAGATGACAGGAAAGGTTCTGCTGAAGTTACACTATTGGCTTTTTTGTTTGCTCTGAGATACAGAACCTACAACTTTCAAGTCTGTATTAGTGAAAACCAATAGAAATAATCTCATATTAGACAGACTGGGAAGGTAGCTTAAGCCATTTTATTCATTATCTAGTTTCCTACACAAACTTTTGGGAATCAAACATGAAAAGATGTATTTGTGTTTTCTAGGTGTTTACAAAACATCAGAATAAACAATGGGTGGTAAAACCTAAAGGAAATCTCACATATTAAAGGATGTGTGAGTAACACGCATATTTAACTTCTAAATAAAACCACCAAAACTTGGTGGGATCTAACAGTGGCTTAAAGACATTGCCTTTGTGGCACTCTATCCTTCAAGCACTCAGGGATGAGCAAAGAGAGCTGTTCTCTGCAGGCAGGGTTGCCCTTGGCCATGACCTGCCTGACAAATCCTCAGCACTGAAAAGATAGTCTTACAACACTATCATACACCAAAAAAAAATTCCCAACATTCTGTATGAATTTGCTGCGTTTCCATAAAACCTCCTGTCAGATTTACTCCCCTCTCAATACAGCTTACTTGCAGAACATTAATGCAGGCTCTCTCTGCAGCAATTAGCACAATTACACAGGGGGGCACCTCTCATCTTTGCAAACCATCATTAAGGGCCAGAAATCGTATTGATTTTTCTGTTAGCTCAATTGCCTGCAGCTGTCTCACCATCCAGAACGGTGCTCCTTACCCTGCTTATTACCCAAGGAACCTCAGCTTCCCCAGGAATACTTGTTTATACAACACAAAGCTGGGGTACCATTGATTCCTTGCAGAAATCCAGAAGTTAAATTTACACTGCTCATTTAGGCGTCTATTGCTAGAAATGGGCACCAGCACTGCCAGTACATACATAGGCAGGTCTAGACAATCTTGCCATGAAAATCAGGACCTGCACTTCTCTCCCCAGTAAAATTACAGCAACATTTTAGAACTGATTTGGAAGCTAAGTGGTCAGTGTAAAAGCTTAGTGTTAAATCAGACAAAAAGCAGGATTAAGTCATACTAATGCAGAGCTCAAAACTCAGCAGGCATTTAATAAACAACACCTTATGCCCCATCCCTAATTGAGTCCAAGCCCTGGATAACCACTAAGAACTTTTTTTTTCCTCCATTTCCAAATGAGAGGAATTCTTTTACAAATCACATAGTGCATTTAACCTAAAATATGGTGCTTTCATCTCTCCACTGGCAATCACAGCTACTGGTGAAAGAAAGACAGAAAGAAAGACAGAAAGAAAGACAGAAAGAAAGACCTTTCATGTCCATCACCTAAGTCCCAAAAATCCAAAGTCAAATCAGTAAAACCAGATAAAGATATTTTAAAAGTAACCACTGCATTTTTGTCTACCAAGGTCACCAGAGCGAACAGCACAACCACCAAAGTTTGTGAACTCTCCTGGGCAATGCGAACAGTTATCAATATTATGTATTTTCTTTACCAATCATATTTTACCTTTCTCAAAGAAAAGTAAGAGGAAACAAAGAAAGCAAGAGAGAAAAATGTGAAAGTTGCGTCAGACACATTAACAAAATTTTTAAGCAGAATGGAACAAACTGATAACAGAAGGAAAGCTCTGATTTCTTTTAAAAGAAAGCTTACATTTTTAAAAGAAAGCTCACATTTCTTTTAAAAAACTAATCCCCATCTACTGAAAACAAAAGAATTTAGAATTTGGTGCATTACAAAATGCTCTTACTGAACCTCCAGTCACAGAAACATATTTCCCCTCTTCTGTCAAGCTTCATTTTTCCTACTGAATCTCAAACCTCACCAAGCCAAATATTTTTCTGAAACTTATCTCTACTTGCCTCCCCAAATGCATGATTCTCTGAAAAGACCCCAATGTTCTTATGAGGGCAAAGATGCTAAATAAACACCAGATTGCTTTTTATTTATATGAGTGTTTAAAATAGCTCTTAAAACATTGTAGGAGAGATGATTTTTATTTATAGCTTAGATTTTTATGTGTCACATTTTTAAACAAAAGGGAGAGGAAGCGAAGCTCTGCTGTTCACATTTGGTGTCAGGCAGGCATCAGAAAGGTGTGTCATATCATTATAGGAAAGACCAAATTATAATGTTGTATTTGCTGTGTTCCTGACTTCTCTCTCTCCTATTACAGCTGAAATTCTGTGTTGTGGTGCAGGATTTTCAGAGCAACATACACATGGTTGAGAAATCCTCCCAAAACCTTCATAGCACCATGGCAGCTCAGAATAAGAAATTAGAAAATGTGACATTTGACTGGCAGCGGATAACAAGGTGCAAAAGCTGCGAAGTTCCAGTAGGTAGAAAGAAAGCAAAGCAATGTAGTGGAAGAAAAAATTCCTGACAGCACTGACACTCAGGACCTACTTTTCTCCTCAATGCACATGTAGTTCTCCTGCGAGTATAATGAGAGTTATGCACATATGGTGAAAAGGAAAAATTACTCCAAACAGCCAACTGCCCAGCCACACTGCTTCAAAAATATTATGGCAAAGAAAGTATAAAGATGGTTTTAGCAGCTTTTTGAGGCAACTAACCTGTCTGGGAAAGCCTCTAGCTCACTTCGGAGTAGAAGTAGGAAGAGGTAAATATTTATAACTTTGCTCTGAATGTCTAATGCCCAAAATCAATCACTTGTCTACCCAAAAGATAACTCCTCTGCTTCCAGTACCCAAAGTAACAGCTACATCAATCCAAAAGAAAGCAAGGATAAGAGGATTGATTGCAAAATTTGAGATTTTGGTGATTGAAAAATATTGTTGAATAGCTGAATTACTCAAATGCCTCCATTTAATGTCATAAATGCATTACTTCAGGAATGGAGATGAAAATTCCTTATTACTCCAGAGCAGTAACAAAAGCTTCCAAGAAGAGTAACAGAAGCACAATAGCATATTAGCTGTGATTAAAATACTTGTACCTCAAACTGCAGAGAAGCTCAGGCATGGCCATGCGTTACTCCAGGTGTGACAAACTCATCTGGGCTGACAAACCAGGGTTGCCACAGCAGCTCTGTGACTGAAACTCTTCTCTTTTACCCAGGTCCCAGCTATAGGGTTAAACTTTTAAATTATAAAATGCTAGTAGCTATGAACATGATTATCTGGATTTTAGACATTTTTTCTTCCTGAATGATAAAAAAGCCACTCTTCTTTCCTCTGCAGAGCAGCGCAGGTCCCTCAGCACTGGGCCACATTTTACGCCTCAGGGATGCAAAATTACTTTAGCCATCAAATTGCCACTGAGAACATACTTTTCCATGCTTAAGCCGCAGGTGATTATATTCAGAGCTGGTTTTCAGAGCTTTAAGCTTGTTGAGTTTTGTGCACCCCTAAAATCTAGAACATTTTCCAGCTGGGATCCAGTTCCCCAGGCCAGACAATCCTTTAGAAGAGTTGATACGAAAGAAAGAGGATGAACAGCATTCTGGTCCTTCAGTAGGCAGGTGAATGCGTGTTCACCTGAAGCCAAAGGGAAACCTCGTCCTGTATCCCACACGTATGGATCTCCAACGACATACACCCAAGTATTTACACAGACACATCCTGCTCCCTCTTAAAATCTCCTTTAAACCATTTTCAGAATTTCTCCTTTCATCCTCTGTGATTAAATGACTGAATTCCTAAATATTTGTAAATTAAAACTCATAAGGAATTAATACACTGAGCTGATATAAGGATATAAACAAGGTGGTCTGTTTTTAATCCTACACCAAGGCTGTTGTAAAGATATCTGGGTGAGTACCCAGCTCTCATCTAAAATTCAGTCCTGTTTCAGCGAGCAGCCAGTGAAGCAAAACCACAGAAGCCTGAATGGTAAATACTTTGGTGCATCTTTTATCCATTAAAATACTATCTCTCACATAAGAAAAGAGACTTTATAAAAGAAGTCAGAGCACAGACAAAAGAACTTTCTCTTCCGAAGTTGATAATTAACATGGTTAATTTGAAGCTGTACACTTCATTCTGTGGGGAGCTACCTATGATTTAAGGGTTTGCTGTCCCTCCCAGCAGCCTCAAAAGCACACACAAATTAACCGTTCAAAATAGTCAGAGTCAGTGCAGAAATCCCAGCTCTTATGAAAGGTACCAACTAAAAGTACATAATCCATAATACCCTGTATAATATAATAGTCAAAACTGCTATATTACTGGAAAATGAGAAAATGTTACCATATGTGAAGATGAGAACTTCTATAAATTAAAATAGAAAAATGAAGTCCTGTAAGCAATATACACCAGTGTGGTCTAAATATAACTTTGCAACTGTCATGCAAGAACCCTGTTAACTTGAATTAAAAGCTGACACCACCCAACAGCAGGATAATTGCCCAGAGCAGCGTGTCTCGCTCACGTTCCCTGGCACTCATTCCCTGTGCCCGGGCCCCCAGCCCTGCCACAACACCGGAGGTGCAGGACACACAGGCATCATCACCCTGTAGGGCAACAGCTTTGGTATTCTAACCCAGGCAGCTCATGATTTTCATCCTCCAGTGCTCACTCAGAGATTTAAATCAGTGAACAGTATCAAAGTGCACATGAGAGAGGCTGGTTTGCACAGTTGTCAGTGTCACCACGAAAGGCGAAGGGGCTGCCAAAGAAAAATACACAAGAATGGATTCAAGATCTCACATTGCTAGAGCAAAATATCCCTGAACCCATCTTGATACTGGTGTCTGCCCTGCGGCAAGCTCAGCAAGAGGTATCTGGGATGGGAGAGGACAAATTCCAAGGATTGGATACTACAGCTTTCCCCTCAGTGTGGGCTCTGTGGGGATCACAGCAGTGCCAGCTTG
The DNA here is from genome assembly GCF_963513975.1 of Fringilla coelebs. NCBI lineage: Eukaryota > Metazoa > Chordata > Aves > Passeriformes > Fringillidae > Fringilla > Fringilla coelebs. Next base: position 14,333,917 of record NC_140045.1, read on the forward strand.
AGGCACCACAGCAAGAAAAAACAAATTTCATCTGCTAAGTACAGCTCTGTCATAGTTTTAACAAGCCACTATATACATGAAAAAAACTCACTTCTAAAATGAATTTTTTAATAAAAATAACTTTAAGACTTAAAAAAAAAAAAAAAAATCTTCATAAGAGATTTCTAAATGTGTAGTATCCTACATGCCAAGTTCTCCTGATCAGGTAACAACTTCTACTTCTTACTGCTGAAATAATAAAGTCATGCTACCTTTTCCAGCAGAGGCTTTCTAGCAGCACAGAATGAAGTCTAAGCAGTAGATGCACACTTTCCCAGAAGGAGCAAATGTTAATTTCAAAAAAATAATTTTGAAATGTACTTTAAGTTTTAAAATATATTGAAAAACCCCAGACATTAAATACTCAACAGAATGTTTCTGGCAGTGTGTGCAAAATGTGTTTGGGTATTTTAACACAAATAGGGAAAACACTGCTAGAAGCCCTGACTTTTCTCCAAAATCCCTGGATTTTGGATCCAGGGCAGTTTTCTCAGTTTGAAGTAAGCTCTAGCCTGGATCCAGCTTTGTGCAAGCACAACATGCACCCCCCCTTCACCCCCCCCCGCCTTCCCCAGACAGCAACAGGTCTGCTGTGGGCACCTCCACAAACCTCTGCACACTGACAGTGCAGGTAATAGAGGACAACACACCCCAGTGACTTACAGCAGTTATTTAGCCAAGTTTTCCAAACTATTCAGGAAATCCCTTCTTCTTCCACACACTCCACAACCTAGATTGTGATCCTAAGTTATTTTGACAGAATCTCTTTAAAGTTCTCCACTATACAAAAGGAGGGAAGCCAGTCAGCTTTACATCCAGGAATGGCAGGATCTGGGCTGGGAGCTTTTTGTCTTTGTGGTTTGCTGCTGTAATTCCAAAACCACACACAGCGCCAGAGCTTTAGACCACTATTAGAAACGTGACTTAGGAATATATTAAGAACACTCGTGGGAAGGGGGACTGAACTTTTATGTGGCTTCCTGGAGGCTGTTCTGGCACTGGTGAAAAATCAGACGCTACACAGTAGTGGATTGCTAATAAACTAACCCAGAGCGGGACTTCCAGCCACTGTCAGGTACGTGGTGCCGTGGACAGAAAAAACATGTAGGATGAAATCACAGCCCCACATGGCACAAAGCAGATTTTTCAGTGCAAGTAAAAACACTCACATAGAGCTATATTTGTCCATGTTAGTGTGGAGGAAAATTTTAAGAGCTTTAGACCAGGTCTTTGACTTGCATCTTTCTTCCTATTATTATTTATTACACTGAAGATAACTTTTTATTTTACAGGTCCCCATATTCACAAGAATAAACAAATCATTACTCCCATAAGAAATGCAGAGCATAGGCGTAATGCAAATCATAAATCTGTGAGACAAAGCAGAACCATTTAGGTTTTCAAAACCAAGAAGTACTTGGTGTTCACCAGGCATAAAAATACAGGCCCCCCAAAATATTTTTTTATAACTAAAAGCTCTATTTCTAGCAATTAATACAGAGTTTTCAAAAGTTTTCCATCTTTTTGGACAAGCAATGATTTAATTCACATTTTAATTATGCTAGAGAGATTATTATTCTGTAACAGATAAATAGCATGAAGTCAGTTAGAAGTTATTTCAGGCATTACAAAATTACTGAGACTCCCTGCTAACATGTTTCATTTCTTTTCCAACTTTTCTCTGTCCTCTAGTAATGTAAGAAAGGCCTATACAATCAAATGGAAAATACAATACATACTTCTCAACAGGAAACTGAAATTGGCTACACACCAAGCACATCAGTATTCAGAGATCTAAAAAAAAAATTTAAAAAATTAAATTAAGTTGACTGTCTCCTAGCACTTTTGATTACTCCAATTATAAAATCAAAGACATTCCCGTGTTTGCAGTGATGTCAACGGGTGGATGAATTAAATATGCTTTCACTATGAGATGTCTCCTTTTGAGGTTCACTGCCCTCCTGTTTTCAAGCAGCACATAAAAATATTTCTATTTAGCTCTGTAGGATCAATCTTATGCCTGCTAAATGCAGCATAAATCTTCTACTGATTTCTGTCCAAACAGACTTTGACTTAAGCAAATGCAAATACAATGAACTAACACACTACGCTGAGCAAGAGAATAGAGAACTACACAAGGCATAAATAAACTTCAAACATAAAAAAAAAAAAATTCTCAGACCTTTCATATGATACAATCAAATACATAGGTTACTTTTTTATTAAAATTTTATTTTGCTAACTAAAAGTAGTTTCTTTTTTATTCCCCTTCTCCAAATCATTCCAAAGACCATCTGAAAGCTGAGACATATGCTATTCAAATTCTAGTCAATGCTAGAATTTATCTAGTTTCTAAAATATTATCCTATTTGTTGGCAGAAAGCTGCTCCAGGCATGGAGGCAGTTAGTTCTGTTAGCACTCTTCAGAAAGGCTGGAGAATCCCTCAAGACTTCTAGGTAGAAATGGGAACAGTAAGGGCACGTTGTTTAATGTGATCCCACCCCAGCCAAACACAGATGTCCGATTAAAAGGCCAATTAAAGGAACATTGACCTTTAACCAAAAATACAACAGTAGTTTAAATTAGTCAAGAAATCCAGAGCTGAATGTTATTCCAAACTCCTTCTCCTCTGCAGACTTTCTTTAAAGTGTTAACCATTCATTTCTGTTTTATGAGGGCAACACTGCCCATAAAACTAACATTTTTGAGGTTAACACTTGGCTAACTTGGAGAAACAATGCTGTCACAGGAATGATAAAAAAAAAAATCAAAAACATCAGACTGCAACCACGTATCTGCAACATACATTTTACATCTTTTGAAAGTTAAGGTGGGGATAGAAGTCTAAAACAGGATTCACTTTGGAGTAAATTTATCAGCAAAGTACCCACATGTTCACGTATCACAGTCTGCCATGCATTTTTTAACACTCAATCCTGTAATTGATTTCAAAAAACAACCATAAACCCTCAGATACAAGGGTTATACTGCCATTTAATGGTTAAACAGAGGGCATACAACCATTTATTGCATTACCAGACTAAAGGACATACTGCTTAAAGTAAACCTGGAGTAATGTCTACAACAGAGATGAAATAACAAAGTGTACTGATGTTGCTTGAAACTGAAAAAGCAAAGTGGTGAGAGATGCACAAAATACAGGGAGTGGAAATAAACCCACCTAGCCAGGAATTAACAGAAGCACCTCTGATTAAGTGCAGTGCCCCCTGTCACTGGCATTTTTCTAATTGACACCAAATTAGCATTTACTACCCCAGAGCCCGGTGTGGCAAACACTTGAATGGGGGCTCCTTGACGGCTTGGCTCCTGCTCGAGGTGTAACCAACAAGATTTAGGGAGCTCCAGGCTGGGCTGGCGCTGGCAGGGAGCTGCACACTCTGCCCTGCGTCCCAGCCTCGCACCCTAAAACAATGCATTAATTCTGCATTCGCCCAGTCTTCGGAGACGGTGCTTAATGTGATTAGTGCTGCTGTCTACCCAACTTAAGTGCTGAGTGTGCTTTAAAAGCTGAAAGTAGTGCAGATGTCTTCTGCTACCCAGAACATTAGAGCTGAAGTCTTCTCAGAGGGCAGAGAATAAAGATGAAATCTTTTCACAAGAGGCATAAAAGAAATGCCAATATCCTTGCACACACACCCTGTAGTATAGCTCTGCCTTGTTTTCTGCTGGGTTGGCTTGTTTTTTCTTTACTATAACCAGCAACAAAAGCTATTTTCCTGTAATTGTTTAATTAAAGTTATTTTATGATTTTGTGTCTCTCTGATCCTGCCTAAGTATGCCATCTAATATATTTTCTCAAGCTTCCCAAGTTAGTTTTCCGAAAAATAGTTTAATAACGGTAACCAACATTTGCTTTTTAGACTGCATTAACAGAAAAAAAGAGGAAGCAATTAATGACTTGAAAATACTTACTGTAAGTAAAAGGATTAAAAAATAGTATAAAAATGGCCTTTAAAAGTTTTTTGACAGTATTTTTGTGTTTAATGCTGTTCTTACTACCATGGCTATTTTAAAAAGGAATATTTTATTTGTGTACATTTGCTTGCACCCAGTTGCTGAGGGGACTCTAAAGATGAAGCTAAATGTTAATTAAGGTTAGTTTTCCAGAAAACAAATTCTACAAACATCTCAGGAGTAAATTTATCATCTGATTTTTTTGAATCTGTCATCCACAGAAATAAAGGCCAGTAGCACAGCCGATGAAATTCAACTTCAAAGGGAAAACTTGATGTTCCCAATTGTTTTAATAAAATGAAAGAAAAAGGCCACTTCCAAAGTTAGTTTTATTAACTATATACAGGATCCTTGAACAGCTCCTTGGCCACATGCTCTGGCTGGTGCTATCTTACATGACAAATCTGTGGCGCTGAGCCCCATGCTGCCAAGACCCGCCGTGCATACGTTGATTACAGCTTTGGAAGGACCACCCAGAAACACAACTCCATTTAACACCTCTCCTCCAGTAGCACCAGCTAACGGGGAATACACACACCAAATACACTGCCTGAAAAATTAAATCCTTGCAAATAATTTCAAGCAGAAATGCACCTATTGCAAAAACGACAAACTAGACCCACTTACTTCTCAGTGCTGTCGGGTGGTCACACTACCCCAGTCCACCAGCAAACCTGTTTCTGTCCCAGTTGAAATGGTCTTTGGCTAAAATAATATTCCACAGTGAGAAAGCAACTTGCCTTTTACATGCATAAAAAGATATCCATGTCTTGGATAAGCATTGAAGCTCTTTTCTGGTTGCTATGCTGTTCCACTGCAGGAAAAGCCTGTTTGGTGAGTGGTCCCATCTTCCATGATATTTATGCTTTGTTTTCACTGCATCTGTTTTAAAATACTCCAGAAACTTGGTGTTGAAAGCGACGGACCATACGAACATCCTGTTCTCTCCACATTCAAGTCTCAACTACTTTTCTCACACAGACTGATGCTGAAACATCTTTAACAGCTCCCCAGTCTCAGGAACACGCTGGTCTTTGTGCTCCTCAGGGCATCACTCACAACCCTGCAGTTTCCCAAAACAGTGCCTACATGAAAGCAAAGAAGTTGAAACAGATCACTGTGTACTTCTAGAACCTACAGCTGTTACTTTGGAGCACGAAGATTAAAATTTCAGCAACCAGGTCCTTCCTCCCATCCCACTGCTAGATGATGCAGGACGCTGAGCCACAAAAGCACTGACGGGAGAACATGAGAAAAATTGCCTGGACACATATGGTTTGACTTAACATTAACTGATTAAAGGTATTTTGACTAGTTCCACAGCTAAATTACATGCACCTGTTGCACGCATTAGTAGCACCTACATCCTACTCCAAACACAAGGATGTATGTGGGCCTGGGGATGTAAGACTCAAGAAGATTACATTTCACATGTTTAGCACTGGAACAGAGTAGATTTATTTATTAATTTCACAGTTTCCTTGAAACAAACCATTTACATTAAAAAAAAATCAACCTACTATGCCATAAAAATAACATTTGAACACTCTAATTTATACCTTTTTATATAAATTTACTGTTAATTTTTTGATCTGTGCAAAAATAATTTATCAGCATCCAGTTTGTAGCATGGATTTTCAGGGCCAAACCAAATGAATCATGAGAGAAAAATGTCCCTGCCTTTCTAATACCTTTAATTTCAGTAATTAACCATAACAAATAGAGACAGTCTATCTAACATGTCTAAGCTTTTTTGATGTTTACACTTTTTTGCTCTGTCAACAAGGTTACCAATGGATATGCTATTTCCCCCTCCTGCATCATCCTGTATCTGAGCCTCCACCTTCTGATAATGCATGTTGGGTCCACCTTTTCCAAAGAGAAGCTCACAAATCAAGCAAAGAGGAAGACAAGCACAGGTACAGAAGAGCTCCATATAGGAGAACCAAGAGAGAGCAGCTTTCCTCAGCCTGGAAAAGGACAAGAGAGGAAGAATACAAGAGACATCCACAAAATCATAAAAGGCATGGAGAACCAACTGGGACGTGAGTGGCCATTGCCCCTCTCAGTGCTAAAAAGGGGAATTGGACAAATCCATGGAGGGAAGTTGCACACCGGTGTCTCTGACGACCTGCTGGAAAGTCTTCTGGAGACTTATCCCCTCATGTCTGTACACATCTTAAGTATCAAGTACCATACAATTTTGTTATGGAACTTCACCTTCTAAAGAAAAATAATACCCTTTTCCATCTCCACTCCAAACAAGTGTTGCAGGGTAAGCTCAAGGGACAATGAAAAAGAGGAGGAACCTCAACAGTGCAGAAGCAGGGAAGACCTGGAGGCACCAACCAGACTTTCCCAGGCTCTCACTCCCCAAGAATTCCCACTATCCCTGCAGGCACCCAGGGAGTGGGTGGGAGCTGCCCAGTTATGCTTCATGGAGAACAAGAAGAAATTCTCAGCTTCTAAGAACTCCCATGTCCAGCATTCTCCTTCCAGCGTTGCCAATAGCCAACAGGGCCAGGAAGAGATTAATGAGAAGACCCAATGGGTCTGAGACAGAGGGTCATCCATGAATCCTGCTGAATAGAGAATCCTTGCACCAGACAGCCTTTGACTTGACCATCCCTGGGATGGTCTTTCTTATGTGAGAAACTAAGAAAACAAAGCTTGCTTATAGTTTAAAACAAGTGGGGAAGGCTTTTTGCAGTTACCTATAGAAGGGATGTTTATGCTTAGTGCTGAACAAGTACCAAACAGTTGAGCTTTCCCAAATTTTTCTTAGGGAACATCAGCCCTACCACTCCCCATGTCCCAGCTGTGACAATTATAGATGCCCAGCTTCAGAGATGCTCTGTGGACTCTGGAGTTTATACTAGTGGTACCTGAAGCCATGAAAAGAAACTTACAGACAGCCACTGGAGCACTCTGCATCCTGCCATTCAGAACAACTCAGCAGCTGCCCTCAAATGTAAAAACCTGCTCATAAATAAGTCAGAACCCATCACAATTAAGCTACTTTCATTATTGAAGATGATAATCAAAATCAAAAAGATTATTTATTTACTCTGAAGATTTCAAGTGACATCTGCTGAAATAAAATATAGTTTGGAAAAAGATTGTAAGAAGATGACTATGTTGTTACCAATAACTTTTACATCTGTCATTAATTTTCACTTGGTTTTATCTCCTCTCCTAGTCTGCATCCAATTTCACATTGACTTGTGTTTTATTACAATCCCAACGCGGATCCCATCAACTGAAAAGACTAATAATTGCCTATGAAATGCAGCAAATAGTGCGGATATTGTTTCCCTTTTCCTTAGCAAAGCACAGCATCTTGAGGCGACTGGCACAAAAGAAGGATCGACAGCCTTGAAACGGTCTGTTTCCAGAATGGAAAGCAGCTACAAATACATATGTGTGGACCAGAATGTTTCCTCCCAAACCCAGAAAGAGTTAATCAAGTTACACTGCTTGAATACGTTAGTGAATGATGTTGAAATGGCACAGGAACATTCTCTAGCCCGGCATATCCCAGACAAACTTTCCCCAGGGACCATAATTTAAGGCAACATTTTAAAACAGCTCTTTAAATCTCAGTGCTATGGAAAACTGCTGAGGCTCGTAACACAACCTCTCTTGCCTTCCTCCCCTGACAACACAGCAAGCTCAAAAGTATATATTTAACACCCAAGGGTCCTACCTGTCTTTAAGGAATTTTTATAAAGTAGATGGCTACCTTGGGCTATTTAAGTACTTTGTAGTAAGACATCAACGGCATGTATAGAGATATTCCTTTGATCATTACACCACTGGACATAAATAAGAAAACAACCCCTAAATCTTCACCATAAAAATTTATGCTTGGAACTCACCGACGTAAGAATCATCATACCACAAAACCACAAACAGTATTCAATTCAGTCTCTGTGTTCTCACTTATGTGATAGCCTTTGATATTCCCCATGATGAAAAATGAATACATTTTACTACAAAGATGATTTGTGAACAAAGCCCTTTTTATTTTGGTTTCCTACTGAAGAACAAGAAAACTAAAGTTAAAGGAGGAAATCAATAGCTGGGCTAATTATTAGCCAAAACCAACAATAAATGAATGAAGCAGAGATTTTCTCTATTGTAATTTCTAGCAGCACATTTCAAAACTTTCTTTTTATTGTTCCATTTCTCAGTTCAGAATTCAAATTATCATAATACAGGGTAGAATTTAAACTGTTTTCATTTTCATTGTCTACACTGAAGATACAGAACTGTCCTCCTTTTGTTGTATAACTAAGCGTCTCCAAATGAAATGTTACACAAGTTTTATTGTAAGGGCTGCTCTTGAAGAAAGAGAGGATGTGAACATCTGTGAAGAACAAGTGCAGAGAGAAGACTAAGATATGTAGATAAATCATTAGTTATATTAAGATATGAAACAGGCACCCAAAGAATGGCATAAAATGTAAATGAACTTTGGGATCTGGTCTCTTAATTTGACAGCTGTTTGACAACTGCAAAATGGAAAACTGACCTCAGACAACTGTGTATAAATGAGACTATTAAGCAGAAGAATTTCATATGGAATGATACAATATACAGTGCAGTAACCCCTCACATGGGAATAGATAAATGTAGACTGGAATTTTTATTGTCTTTGAAGGTGGTGATGTTAAAAAGATTTGAATTTCACAAAGAGGAGCTCTATGCTACATTATCACAATTAATGCCACTTTCTGAAATACAATGACTGATGCCTGCAGAAAGAATGCTCACATAGAACTCACAGGCATTTAAAAAAATATATCCAAGGATATGTGTCCAGTATATCTCCAGTGTCTGGAGACATAGAAAAAAAAAGTCTTCTGCACTTGAGCTGCAAATTCAAAGTCAGCAAAATTATACAATGAATAGGTCATAGGATAACTTATTTGAGGGGTTTCTTTGAAAGTGTTGCAGGCAGTCACAACTACACATGGAATCTGTATCACCAAAGTAGCACCAGAAGAGACTGATCCATGGAGACAGTGGCTTAAGGAAAGACTCTGCAATTTTGGCCTCTATGGACTGATCTTCTTGGAAAGAGCAGCAAAACAGTAAGGGGGAAGCTTTTACCATGACTGCCTGAAGCACGGTTAAAATTTTATATTCTCAGCAGTAACAGAGAATTAAATGTGAAACAGAGACAAAGTCAACTTTTAGATGTAACCAATAATTTCTACTCATCCTTCTGCTCTAGATCCCACTGAATAGGGCAGATCTTCCAAAAGCATCCCCAACCACCACTTCCTCACATTCTCCAGCATCGTAAAGAGCCATTTGTGATAAGTATGTTTCATTTCAAAGCAGTTAAGCACTTGGCTCTTTGTTCTATTTCTCTCTATGGGACAAATACTTAAAATCAGCCTTTCCTACCTCTCTTTTTAACTGCACAAAAACCAACAAAAGTTGCACAACTTGTAATAGAAGAGATAAAAAAAGCCACCCAAACACTAGCAGCAAAATCCAAGCTAACCCAACAAAAGGTTAGCAGTGACAGCAGCAGAAGTAAAGATTTTGAGAGTCAAGTGACTGCAGCGGCTGGACTTTTGGATAGAAAAGCTATTTGCTGTTCATTACCTTTAATTTTCAGTAGCACTTTGTTAGCTGTGGGATTTGTTGGGGGTTTCAGTTTCTGTTGGGGGTTGTTAGGGATTTTTTTCCTAGATCTTGTGTTCAGTTTTTCTGTCTCAATGTAATTCAAGTGGTCAGTAAGAAACTGAAACTGAAAAATAAACAAAGCAAATCCCAAAGATACCAAATGAGACATAAGCACCATCACCAAAACCTTGAACATCCAAACCTCTTGGAGCGAGGACTTGCACTGTAACTGCGCTGTCTGAAGAATCACAGTCACAAAATATCCTGAGTTGGAAGGGGGACACAAGAATCATGGAGCCCTGGCCCTGCACAAACACCCCAACAATCCCACTCCATGCCTGAGATGTTGTCCTAACACTCCTGGAGCTTTGGCAGCCTTGGGGCCATGACCATTCCCTGGGAAGACCGTTCAGTGCCCAACTACACTCTTTTGTTCATTTCTAACTTGCCTTTTCCTAAGTTTTCCCTTTCTTGTTTTCAAGAGACACTAAATAACCATCTCCTAAACATCTTCTCCCAGCCAGTTGTGTTTTTACAGCGCTTCGTGACATTCTGCCTCACTGTCACCTACTTAATGCTGCTCAGAAACTAATTATGACACTGTAGTAATATTACTGATTTATTCTTGAACAGTCCTGGCACAAAACCAACTCTACTTCAATTCTAGTCCAAGTTAATCCCAGATATGACCAGAGCTATGGAATCACATCTGCATGACGACTTGAACAAAGTTTGTGCTTTACAGGTTATTCATTTTCTCTAACTCTAGCAGTAACTCTAATAAAATGCTTGAAATCTCCCTACAAAATTTGCACTGCTTATAAGCCTCTGCATCACCTCTTGGCCCCACTTCAAAAGAAACTTTAGAAACATCCAGATCAGTAGGGAGTTCAAGCCAACCATCATTTTACAGGGGAGACACAAATGATTTCCACAAGGAGTGGTCCTTGCCCTGAAGACTTTAATCAGGGATGAAGAACGTGAACTCAACACACAGATCACAGTTCAACATCTCCCCATTACAGGTGGAACTCTGCCAGGTGATATTCTCCATTTGCCCCTTCCAGACAAAGCTCTGCTACTTACCCTCACACCAACAGGAACCTTCCTCATTGAGGAAAACCCAGCTGAGAAGGAGCCTGCCTGAAGCAGGGCTGGCTCTACTGCACACTCCCACTGCCAGGAAGAGGCCAAGAATTATAGTAAAAAAACTTTGGCAATCAGGCTGCAACCAGCACAAGCAGCAAGAGAAACACAGCAGAGACTTCCCTTCATTGTAACTTTATTTTCTATTCCCAATTCTGCTCCCTTGCTGCCTAAGGCCATTTCAGATAAACACTTTTATAATGGATGCCTTTCAAAGATAATATTTTGCTTTTAATGCCCTTTAATAAACACAAGGCATTCCAAGCCTTTAAGCAGCTTGTAAAAGGTTATTATTTTTAAAAGTATCTAACTTCAGAACATAAAAATGAGTTTGAGGCCGAACTATTCAGCCTGTTCTCAAATGCCAGCAGCTTTATAGTATTCTCTGAAGTTACAACAGATTGTCATGTCTCTGTGGGGAGCACCAACATAAATCTCCACTGTAATAAGAAGTCTTAAAAGGAGAATTATAGGGACAGATTTTCATCTTCTAGAAGTCTGGTTTACTTCAAAATTTTACATAATCTATACAGATCCAGGCAGAGTTAGCCTTTAGTGACCTAAGAATACCAAACCTCCGAGATTTGCAGACCCATCTGGTTTAAAGTCAAAGCTTATAATATAAAGTCAAAGCTGCTATAACTCTTACATCTCCATCCACGTGTCCCATTTTATTTCTTGTCCTAGTTTAATGATACTTCCAACATGTCCTGAGCTTTTCAATCTTGATGATGTACCTAATGATTTTGGTATTGAAAACTAACCTCCTCCTTCAGTTTCCATACAGATCTCATAAAAACCAGAGGAAATGGATTACTGCCCAGAGATGTGGTACACTTGTTAAATAAAGAGCTTATGCTTAGAATCCTCTTAAAAAGCCACTTAGTGGCAAATGCCTATTCAACACTACAATAAAAATAATAATTAAAAAAAATTACTTCAGCTTTCCATTCATACCAGTGTTATAATCCCTCTTCCCTACAACACGGTGTGCCAAGATCCTCCCTGTCCCTCTTCTCATATCCTAGAGATACCTCTTTTAACTTCTCTCTATTACAAGCTACAGCAGAGAAAGGGATGATTGGGACACCTGCCTGTCCCAAGCTGTGGCTGATCAGGTCAGAAAAGCCAATATTGCACTACACCTTCCTGCAAAGCCTTGCAGATTTGGAAAAAATAAGTCAAAAGCCACACAATATAACTAAACTTCTTGCAGCCCCTACTTAGTGAGATTTATCTGGCCTTTTGATCCATAGGGGCATTGCCTTTATAAGCTTAGAAAATAACTATTCTTTTTTTGCTAGTCTATAAGTACATGTTTTGACATTTCCAATCAAGCTTCAGTTGTAGGTCAAATGATTCATGCTTTGCAAAGATAATCTTTGCATTTAGAATTTATCAGTCCTTCAGAGGTTGGTTCTCCTTAGTGCTCACTACTCATCATTCTCACTACTCATGAAATACATCCTCACAAGCTGAGCTAGTCCTACTCCATATCAACGATTCCACCATGTTAACTTGATCCAACTGCTGCAATTATGAATCATCTGTTGGAGCTGTAAGTTATGATCTTCAATGACCACTAATGAAGACTGCCTAGCAGTTAAAATATCAAAGCAGCATATATCAACACACTTTAGACTTCCAGTGTTGGACTTTTCTTATATTTATTATCCACTGTAAATTACATCCCAGGCTGCCTCTGCCACTGACAGCCCTGAAGTGTGGAGTTCAACACCAGGTTTTAATAACCCTTCCTGCCAGTTGTTTGATCACTGGTGGGAATGGGGAGGGGGGGCAGATGAAAGGCCAGGCAACTCCTGCAGGCTATCAGTTCAGTCAAAACAAAGGGACTTCAGAGAGAGACAGAGATCCATCAGGTGTGAATCCCAAATGAGCAACTGGGAGTGTGGGAGTGTGGCCTGACTGAGCTGACTGAATGACTGTGTGTCATTCCCAGGAAAAAAGTAAGCACCTCCTAGTGGAATCATTCCCGAGGCAGGAGGGGAAACATGCTAAAGCAAAAACCTTGGAAAGTAATTCTGGACTATTTCTAAATCACTTCTACCATTCAACTGTATCATTTTTATATACATTGTAAGGAGCAAATCTTGTTGGCATTTAAAATGAGTTTTCTCATTCCATCATGACAGTGCAGATAAGTGTGAGGGGAAGGAGCAAAAAAAAAAAAATTTTTCAGAGATTTCAAAAGTGGGCAAGAAAGAACTTTGAGGAGTTAACCTAGCAAAAACCTCCTGCACTGAATGAGGTGGGTTGCATGATCTGACAGAGGTCAGCTCCTCCATCTTGGAGCAGAGCATACTAATAGCATTAGCATCAGAATAAAAAGTTCTCGCTCCGTGGATATTCAATAAAATACTTCTTTGTTAAGAGAAGTTTGGTATGGAGATAATACCAAAACCACAGCTAGTTTTGGGGAACAGAACTATTTCTGGTCTCTTTTGTGTTGAATTTCTTTATTGGGATTAAAGAGAAAGGGAACAGAGGGACCAGAATCACGCTATTTTTCATTTTCCACTTCATCAATAACCCAGGCATCTAGCCATCACTTTCTATGTATTACTTTAACCCTTGGGGTAGTGGGCTTTTTCCTGTAACAGAGTTCTTAATTTTTATTTTTTTTTTTTTTAAATTGGGCAGCAGGTCAAGGCAGGGATTCTGCCCTTCTGCTCTACTCAGGTGAGACACCACCTGCCAAGCTGTCTCCAGCTCTGGGGTCCCAGCACAGGAAGGATGTGGAGTTGCTGCTGGAGAGAGTCCAGAGGAGGCCATGCAGATGCTCCAAGGTTTGGAGCACCTCTGTTCTGGAGACAGGCTAGGAAAGGTGAGGGTGTTCACCTGGAGAAGAGAAGGCTCACTGCAGCCTTTCAATACTTAAAGATGTGTAAGACGAGGACAGAATTTTTAGCAAGGCCTATTGTGAGAGAACAAGAGGTGATGGTTTCAAAATTCAATAGATTTAGACTAGATAAAAGAAAACCAGACTTTTATTCTTTTTTTTTTCAATGAGGATAATCCAGTGAGAGGACTGATAACTGGAGGAAAGGCTGGTCTACTTTTACTTTATTCAGCCTTGTGCAACATACCTTCTTAGTTTGTCTTATGCCAAAGATCACATACAGGTTCCCTGGGCTGGTAACTGAACTCAAACTCCAAATTTCATTCCACTATTTTAACAATAACCCATCCTTCCTGCTCCTTACAGCTACACTTCTAAGGAATCACCACTGTCAGGGGAAGATGAGACTTTAAGAGCAAAACACAGCCATCAGGTCAGATCCTGAAGGGACAGGGATGTTAACTTACATTTGTTCTCTCATGCTGGATAACATATTTACAGTATTCCTCATTTTCAGCTCTTTAACTTCAGCTAAGACATTCAGCCCAGTGTACTTCCTGGTCAAGGTACCATCAGTCAAACCCAAGAACATCATTTTATCTCTTGGTTACTAAATTCAAGCCACTTTAAACATCCTGCTTTCATCTTTATAGTTCTCTCCCACTTTTTAACCATGCTGCAGTTACAGAAGAATGTACTTGACATATAAAACGTGCATGTGATTTCTTTAACATTTTAATGCCATGTATTGTGTTGTAAACATCTCTTCATGTTTTATCTCCTTCACCATAAATCAGAGGTGACTATCTTAGAAGTCTCAAAAATGACATGTTTTCTCTCTAATATAAATGAAAGCCTCTGCTCCTTGAAGCTTGAGTGAGCTTCCAAAAATCATCAAAAAAACCAGAGCTATGAAAAAGCAAAATATTATTAACTAACTTAATATAAACTTCTCCCACTTCATTTCTATGACAGCCTGGAGTACAGCAAAAAAGAAGTTACAAAATTAGTCTTAACTAATCAGAAAACCAAGGGTATACTTAATCTATTTGTAACTTATAAGCAGCAACACTAAAGCATTTATTTGTTTGACTCAAGATTAATATGCAGTGTTTACAAGACAAAACCCCAGAATATATTTCTATTTCCTCAACAAAACTGCAACTAATAAGACTGATTCCTTCTTATGAGATTTTCTGGAGGTTTTGGCTAGCTCAGTAATGCTACAGATACAATGTATCTCAATCCATTACTTGGAAAATACATTAAGTGATTTTTTTTAAAATCAAAACCCACTGTAAAATAACGGTTATTTTTAAAAGATAGAACACCAATAAAGAACACCTGTCTGAAATAATTTTAAGTCACTTCAGTGATGGAAAAAAGAAAGAATGCTGTTAGAAAGAGAGGGGAAAAAGACGAAAACCGTTTTAGCAGGTGGGACTGAGAAGTGGTGACATGTTATAGTACAATTCCGAAGGGCCGGAGGACATAACGTGGTGTTGGATGATGTGGAAGAGAACCAGGGAGCACTGGCTCTGGGAGCCATTGCAATGCTGGATTAGGTGTGAGGTACAACTCTGAAGTATTGTGATAGGAAGGAGTGAGGCAGAGGCAGAAACACTGGTGGAGGACAAGAGAAATAAAACACTATCTGTTTTCTGGCACCTTCCCACAGGAGAGTCCTCCCTCACAGCCCACAGACCCAACACACTCCACGGGAAAACCCAAGGACCCTCTGATATTCCAGATTCCCAGAATTCATAACATTTCTCTACTGTTTCTCTTCTGTCTCTCATAAATTATACCAAGATATTTTTCTTGACATTTTCTAAACAAACGTCTCTAGAATGACCTTGCTGTACTGCAGGCACCTCATCTCCTTTTTATTTTTTGTCTGTATTTTCCAATACAACTTTTTCACTCTCAAGTCACAATAAATCACAAGCTCCTTAAAAATCATTGTCCAATTTCACAGAATCACCATCAAAATGCCTTTTTTCTATTTGCCTTGAAAAGCAATGCTAGAATTTAGAATTTGTGAATTGTGAAACTTATTTCTAAACACACAGCTGGATAAATATTCAGACTGTACTTCTATAAACAATGAAAAAATACAAAGTTGTCGATCTGCACCATTGATCTGTTTTTTCTTGTTAAAAAAAGTGAAAGTGGGGCAAGGATCTCCACTTAAGCACATTTTTCTAACTTTCTGGCTCTTGCAGGTAGGAAAAATAAGTTTAACATATGGCATACAGCCATCTGAAAACCAGGAGGAAGTGATAACTAGAAGATTATTTCAGACCAACTTTGTAAAGAAATAAAACACAATGTTTTGGTGTCTGTGTATGACTTAGCCCAGACCTGGCTCCAACCCCAGGATTTAAGTCAACTTAGTTAATTCAGCTTAATTCACTTAATTCACTGCTTCAGCTCCTAAGAGATTGTTAAAATCAAGTAGTTCAGAGAAGGGGAAAAAAAAAAAAAAAAAGAAAAACTCCTTCAAACCTCAGAACCTGACCACTTACAAGTTTCTATCAATACTTTTATGAATTTTACAGAATCTTCATTACATTGTCACGGGACCAGGCCCTCATATCCTGTCCTAAATAACAGGGAAGAATCTTACACAATTCACACTTCACCTTCCCACAATATATGGGGGGACTGTAAATTGTGCACATAGATTTATCAGAGAAACGAGGAGCGGGAAAGATGAGTTGCCCTTAAAGATGTACAGATTTATAGCAATTTGGGAAGCGGAAAGACAGTTATCATATAAAAAGGTCCTTAAGGGATAGAGAGGAGCAACAGGGGAAACATGAGTCATGAGCTGCCAGAGAAGTGGATGTGTATGGGGAGCAATGGACAGAGCAAAGTAGTAATAAAGGAAGTTCCAAGTCAAATGTGCTCCTTCCCAACGGTCAAGATGGATTACCCACGCTTTAAGTATTTACAGAAAATTAAATTCCCAGCCAATTCAGACACAGTAACACCAGGAAAAAGACACTCAACGACTGAAAGGATCCATTGATAAACAACAGATCACCAAGCACAGCTCTTTCCTTTTGCTTCCTTACCAATTCTGCTCCTTTTTTTTTTTTTAGTAGGAGTAATCTGCTTTCAAGGTCTCTCTACACAGGAAAGTGGGTCAACATGAGCGAGTGTGAAAACTTAAAGTGTTCAGCTGAAATTGTGAAAGGCAGTTTGACACACCGTGAGGCTGGAGTAACTTGCAGTGAGTAAAGAGTGAATTACAAGACCCAGCACAAAGCTACTGCACTCCTCTTAACTCCTCTTAACATCCTCTTAACTCCCCTTTACTATCCCAAGTGTCCAATTCCAAACCACAGCACAGAATTCCTGTACTTCTGAGTACTTCAAGAGTTTAAGAAATGGCTTCCAAGAGTTTAAAAAGTGCCTACTTTTGGGACAATATACAATGAGCAAGACATGGAAGCTGAAGACAAAGAAAATCAGTTACTTGTGTGGGAATGTCACCTCTCAGAAGATCCAGCAAAATCTCAAGACAAGTTGCACAGCAGTCTCTAGATAAGCCATCATTAATTCTCTTCATCCAGTAGTATCCACATCAAAAGTGAAGGTACATAAGACAGCAAATATTTCAAAGGATAACCCATAAATTTATTTTTTAATATTAAAAAGGCAGTAAAGGAAAAAAACGAGGAAAAAAGGGTACATATAAAATTGCATCAAAACCCAGCAAAACTTCACCTTAGTTATGACATCCTTTCTTCCCAGGCTTTGTGTGAAAAATATGTACATGATAAGTAAATGTATTCTTCAGAAAATACCGTGACTTATTTAAAATTATTTAAGCACTTCCAAGTTAGGCAAGCTACCTAAACATTTCCAAGGAATTAAAAATCATGTATCATCCTTCCCATTTTGCAGAGAAAACAGTTAGCTGCCTGCCCCAGCTTTAAACTTCAGTGAAAGAAACACTAAAACCTGTAAAAACAGTAAACAGGACTTACTTCAGGCTGAGGCAAAACGCGTGCTGATGGATGCAATCCTGAAAAACCCATTATGTGCCTACAACTGAGGTGTGACAAGGTGTAAACATCAGAGCCCAACTCAACCAAGCAGTTGAGAGAAGAAAAAAAAAAAATTACTCCAGGGCATGGATCCCAGGAAACCTCTACTACAGGAGTCCCAGGAGTCACAAGTGGTTACTGAAACCATGAAGTGCTCTCAATAGCGGCACTGCTGCTGCTCCTTCTTTTTCCAGGCCACATTTACAACTGAAAGTGACCATAGCTACTACACTTTAAAACACCACAAATGTTACAACCTATTCACTAGTTAGGCTTTCCTTTGTCAGGTAGGGAGAGCCTAAGAGCCACTGTGCTTCTCAATGGAATGCAGGAGAGCCAAGATCAGCATCAAGCTCCACAGGCATGTTGACACACACAGGGAAGCTCAAGTTCAGGCACCTGGAACATCTCTGGCATGTGACAACTTCCACAAAATGCAGGTTCTCAGTTCATCCTGCAGATGTGCAGGAGATACCATGATCCCAGCCTAGAAAAAATCCCACTGAAGTCCCACTACAGATGTTTTAAGTGGATCTGAGCCACCCTTAAGACAGATCCAACAAGGTCATACAGTAACACAGCCAAAGAATCTAGCCCATAAGGCTGGAGCCCCACTGGCTGTTCTTACACTCCAATTACCCAGTTCTTCCTGTCATTTCCAGGGACCCAGGCTTGGGTATTACCAAGATAAACATTATTACTGGGAGGCTTAAAACCTCATCAACTCCATTTTATATAAACAAACTGTGCCTAGCAACTCCACTTGAATTCTCAGGCATATATTACTTTTGTGGTGTCAGTTTTAGCAGCTCAGAGCTCAGACAGCAGCTGAAGGCACAGCACTCCCAGCCATCCAGTCACACTCCTGGCAGCGTTTCAGAAGCCAGGACAACACCAGTTTGCTGTACAGATGAAGAGAGGGACTGACCTGATTGATGGAGTTGGCAGCACAGGATGCCAGGCCAGTTCCAAGGGAGGCAAGCAGGAAACAGGTGAGCTCAAAAGGGACTGGTGCCATGGCAAAGCCAGCGGACGAGGTGCTGACAACCAGCGCTGCAACACAAGTGAGAGCACAGTTCAAAGTATCAACAAGAAACCATCTTTGTACATAACACTAGAGTTATGGCTTTCAAACCCTGAAAGAACTCAAGTGCAGATTAACTTTTTGCTATCTTTATGGTTCACGCTAGCTCCAGGAACTGGATACAATTAATACAAACACTGTACATAAAAAAATCAAAAATGAGAAGGAGAACTGCCAGAAATTAAATAAGAAACCCAAAAGCAGCAGCACATTAGCAGAAGATGTGAGGATACAACTTGTGTCTCTGTATTCCCTATTTTATGGATTTGCTACAGGACCAAACTGTCCTACACAACATGCACAGTTCAGATATTTGTTCCAGTAACTCACACATCACTGCAAAGGCTAACCCAGAAGGAAAAACAGTAAGAAAAAAATCCCACACTGAGATACATGCTTTATATCAAATTATAGCAGGAACTTAGGTAGCGCAGAGTCAAAAAGAGATTTGGGGCATGTAGCTACAGTAATTTCACTGCACAAAAAATGCACTGAAAATGACAGTGAACAGTAGTATTTGCATTTCCAAGAGTGATTACATTCATTTTTTTTGCATAATAAATCACGCGCTCGCTTCTAGACAAGAATTTAATTAAAACTTATCTTAGAGAGCACTTTACACCAATTTATTAGGGGAAAACACCAACTCATTTACTGGAGAAGAAAGGTGGAATGGATTGGCAAACAGTCAGTGTAACATTACCACTACCCTGACCCCAAAGAAATTCTAACACTGTACAGTTACAGCACTAATTAAAGTCCCCATTGATTTCTCCAGATTAATTTTAGCCAGTCATTTGAGCTTGACTTATCAGGATCTCATTTTAAAAGGCTCCAGTACATCCTCTCCCATATCCCATTAAAGCAGGTACTTTTTCTTGTTTGGGCAGGGTTTGTGCACCAGGCATTCCCTGCTGTCCTCATCGCCCAGATATTCCAATACAACACATTAGCAGTAAATAGGAAAATGCTCCTGTTGGATTGGGAAGTTTATTTTCTTTAACTGCAGAAGTAATCATTTACTCTTCAACTTCCCAGATGCAGGAAAAGTGTATTTAATTGAGATCACATCAAGGGAATGAGGTCATTGACTCTGTTTGTTTTTTAATCCCTCTTAGTTTAGTGCATTAGAGGCCAAATTAATTTCACCTTATTGTATAATAGATGAAATTGATCCTTTCAAGACTTCTTGATAGGAGCTGGCATTATACACGCTCTTCAAAAAGAAGCCAATATTTAACTTATGATCTCAGCCTAAGCCTTATTTTCAGTCTTTTAAACATTTTTAGCTTTAACAAAAATTAATACGGGACATTTGTCTCCCACATCAATGTAGATGAAAAAGAAAATGCTAATGGATTGGTGACAAAGAGTGAATTGTAATGTTTCCGGCATAAAAACACAGTCCAAAAGTTTAGTGTATTCTTTACATTCCTTTTCCACTTCATCACAATGTGCTCTGCCTTCATAAATCCTTTGTATTTATAGCATGTGAATCATTATGCCATATTTTGTTTACTTACTATTAAAAAGTAGCCAAGCCAAAATAAAAGCACAGAAAGCCAAAGCAAATCAATCCTGCTCTAGAATTCCCTTCTACTCCTGTACTGGTGAGATATCAAGACATAAAGAAGGAAAAAAGCAAATGCATTTTTACTTTTTTTTTTTCAACAAACAATTTCACTGCTTTACTGCAAAAATTTCTATAGCCCTTATAAGAAAGCTGCTTCCCAAAGCTGAAGAAATATTCTTTCCCGAGTTTTCACACTGGTTTCTGGAAAGCCAACTGTAGCAGCAGTATTTAGTGCTCCCTGCCTAACCAACACGTCCTTTGTAAACCCAGGTTTGTTTGGGCACATCAAAGTTTTGATACAGATTATCACCTGCACTTGTTTCTCTCCTATTTTCAGTTACACAGCAACTTTAGGATCAAGTTGAAAACAATGCATTTATAACTCTGAAAATCTATCAGACAGATGCATTAGCTTTCCAAGTGCATGGGTGGTGGGATACAGCTGTTCAGAGCTGCCAACATAAAACACCGCAGAGATGGAATGGATGGAAATTGAACCCAGAAAGGTAGATTATGTGACATTTAATGAAGAGTTCCCTGATTGTTTTCTGTGGCAATAGAATATAAACAAAAATCTATTCCTGTTTTTAAGGCAGAGCTTCTAATGGCAGAGTCACAAAAGCTGCAGTTTACATGAAGCATGGAAATAGCAAAACTAATTTCCTTTCCAAGGTGAAGTACAGTTCATACTACAAAAAAAAAAAAAATCTCTTTCCAGCAGCAGCAGGAAAAGAACAGAGCATAAGGAAGTCCCATTTTGGCATCATGCAGAGTTTGGTTTTTTGTTATTTCATACTCTAAAAAGTATAAATAAAGTGTCTGCCAAAAAAACCACACAGGATATGAGACCTATCACAACTTCACGGGTGAAAGGAACTGAGTTGTATGACATTTGCAACTTAAAAACTGACCTCAGAGAATTTATTCTTTAAAAAAAAAAATCAAAGAACTACAACACTACAGTCTTTACAGACTATATAACTTGTCTAAATAATTACACAAGTTGTAAAAAATTTTCCTTGCTCTACATATTATACACAGTCTTAGTCCTGCTTATGTCCTATCCTATCCCATGACTGATAAAGACCAACAATAGAACTCCCCTTCTACAAAGTCTTCTTCATCTACTTACTCTTTTACACTTTCCGCTTACAAAAAATCTGCACACCAAACACACAAAGATCACAATGAAAAGAGAGGGTAAGATTTTTTTTCTGTCTCTCTCTACACCTTCTCAATAGGTAAAGTTTACCACATTTACCTAGGATCAAGAACTCCTCCAAGCACAGGAGAAGACAAACTAAAATCACAGTCCTTTTCCCAACAGGCAAGCTCAATTTAAAATTGTACAGCTGTTCAGAAATTAGCAGTCAAGCTTACACTTCAAGAGAAACTGTCATAGAAAACAACAGTCCTGAAGGGAATGAAATTCCTTAACCTTTGCCTTCTATACCCTATTTTAAATCCAGAGTGGTGCTTCCCTAGTTAAATGAGGCTACCAGAAACTGCTGAAGAGTTTTGCAGCAACTCTGAGGCCACATAAAAAAGTATCTCATGAAATTGTTTTGTCTTGAAAATGACACTCTCCCATCTTGCTGAAGTTGTTCAAACTCCCATTTCAAGAAGCACCAGTAATACTGATATGTGGTACAAGCACTGAGCTTACCCGTCAGCAAACTTAAAAAAACCATCTTAAGTGCTTTCAACAATAGTCAATTTTCTCTCTCTGGTCCCTCAATCAGCACAAAATAAATGCCCCCAGGCTTTCTAAAAACAATGAGGAAGAAAATTTGGATGCGCAAAAAAGATCAGTTGTGCCAAATCCAAAACACGAGATGTATCAGGAACACAGATGAAAATGTAAATTACCATTACACACTCTATGTGGTCAGCAAGATTTTTCCACAGAAAAACAAACAATGAAAACTCACATATTGCAAGACAAAAAAGTTTTTGTAAGTAAACTGAATTCAGAACATTCATTTTAACAAATTTTTAGGGCAAGGAACAGTCTTGTTATGAGGAATTCACTTGACTGACTGGAGAGCACCCAGGCAAGGACTTAGGAAATTATATTTCTGTTCTTGGACTTTATATCATAGACAAGATGAAAGGCTTTGGTCAGATAATTAGAGCCTTCTTAGAAATATAAGTACACATAGCACTACCTATTGGCCAAGGAGTAATTTATAATTGTTCCTATTGGCAAAGGAGTTACTTTAAGTCGTTAAGTATTATTACTTGAACAAGAGAAAATGTAGTTAAGGCTGCAAAGCAATTGCTTAACAAATTGCCAGTTTGAAAAAACAATACTATCACTGAAAAGACAACACTGTCACTGACTGAAAAGTAAATCAAATCTTTTACAAAATTCAATCGGTCAGACTCAAACATTTTCCTTTCTAATTTAGGAAACCGCTTGGATTACCTTACGTTGGGACTTCTAGTGCTAATTTCACAACCAGCAGTACTACAGTGAAAGGTATGTAAATAAGACAAAACACTAGAAAACTTAAGCAAGACAACTTCAAATACTGAACATATTAGTAGTAAATTCACTTCCTCACCCAGTTTCACTGTAGTCTGTCTACTAATGCTTGCTTATTTCCCAGAAATTAGCTGACAACAGGATGCAAGCTCTTCTCATTGTTTTTAAACAAAACTAACAGGAAAACTATTAAATGCTTCCATAAAACAATTTTCCTAGCACATACTTGATCAAATTGATCCAACTTAGCATCAGTAAAGTGGGAATTATCACAGGCATACCTAAACCACACCAGTAAGTTCCCAAAGAATTCTGCTTCAAGCAGAATGCAGAGAAATGAGAAAAAATTACCAGTAATACCTGTAAGCTTGATTTTGGACAAGCGTGCCAAAATTCCTGGCAAATCATCCAGCCGTAGCTTCATTTCTTTCCATTGTCTGTCTTCCTTGGATTCAGATTGCACTGGTAGGACTGAGTCTTCAGTTTCTGCAGCTGATTTCATTTCTCTCAACTCATTTCTGCTTGACATCTCAGACCATGACTGATGAACAGGTGAAACTGAGCTAATTTTGTGTACAACCTTTTTTTCCCGGTCCAATTGCTGAAGCTCATGAAAAGGAGACGCAATTGAATCAGACTTGGGTTTGGCTCGTTGACTGAGGTCTTTGTTGCACTGTGTGACATACTAAATACAATGAGAAATGTTAAAACAAATAGATAAAGATACTTCTGTCCATTTCCCTTTATTAACACCAAAAATATTATTACTATTTTATTCTTTTTAGGAGAATTACTTCTATGACACAACTGAGTTAGTCTGAATTTCAGACACATTTCATACACAGAAAGACTTCTGAAGTTGGCTTAGATATTACAAAAGCAGCTTTACAACTCACAGCTGAATCAATGTTTATGTAAGCTTGGAGAATTGCATTTGAATGTTTACTTCCTCCTCAATAGCTACAACAGCAAACTCTTTGTTCATATTCAAAACCACCAGGTAATACAGCCTGACTTACAACTAATCAATTCCACAGAATAATAAAGGTTGGAATGCCATCCAAAGATCATTCAGCCCAACTTTTGACCAAACAAAATTCACCTTTAAACAGAGAAATACACAAATGCCCACACAACTTCAGTTTCCAAACATAAGTACTAAACTTATACATATTTAATAAATGAAAAAATTTAAAATATGCCAAAAAATACAATCTACCACCTATGATATAAAATCATCTCACATATTGGTCTATTACTATTTATGCCAAACTTTTTGTTAATTAATTAGACAACAAATTTCAAAGGAACATATATTGAACAATAAATTAGGATAGAGTTGTTTGCTCTCTTTTAGAGCTCACAGAATAAGAAAAAGAGCATTTAGATTCTCTTCTCATATTTTCTTCCCCCAAATATTCCATCTATTTCAAGCACCAGAAGCATAGAAAGAGAGAACTTTCAATCAATCCTGATTTCAAGTACACAGTAATAATTACAATGAGGAAGAGTGGTCTGAATGAGCAATATGAATACTGTTCAAACCAGCAGCACAATTAAAAAAAACTGCTACCATCCACCAATATATGATACAACTGGTCAAAGAAGATGTCATTTCAAGGGCTTTAATGATAATTGCAGCTCTTAATATCTAAAACTAACAGCACACTGTAAATGTAACTCATTAACTTAATGAGCTCAGGAATTTTGACTCAAATAAACCAATTAACTGAGAATGCACTGCCTCCACAAGTGAGTTCCGTCTACTACTTGTATGACTGCTAGCCAAGATGTGACTTTATTATAAAAAGTGACTTTTTTATAAATAATGATTTAAAAATAATGTTATGTCAAGTTCCTCAACAGAAGATGAGTGCCCTATTTCAAGGGTACAGAAGCCTCCTGTCAAGCAGAGGAGACTTTGCAGCACAAGGCACTGTCCTTGCTACAAAACGTTTCCTCCTGAGATGTTTTAGGATACCAAGTAATTTAACTCTGATTTAGAGAAAAATGGAGACGCTTAAATTTGCTGAGTTTGGCTGATAAGAAAAATATTACTCTCATCAACTAATCTCTATTTTGACTTATCACATGGGATGAATGAGAAATAGGGGATAGATACACTCCTTGACTTACCATTCGTTTGAGAAAGTTGAAGTACTGAAAGGTAATCAACCTGTTGCTGGTCACATGGTAAAGGTGCACAAACCGGCATGGTATCTGCCGTGCAGCAGTGTTCCTCAGACGCCAAACAAATAATCCTGTTTAACAGAAAACAATAAAAAAAGGTAACAGAAGATTCCAGTTTCTTCTCTGCCATTGAGTTTGCTCCTAATTAAGACTACAGTGCCTATTGTCAGCTGTGACACAGGACACCCCAACAAATGGGAACCAGGGTCAGGTAATGGAAAATGTTTGTTCCTCCAGGTAAAGGACGTGACACTGCAAAATCATGGAATCATTAAAGATGGAAAATACCTTTAAGATCAAGTCTCAATATTAGCCCAGCATGGCCAAGTCCACTACTGAACCATGTCCCTAAGTATTACATCCACACAGGTTTTTTAACCCTTACAGGAATGGTGACTCTATCACTGCCCTGAGCAGCTTGTGCCAGCACCTGACCCCGATTCAGAGAAGAAATTTTGCCTAATATCCAACACAAAACTCCCTTAGCCCAGCTTGTGGCCGCTTCCTCTTATCCTGTCCCTTGCTCCCTGGGAGCAGAGCCAAATCCCCACCTGGCTGCACCCTCCTGTTAGGGAATTGTGTAGAATGGGAAGTTCCCCTGAGCTTCCTTTTCTTCAGGCTGAGGCCCTCCACCTCCCTCAGCTGCTTCTGGTGTTCCAGATCCTTCTTGAGTTCCATTCCCTTCCCTGGATACATTCCAACCCCTCCTTTTCTCTCTCATCCCAAGGGGCCCAGAACTGAACTGTAGGCAAGTCCCAATAATTTTGGGCGTTTCTTCCAAATTCCTGAGCACCAGTAAGACATTTTCACAGAATATCCTGAGCTGGAAGAGACCCACAAGAGTCATCGAATTCAATTCCTGGCCCTTCACAGGACACCCCAACAATCCCACCGTGACCTTGAAAGGGCTTGTCCAAACGCTGCTTGAGCTCAGGCAGCCTTGGTGATGGAGCGTCGTAAAATATAGAACTGTCCCACTACTATATACACTATCGACAAGATTATCTTGGCAAACAACCACTGAGAGGAAGCAGCTGCCATAGGAGAGCACTAAAGGCAAACACGTGTGGAGGACACACAGCGCAGTGGGACGCCCCGCACACGGCGACACGCACACGGATAGCCTTGCAGACTCCGGGGACCGCTTCACAGAGCGGCCCCGGGCCGCTCCGGCCCTGCACGCACACCGGCCCTCTCACCCCACGGCTCTGCGGTACCTGCGAGCGCCCGGGGCGGGCGGCAGCTGCGGGCGGCGCTCATGGCCGCGGCTGCTGCGCCGCTCTCCTCTCACCGCCTGGGCGCCGCCATCTTTCCGGCGCGACCTCCAAACGCTTTCCGGGTCGGCGCTGCCGCGGAGGCGGAGCGGCCATTCCGGGGCTGTCCCGACGAGGGGGGCGGTCGTGTCCGCGCCGTCGTGGCGGCGTGGTTGGGCTGCGCGGCCGTGAAGGGTGGCCGTGCCCCGAGGTAGTTAGAGGGTTTTTTTATACCGAAGTTTGACACTCCCCAGGCCAATATATAAAAGCGGCGTGGAAGGAGTCAAAAGGTTTTTGCCTACCAGTACAAAATAAACGAGCTAAAATAACAGACTCCCAGAATCGTTTGGGTTGGAAGGGAACTCTGGAGATCACCTGGCCCAATGCCCCCTGCCCAGGCAGGGTCACCCAGAGCAGGTGACACAGAAACACATCCAGGTGGGACTGGAATGTCTCCAGAGAGGGAGACTCCACTCCCTCCCTGGACAGCTGTGCCAGGGCTCTGCCACCCTCCATGGAAAGGAGTTCTTCATGCTGAGGTGGAATTTCATGTGTTCTGGTTCATGGCCACTGCTCCTTGTCCTGTCACTGGGCACCACGGAGAAGAGTCTGGCAACATCCTCTTGGCATCCTTGGAGCTATTTATATGCATTAATGAGATTCCCCCCTCAGTCTTCCCCAAACTAAACAGGCTCAGCTCCATTAGTCTCTCCTCATATAGAGATGCTCCAGACCCCTCATCAGCTCTGTGGCCTCCACTCGACCCTCTCCAGCAGTTTGTCTTTTTTGTTCTGAGGAGTGCAGAACTGGACACAACACTCCAGATAATGAGGAAGAAAATGTAGATGTACAAACAAGGTCAGTTGTGCAAGTCCAAAGCATGAGATGTATCATCAACACTGAGAAGAAAATGTAAATGCCCATTATACATTTTATGTGGTCAGCACACCTTTTCCATGGAGAAACAAGCAATGAAACAAAAAGTTTCAAAACTGAATTAAAAAAAGTTGTTATGGCAAAGAACAACAGTTCTTGGAGGGAAATGTGGGAGATATTGCTCCTGCAGAACAAGTGCCAGCCAGTTTCTCACCCAGCGAACTAGCCAGTGAGCCTGAGTGAAGAACCACGATGTCATTTTTGGGGTACAGCAACAAGGAACAGCTTTCCATGGAAACTAGGGCCAGATGGGAGATCTCGGTCACCTTTCCCATGAGGAAGTGCCCAGAGCCCTGCCTGGAGCCTCCTCACGGCCTCTGCCAGGCACGGGGGCTGTTCCCTCTGCTGCATCCCCACACTCATCCCCAGGAAAAAGTTTTGGCCAGGATGTGGTGTCTGGCACAGCAAGAGGGTGACCAGGAGTGCACTGGGACATTGCAAAATCTTTGTAAAACAGCCAAGGGAGGGCTAATAAAAAATGATTCACTTCTGTAATTCTATGGATTCTCATTCCCAAAAGAACCTAAGCTTTAAAGAGCCAAATGCTTGATTAAAAAAAATAAAAAAGTATTTAGTTTCTAAAGTAATTTTTTAAATGGAAGGTTTGGTTTCTATACTCCTTGGGTAAAAATATGCATTTCAGGGGGTCATATTGAAGAGCTGTTGCAGCTGTCCTGTTGCATCCTGCCCTCATACATGTTCTGGGAGTGGCTGGATCCTTTGCTAAACTGATTCAACTTGCTAAACTGAAAGGGAGAAATTACTAATTTTGCTGGTTATACTGTTTGAACTGGTCCTGCACAGGTATCATTGTAAAGGTTGAAAAGCTAAAGCAGAGCAAAGAGAAAGGGCCTTGGACCAAAGTCTGAACAAAATGGGAAGGGAATGGTTAGGACTGCTCCAGCTGTAAGGCATAATTGCACCCCCAGGCATCTTTAAAATGTTTTCTCCTAAGAGTTTTAAGTTCAGAAGAAGTAGGCTATAAGTCACTTAAATGCTTTTGAAAGTCATTCTCAATATTTTTTCATGGAAATATTCCTCAGAACCATCTTCCTCCCAGGCTTTCATTTCTTTATAGTGCTTAAATTCACGCAAAAGTCATCTTAAATCATTATGAGGAAGATAAAATGGAAACACTCACTCTAATTCACTGAGAATATCCTTCTTCAAAGCGTTTATTTCCTTCTATTTGGGGACCTAGGGAGAAATTAGGACTTCACATTTCTTACAGTTAAGATCCGGTTTTACTTCAAGTTCTCATCACTGAGCATATATCACTTTGCAGTTCCTATTTGCATCTCTACTTTTTGTCCTTTTTTCTGCCCTTAAATTTACACCTGCAAAAATAAACAAGCATCATGCCGCAAACACATATGACAGTTGCCTAGAGGGCTGGAATGGTTGTTTGGTTTTAGGGCAGTTTGGGTCAGAGAGCAAAAGGTTGAGGTAATCGAGTGTTCAGTGTCTGGGCTGAGATTTAAGGTTTAATGATTTTCATTGTCTTTCACTTGGGCAGTAAATTGCACCCCTGGAGAGAAGGGATATAACACTACTTTTCTAATTAAAGAGAATGTTATCCATGGACATCATGACAGAGCAATACCTCCTTGTGGAACAATAATGAGGATTTAGGTCACACAAAATGTCACATACCCATTTGGGTTGAACCACTAAAGCTACTCCTAGAGAGAAAATAATCTTAGGAATTTTATGGACACAAGTATCCAAATGTCAGAGTTGTATTTGAGCCCAAAAGGGCTCCACAGGCTTTGGCTGAAGGTTTGGCTCTGCACAGTGCTGATTCCACAAGAGCTGCCACCACAAAACACTCTAGAAAGCACCAGGAACTATGGAGTACAGAAGGGGAGCTCCTGGCACACTCCCCACTCAGTGCCCACCATCTAGCTCATAAAAGCCCAGTACCTCTGTCACAGGACCAGGAGGAGGGTTGTCAGACTCTTATTTCTTGTCACAGGACTCGAGGGTCACCATCGTGGGTCAGAACAATTGCTGAAGCATCTCTAACATCTTGCTAGTTGCCAAGATGGACAGTTGCTCGGCATCTGCAGTGCTTCCCTTGATGACAAACTTTGCAGCTACAGGTTTCTTCTCAGGGTGATGCAAGGGGCATTTAACCACACAACTACCATTAATGTTAATTATAGAGCACATATTAACAGTTTTATATGATCGTTTTTCCTATTAGCACTATCATAAATCTGATTGGTGGAGTTTAATTAGAACTCAGCAGCAGAATGCAATAGTTTGATACACAAAAAGACAAATTTGTGGAGATAGCAAATTATTATTATACTTTAATGTCAAAATCTCACACATAACACCAACAAGGCTTCTTGTAAGATTCATTTGTTGTCAGAAAATGATTTAAAGACCTACTGTAACAATATTCTCTTTTTCTTACTTCACAGAATGTGGCATTGATGTTAGAGCTCCACAGAGACTTGATGTACTTTCAGATAGCGAAGTGCAAAATAAATAAGATGGCGTCCTGCTGTTATTGTGGTTACCTCTGCAGATCATTTTAAAACTGTAGTGTTTAGTTTAGTGTTTAGTAATTTAGACTGATGTTTAGTCTAGTAATCCACCACAGGGGAAGCTGGAGCTTAGAGCAATTACTTGGTGAAGCTCAACTGTGTTTGATTTTGGGGGCCCAAGATGTAGAGTAAGAAATGTTGTCCAAAGTGAAGGGCACTCTGAAAATATCAGAGACACAGCAATAACAGATAGAAAGAGCTAAGGAAGTATTAAAGGCCAGGCCAAACTCTAATGATAGAAGGTTGATTGACGGCTTAAGGGGTCTTGATTGAGCCTCAGTTACACCCTTCCTGAGATCTTGAGTCAAGGCTTGTCACAGCATCTGTTGCTGAGAGACTCCCAGTGATTCTGATAATAAGTTAAGTAGTTCTTTGAGTTACTTGTACTGCCATTGATTTGGGTTTTTTGCGGATTTTCTACAATTCAGCATTGTGATGCACTGATGCTTTTACATGAATCCAGTATTGAAGCATAGGAAGTATCAAAGGCCAGGTTGGATGGGGCTTGGAATAATCTGGTCTAGTGGAAGGTATCTCTGCCCATGGCTGGGGGTGAAATGAGATGAGCTTTAAAGTCCCTTCCAACCCAAACCATTGTGTGGTTCTGTGTATTGTATAAAGTTTGGTCTTCAATAAAGAAACCTCACAACCAGGAGCAAAGTCTACTGATACCAACTAAGAGATGACACTCCCCTGTTATTAAATACTTGCCCTCAGCAAATAACTCTGCATGGAAACGAACAAGTGAAAAAAAAAATAAACATCAAAAACATCAAAACCCCAAACCTTCCCACCATCCTGATTCCAGTGTTTTGGAGTAATTAAAGCTTCCAAGAACAAGTGAAGTAGTACTTCTGGTAGATCAGGGCTCAGTTGCTGTTCTGAAGTAGTATGCCAGACTGATTTCTTTTCCAAAGTAGAATTCAAATATACCATAGGAAATCAGCAGAAGCTAAAAACTGCTGCCTCTTTTGAGCTGTCCAAGGTGGCCGTGTGCTGACCCTGGGGGATGTAATTTTTTGGCAAGTCCTGTGTTTCTTTTTTGCCACCTGCAATGGCCTATGAGATATAATTACTCACTTCAAGTGAAAAACTTCCACCCTTTCCTTAGGTAAAGCTTTGCTGAGTAAATTCAGCTGCAATCAGATTTGGAGTTGATGTCAAATCTGGTACAAACCCACTGGCAATGTGGAGTAAACAGCAAGGTGGCTGGGGATGAACCCTACTGAAGACAGCATGAGGGGAATGGCTCCTAATAAATGGCAAAACCTTCCTTATGGCGGCAGCAACCATCCACACAAATGTAGCAAGAAGCTATTTGACCCACTACAATGCCCCAACATATTAACCAGCCCCTTTTAACTCACCCTTACATTGCTGCTTCTGACGAAAAAAGATGCCTTTTATCCCTGAAGTTCTCAGACAGAGTCAACAATAAGTACATGCAGAAACCTTTTGCCATTAAAATTACTTTCTGATGAAAAGGACCTGTGTTCTCTTCAGCTGAGAACTTCTGGCTGCTGCAGTGGATCTGTGTCCCTCAAAAATATGTGGCGATACTACATATCCAACTGGACCCCCTGGGGTACATCATCCTGAGAGACCAACCAGGTCCAGCACACCTTCCTCAGCTTAAACAAAGGAAGCTGAGGATTTCCTCATCATAGAAAAGCAGAATACACATTCTCCTTATTTATGGAAGTTTAGGGCAGAGTTGTTATAAATCATTTGGCCAAGCAGTAATTTTTTGAAGTACTCACATTCCAGCCCAACTAACCATGCTCATATTAGCCTCAGCAGTTGACAACCATAGCAAAAATTTTGAAGAAAGGATAACATTTATGAACATATCAAAATTATTCATAATGGGCTATCAAAAATAGCAAGAGATGAAAGAGACAACCTACAGAGAAGCCATTTTGAGATCCTCAGTAATTCAGAACAGTTTTTAAAAGTCAAGTTTTAGCTATCTTAGATCTCTCCCTGCTGTTCTGCAGATAACAGTGTAGGCTGTTCTATTCAGGGTGTGAGCTCTTTTCCACCTAGGGCTCTTTATTTCATTCTGGCAGCTATCACATAGACATTGAGACAAGCTCAATGTAACTCACACCCACCCTCATCTCCTGAACACTCCCCCAAAGACACAAGCCTTAGCACACATAAAATTCAGCTTTATTTTCCCTGGGCTGGCTCCGCTCACCGCTGCCATATTCCAAGGGTTAATTTTGGCAAAAGATAGTTGGTCAAGTACAGCATGTGCATCCCCTGGGAAGTTTTTCATAGTCTGTCAGGCATTTGTTAACACACTACCTCATTTAGGTTGTGATGAATTTGTGGCATGTTGGAGAGGAGCCAGAGGCTGAGCTGGGAAAAATATTTATTTATATCTATGCACAATATTTCATGTCTGCTCAAATCATGCACTTTTCCTAATCCACAGCATTTCAAAACATTTGCAGTTCTCTCAATTGATTAGCATCAGCTTTGCTTGGCCTGAGCCAGCGGAAAGAAACGTAAGACAGTAAATGCAGCTGAATGCTTTAATTCAATGATCAAGGTTGACATTTCTTCCCTTCCTGGTCCACCAGCCCATAATTTAAAGATTCTTATAAGGTGTAAAATGCTGTGTTTTGTGCCATGACAAGCAATATGGAATGTCCAGGCCTTGTTCTGTTAAAGGGGTCTCACCAAATCCCCATTTGAACAAGTGGATGGTAGTTTTGTGGGCCAGTAAAACAAAGCAAGAGGCTGCAAAATTGCTTCTTGAGAGCTGTTTTCTCAAAGTGACTCGCTATCCACATTCTGGAAGGAGGGATCTGATGGGCCCTACCTCAGTGTGAGGAATCACAAAGTTTTCATCATATTGGTTTCCAGCCTGTGTGCTGAGCAGCATGAAGCTTAAAACACAATGTTGGTGCTGAAAAGTGCACAGAGGTATAGGAAGCTACTGAAGATATCAAAAGTATCCTCAGTTCCTTCAAAGTGTAAGAGGGAGGAAAAAGAAGATGGAAAAGAAAAAAAAATGTATTCAGAGGCTTGTTGGTCATTTGGAGAAAAATGGAGCCTGGATGCAACCAGGTTTAGTGTCCATTAAAATTAGAAAGAGATAAGCCTGCTGAAAACAGCTGAATTTGTGTGTGAGCACAAAATGATGTGGTACCTGTTGATGTGAGATATTGGTGATTGTGCAACAGATAAACTGACATAGCACATTTGTCTCAGAGTTCTGAGTTCAGTGGGATCAACGCAGTCACACAGAGAGGGAAATTAAGATCAGACTCACTCAAAACACCATGAAGAACCCTCAGATGGAATGTGCAGAGTTTTCAATCACAGCAGCTTTATCCTCATCCCTAACCAGGGAAAACAGTACTCAGATACTCAGGCAAGGCCTCCAGGCTCTCCTGTGGACCGTTTTGGGTACTGACTCAGGCTGAGAGTGGTCACCAAGCACTGTCTGGAGGTAGCCAGTCTCTCTTCAAAGATGTCTGTGCTCAGAGTGGCTGTGTCCTGGTACAAGGTGACACTTGGCAGAAATGGGGCTCAGTGGGATCACTGATGCCACGAGTACAGGAGAACCAGACTGCTTGTTTCAGCTCTTAAATGGAGATTTAAGATTCCCACAGGCAGCTTGTTTTCAAACTCTTGGTGTGTCGCACTGTCAACCATGCACTTTTTATGGCCAGCCATTTCAAAAAGTCACCTGGGTAGAAAAGAATTATATATATATATATGTAAACATGATATAAAGAGTGAGCACATTACAAATGGGAGCTGGGTCAAAAAAACCCTACTACACTGCTTAGAGACCATTCTAAATAGATTCACTCAAAGCTTTGCTATTTCATAAAACATTAAAGGAATAAAATGACTTTAAATACATCTGTAGAAATAGAGACCCTATTTTATTAAAGATGTCAGGTCTGTCTAATCTCTCCTGTGTAAGATATTCATTTTTCAGTCGCAAAGGCAACCAGATCATTAAGTCCATCTCCAGTGCTAGCAGACACCAGATACCAGACTCTTCCCTCATTAATATTTTAACATTTGAGGTAATGCTGAGAAACCGTCCTTTGTCACAGACACTAGAGAGATTAGTAGTAAATCTTTTCAAAGAGAAGTACTGCATCTGTACTTCTCTTTGAAAGGATTAGAATTTAAAATTGAACTAGAGCCAGTGTGAATTGCAGACCAAAAATAGCAGTGCAGTGGGACAGAGACACTGAATGTGTTCTTATTGCTGGCGAGACTGGGGGGATGAGAGTTGATGGCCCATAAATGTTGATTTTGGGGTTTCTTGCAACTCCAAAGCCTTCAGTGACAGACAGGATGCTAGGGCTAGACAGATTCCAGTCTGATCCAACACAGTAACAATTGCACTTCTGGAAAACAGCAAAGATGAGCGACTGCCAGGCTCATCACTTGATGAGCCTATTCTAACCCTTACTCATTGATTTCTCCCAACCTACTTCGCTCCCACTGAGCTTCCCCAAACTTCAAAATCATCCATTATTGAGGGTTTTCCCCCTCCCCCTTCTGCCATGTCTCCTCAAACCCCAACAGATGTTTGCAAAAGAAAAGAAAATGAAAAGAAAATGGAAAATCTCTTGAGAATGGGCGATATCTGCCTTTTCCTTCAGAATTGGAATGACACAACCAGAGCTTAGACTTCTTCCTTCCCTTCCAACTGAGTTACTGCCTCCTGTTCCAGTGTAGAGGGGAAGATGTGGTGGTGCTGTGGCATTTCCCAGATCCCAGGGACAATGCAGAGGAGAAAACCACACTAAGAGTAGCCAAAATCAGGATTGTGCTCCTCCAGCACTAGGGGCTTTTTCAAGGGCTTGGAGAAAGCTCAGGGTGTCTCTCACTGCTCTGATCAGAGCAGGTGTTGTCTCTTCAGACAGGGACAATGAAATCTCTGAGGAAACTAGCAGCAGTCCCTAGTTGAGGATCTAATTTAATAAGCAGCCACCTCAGACTCAAATGGGTCTGGACTCTGCTATCCATACTTGGCAAAGTGAGTCATCTGGGTCTGGATCTAATACAAGTGCCTTCAGCACATTTTATTTTGAGTTCTGTTTCTGGAAGAGACCAGTGGGCGTGAAAAGCCAGTTTGCCCTGTATTTAAGAGCAGTTCTACTATTTCTTTCCAGTGTGAACATTCAACTAAGTCCCTTCATCTCTGTGTAGTCCCAGTCCTATCACATCACAGGGCTGTGCATCAGCTGCATTCATCCCTAAAATCACATGTGGGATTTTTTAAAATTTTAAGAGTTTAGAGCAGAATAACAAAGGACAGATCAATAAAGCAAAAGTAACAATGCTGGGTGTGTGGCAGCAGCCACAGGCACATCCCACGCCCCCTTCTTTAGCGATCAATTCTTTATACTGTTGCAGTAGCATTATTTCCCCGAATGACTTAGTACATTTTCAGAGCTGGTTTACCACAACTCTGCCTCAGGTTTCCACAGCACTGTGTAAGTTCACAGTTGCAGTGTCCAAGGATCCGTCAGGGGGGCATTCCAGGGTGGTCTTCTGATGATCCTCTGATGCCACTTTAGACTTGGTATTTTCCTTTTATGGTATTTTGTTCCCCTAACAGCACTTTGCCAAAGCAGTCCTATGTTGTAATACATCTTTTGCAAACCCATTTACATCCTGTGATGGTCTTGCTTCATGCATACCTTTAGTTACACTACCGACAAAAGTGATTACAAATTAGGTTCTAAATATCAATATATTCTATCTATCTAAAACCAGCTACGATGAATAATAATCATCTACAAGCAATTACAATTTATTATATCTTGCAAAAGCAAATACATTATAGTGAAAGCCAGCTATTACATAGCTGATTATAACAGGTCCCAACAGCCAGCTATTACATAGCTGATTATATTGCAGGTCCCAAAAACCCAAGACCCTGGGCACCCATCCCTCTGCCAGTATCTACTGTTCTTCCCTGGCTCCCCAGCACCTTCAACACCCCATTTCACTGCCAGCCTTCCTCTCACAGCACTGACACAGAGTTAATCCCGGAAGAGCCCAAGGGTGACCAGGATACCCAACCCAAAGCATGGGTTTGTGGAGGAGGCCTTTGTGACTCATTCTAATTGGCCAAGTGGGCTGAACAGCAGATCCCAGTTGCCTGTGCTTACAAGGTTTACTTTTCTAATTGAAATTTCATAGAAAAGCTGCACTTTTCTGATCAGTTGCCCCAGCATAAACATTTTGTCTATACACAAACATCTGCCCTCAGGGCTAACCTTTCTAGAAGCTGTTTCAACAAAGTAATGCTAATAAAAATATCCATCTGTGCTTAAAGAGAAACAAAGCATTAATACACCAAACTGCAGCTTATATTATATTAGAATCAGCTTTAGTGATCTTACACATCTGTTAGGATGTATTTCCCACCCAAGACATCTCGCTCTTGCTTTTAAAATATCTTTGTACAGAAAAATGTGAGAGCATTTCCCTGGGAGCCTTTTGTGTGCGTCACACTTGCAACCAGCCCTGCTCTGAAAGCCCTTTTCCTTGAGAAACCCTGCTGGGACAGGGCTCAGGAATTAGGGTCTGTAACTAAACATTATTGTACTTTAAAGTAAATGCTCCCCCTCTCACTCTACTTGGGTTTCAGAGCCTCTTCAAAGGGCTGTTCTCTTCCTTGGCAGCAGGGGAAAAATATTTCAAACCCCAGAAACCAGACACTGCTGAGCTCCTGCAGAACCATTTGCATGCTTGGATGGACCCAGGAAAAACACGGTGCCCAGATCTCTTCTGGCACTGCCAGGGCTGTAAGGCTTCCTAGTCTTTCCAGGCTGGAGACACTAACTCTGGGTTTTTTTCTCCTATGACTAACTATCCCAATGCATAGTAAGTGAGAAATAGGGGAAGGGGACATGCTTCAATTTTGACCTCATTTTTTGTAATAGCCCCTGCTGAAAAGAAGGAAAGCTGATTTAACATGTTTGGAACCTTATCTTAAGAAAACTGATAAATCTGTTTCTCCCAGCAGTTCTTCTAAAAGGGTGGTCTTATCCTGTTATCCATGCCTGGCAAAGCTGTCTGGAAGTTGAAGCCTGGAATTCGTGGGATTGGGATCTAATTCTGCCTTTACCTTTTCCAGTGCATCCTGTCTGCACACGTTTAAAATGGGAAGAGAAGCCACTGCCTGTCCTCCAACCTAAAGGGAAGCTTAGCTGATGAACAATGAATATTTTTACCCTTGGCAAGCTTTAGATTTGGCGCCAAAAAACCAGTCCAGTAGTATCTCTGTCCTCATTCCTGGCCCTTTGGACAAAACGCACTGAAACCTGAAACCTGAGTGCTAATTACACACAAATGTCAGATACAGTCAGACAAGGGATGAGGATACCTGAACTGTAAGAGGTTGCTCTGTGCCTGTCTGAACAGAGGACATGTGTCTTCAGCAGGGACACAATCTTTGCCTCAGTAGGGTGTCCCAGCACCACCAAAGGCTCTAGGGCATTTGTTTGCTCCCAAGTAACAAGCAATGGGACAAGAGGAAAGGGTCTCAAGTTGTGCCAGGGGCAGTTTAGATTTTATATTATGAAGAACACCTTCACCAAAAGGGTTGTCAGGCATTGGAACAGGCTGCCCAGGGAAGAGGTGGTGTCACAATGCCTGAAGGGATTTAAAAGAGGTGTAGATACCTTGAAACAACTAGGAATTGCAGCAGATCCAGTACTGTGGACATATGCCAGGATCTCACATGTTTGCCTGGTTTACTGGCCAGCAAAGTAGTGGTTGCATGAGCTCATTTTGTGGTGTGGAGATTTTAGTGTTATCTGTCACGACTCTGTATTAGACAAAGTGCAGCTGTCCAGGGAGCTGAGGAGCTCAATAAGTGCATAGAAAGATGCCTGAAAGTATCTATGAGATTTCCAGGAGGCAAGAGGAAGTAGGTAGCAAAATCTTTAGTTTCTGCATCATTCCTCTTAACACAATATCTGATGTTACTTTCCCATCTGGAGAGACACCACTCATGTATTTAATTTTTAGTGTGACAGAGGGTGTGTCACACAGCTCAAAGGCTGCCTTTCAGAGGAATGCTCCAGAGGGGAGAAGGCATCTCAAAGGAAGCAGCAAATTGGAAAAACAGAGCATCTTAGCTAAAAAAACCTGAAACCGGTACACCAGTGTCCATGACAGAAAATTGTGTTAGTCTTGTTGAGCATTATTATTAGAGGAAATTGAGAGCCCTTTACAACATGTGACTCACTGAAGTATTTCAAAGAATATTTACAAAGTCACCAACAGTGATTTCTGACCAGCTGCCAAAGGGAGAGGGTGGCAGAGACATGAGAAGTCTGGTGGGACTGTGATGGGGAGGTGGTGGGGTGGGAGGAAGCCATCAAAATGCCTCACCCCACCTCAGCTAAGCTCTACTGCCTAAGCCCTGTGGGTGCTGTAGCAGGAAAGGAGTTAAGATAGAGTTGAAAGGAAAAACACAGCCTGTAAGTGGGTCCTGCATTGTGGTTTGTAAGGTTCAGCTAGAAAACCCTGACACAGGAGGACAGCTATACGTGTCACCTGTAGGTCCTTTTCCTGCACAGGAACCGGTGGCTAGCTCCACAGCTCAGTCTCCTGATAGATTGTTTAATGAGGGAGATTTTTAAAAGCTACTTTTCTTCAAAGGATTAATTTGTCTTTTGATGTGGGGAACATTGACAAATGCCGCTTTCCCTATCACATTCAAACACACACCATTTTAAAAGTTAATAAACCCATTTGCTGCCAAATAACTGAGGTTCTTTTTCTTTTCAATTTCATTCCATCAGGACGATAAGAGGTTTAATGTCTTCATGGCTTCTCCTTCTTCTCTCAGTAGCTAAATCAGGTGTAACTATCAATGCAGTGAGCAGCATTTTTTCCCTGTTAATGCAGCCATTATTCCCATGTCTTAATGTCATCTCCTCCCAAGCTCACACTGACAACAGCAACCACGTTGCTGTGACTATGTGTGATCTGAAGGGTGATATTTCCACCTGCCATGGCCTCTGGTGAGCTGGAAGGACAGTCCAAACCATGAGAGCTCATCATCTCAGAGGATGCAGTGTCCTCACCAAGCAAGGACAATGTGGTATGGTGAGCGCCCTCCTGCTCCCTGAAATGTCATAGAGCT
Source organism: Fringilla coelebs (assembly GCF_963513975.1). Classification (NCBI taxonomy): domain Eukaryota; kingdom Metazoa; phylum Chordata; class Aves; order Passeriformes; family Fringillidae; genus Fringilla; species Fringilla coelebs. The sequence goes on from NC_140045.1 coordinate 14,372,863, forward strand.
TTGGAGGAATGTTTTGGCTCCAGAAACCTGCTGTCCTCACCTAGCACCAAAAATAGTAGCAAGTCAGTATTCATGCCCTGTGGAACATTTGCTCTTACACATACAGCAGGAGAGGTTCTGTGAACATCTTGGATGCTTCTGCATCACTGGCAATGGTAGAGGACCAGCACCTGGAGGAATTCAGCCTCCAGGAAAGAGCCCTGGAATCATTTAGGTTGGAAAAGATGTCTAAGATCACTGAATCCAACCCTTGACCCAGCACTGCCAAGTTCACCACTGAACCATGTCCCCAAGTGTTGTATTGCATACCCAAGTGCCACATTTAAATGTTTCTTGATCACTTTTAGGAATGGTGATTCCACCACTGACCTGGGCAGCCTGTGCCACTATCTGACCACTCTTTCAGTAAAAAAAAGTCCCTAATGTCCAATGTAAACCTCCCCTAGCACAACTCAAGGCTGTGTCTTCTTGTTCTGTCCCTAGGTTTGTGGGAGCAGACCCCCAACCCCGCCTGGCTGCACCCTCCTGTCAGGGAGTTGCAGAGTGTGAGAAGGTTCCCCTGAGCCTCCTTTTCTTCAGGCTGAGGCCCCCAGCTGTCCTTCAGTTGCTGCTCGTGAGACTTCTGCTCCAGCCCCTTCACCAGCTGTGCTGTCCATGCTTAGGTATTCCTGGCACCTGGAGGAGTCTAAGGAAATCACAAAGGCTGGTAGAAAGAAGCTATAGAATTGTTGTGCGTGCTGTGTGCCTGTGCCACTGCTCTAAACTCTGTTTTATGAAAAGACTTGGCTCTGCAAAGCAGAATATGAACCCTCTGGTTTGGAGTCAGAGAATTTTTTTCTTTTCAGGCTTCAAAGTAAAGAGACAAAGAACAAAATTAAGATTCATATATTTTTTTAGGGAAGGAATTTCTTTCACAATTGTGCTAGCAAAATATGCAAGCATCATCTGAGTCAAAGACTAAAAGCTTCTTGGAGTCTAAACCACAGATCAGCTAAGTTAACAGAAAATTTTCCATTGATTTTCCTGGGCTTTGCATCAGGCCCTAAGAGTGAAAAACTGTGATTAATAAGACAAGTCCATGGAAAAAAAGATATGGAGGTTGGAGGTAGGAAAGGATTATAGCCAAAGGCTGTAAAACTTGAGAGCCTTCTCACCACAACTGCTCAGTAACTATAAACCATAACCTGGCATCTGGATACAGCATCTTCCCAGGAATGAAAATCTCAGCTTCCCACATGTATGATTCCAAGTTTCCCCTTGTCAGTTTTGTTCCAGCAGGCACAACCTTCTCGGTTTTCATGTAATGCACATGATGATTCCAGAAGCAGTAAGCTCTTTTTGTATGGTCTGCGTTGTTTGGGGTTTTTGTTTCCCAAACTCTGAGTTCTGAAGCCATTTTAGTTGTCTGCAGCAATATCACAGCCTGGCACTCAGTGCAGCAAGGTGGAGTGGCATCATAATTAAGATCTGTTCTCTTAATTTGAATGCATCAATGCTTAAACCAGGAGATTTTGACTGTAAAATATACACTCTTTTTTATCCTTGAACTAATTTTAATCTTTCTTTTTCACTTGTCACTTTGCTGTTAACAAAGCTTTCCTTTTTTTTGCTGAGAGCTTCAACAGAATGCATTAAAGTGAAGAGAGATAACAAGACCTAATAACCCTCTTTATCACAAAATAAATAAGTAAAAGAACAACTCTTCCATTTAGGTGTTGCAGATATAATTGATTGTTCCTTTGAAAACTCTTTGATCAATGTAACTTGTTAAACTTTTAGCTTTTGTTTCAAATGTAGCTTCTGTTCTTTTCATGTCGGATGAAATGCTTAGTTTCTCAATTCAGCTTTATCTCAAAATGATTGCTGGGGGTTTTTTGGGGATGGTTTCTTTGTGCCTTGTGGGACTTCATAACATAAGGGAAACCCTTACCTGCCTGAGAGAGGAAGGCTGGTACTGAAAACATGTGAGAAGTGGCATATTGGCTGCCTTGCTGGTGTTATCATTGCCACTTCCACCACAGTAGTAGAATATAATCTGCATTTATTACACAAACTCTATTACACATGCAAAAAGACATAAAAGCACACTTGCCTCCAGGTTTGGCAGGTTTACCAGGAACGAAATATTTATCCTGGCAACTACAAAGTCTGACAATAAAAAGAATTTCTGTAATATAAAATGAATACTTTGTTATCTGGAGGTCAAGGCATTACCAGGACAGGACAAACCATGGGTTCATCATGCTCCCTGCCCCTGGCCATAGTGACATTCTCCAAAGGAAAGGGGAAGAAACTTGGAGCAGATAACTTACTCAATGATCTGTTTAATCAGTTTGTTAAATAAAGAGCACGTCAAGTCAGCTTAAGATATTTCAAGATTGACTTTTAATTCTTCATTATTCAAAAGCTCTCCAGAGACTCAAAAACTCAAAACCAGAGAAACACCTCAAATAATTACTGAAGAGAACAAATCTCCCAGCATTCAGGGTCTCAAGCCCAGCCCTACCACCATACACTAAAGAAAACTGGCCTCTTTCAGCAAGTGCCACTGGAGCCCCTAGGTGCTACTGTATGCATTTTGGAAATAACCCCCCCCGGCCGAAGTTTGTGCAATGCCTCTTTAAACTTATGCTCAATAAAAATCTCCAAAATTAGTTACTTGGAGTTTGGAATAAATGGCTTTCACATCTAAGTAGAAAACTAACACCTTTCAAGAGTTCCATGGATAAATACCAGCATGGAGAGAAAAAATAACTTGCTTAAGTTTACATTCAAGGCCCGATGATCCCGTAACTTACTGTAGACACCTTTACCCTGGAGCTATTCCTATGCTTGCAAAGGACTTTTCAGCTTGCCCCAAGCAGGATGCAAAGGTGGCTTTCTATAAGTCACTGAGGAACAGCCAGGATTCTTCTGCCTTGGTTTTCTCCTGCCTTCGCATCCTCCACAATAAGAGGTGTTCAGAGCCATCCCTGAGGAGATGGGTGCCTTTGAAGGGGAGTGACAAGCAAGTCCCCACACAGGACGTGACCATGATTGGCATTTCCAAAGGTGGAGGAGTGTGCTGTGATTTCTCTCAGTGGCATCTGGCAGAGCTGGTGACAAGCTGCTTGTCATGTCCCTCAGGGATGAGAGGCTGAGATGTCAAAAGGGACCCTCTGAACACCAACTCCACAACACAAAAGCAGCAGTTCAAAGTCCCTCAACTTCCCTCCTAGGGAGACAGCCAGGCTGGTTATGACACTAATTTATTGTCAGATATATTTCTCTTTCTTTTGAAATTACTGTCAAAGGGATTTATGTTTCTATGACTTTGGCTGGATTGATATAGGCATTACATCTTACCTGGGCAGTAATGAGGGATTTAAAAAAAAAAAAAAAAAAAAAAAGCACCTTGTAACATAAAGTGTGGCTCTTATGACTTATTTACTCACCTGGCAACATGCCTGATTAATTCAGGGTGTAATTTCCTGGGCTTCTGAATTTCATCAAGCACAGGTTGACTGTACAAAACACCAGACAGGTATCAGTGAAGGTGTGATCCTTGGTCAGCCCTAACCTTCAACACCTTGCAATGCTCTTCCCAGCACGCTCCTCTATCTCAGCCCTGTCTGCAAAGGGATTTTTTGTTGTCTTTGATGTTTTGCTCAGAATGATGGCTCTGCAGGAACTTTGACGTGCATGCATTTACCTACTGGAGCAGGATGAAAGACCAGTAAGGAATTACAGTGGTGATCTTCAGGGGTCCCCCTGAAATGGGACTTGCCATGGGGGTTGGTGACCTCAATTTACTTTTCTACTGAACCACTACTTACATTGGACTTTTGGCAGCATCTATGGGGATCTCAGAGGAAAGTCAAGTAGCATCTAAACTGCTGGTCTCAGATGCATTTCCAAAGTTAGACATGCAACAATCAGGCAAAAAATACATTGCTGGGATGAAAAATTCCTACTGCATTTGACAAGCAGCTGGCCCACCCCAGGCTTTGGTGATTCCTCTGCTGCCAATCCAAAGAAGACAAATGGTTGTTTGACTATACTGTCTCTATCTGTAATTTCTAAAGAGTAAATGGAGCTTCTTGGCTAAAAATTCAGTGTGATGTTACTGTTTATCCATTCTAGGGGTTTGTGTTTACACATAGTAAGGATCCTAGTAATATGTTTCCAGCTGCTCACTGCCCTCCATAGCCAGTTATTAAAAAATCAGCTTTGTATAAACTTGGCATTTCTTTTGCACAGCTCATCCATTTTCCCCTCATGCTCATGTTAAGAGGTCACCAAGCACTGTTTGTCACCTTCTCATCCATTCCTATGTGAATGACTCACCTACCATCAGCAGTTATGTCCTGAGGCTGTGGCCAGGTGATAAAAGAGGGTGACAGCACAGAAAGTGGTAGACTCAAAAGAATTCTTTGTGTGTGTATATTTCTTCTGAATTGCCTAGAAAGAAGTTTTCTCCCCCGTACTTATCATTGATCATCAGTTTGGTGATGGGTTTCAACAGCTGAGCTGCTGCCTCCTAAACTTTGCTGTAAGTCCACTGGGTGAGAGCAGAATGGGGAAAGGTTAATTAAAGTGATCTGAATGGTTAGTCTTTCCACTGGAAATGATTGTTTATGGAGCAGTGTAGCAACATGTCATTCATCTGGAAAAGTCAGTTATGAAGAAATGGATTTCAGAAATTTGGTTTGATTACATCAGTGTAAAGTGTGACATTAAAATTCTAGCTGTTTGTATCTCTGATCTGAGATCAATGGAAAACGTGAGCTTGGATTTGCTTCTCATATTCTGTTTCTTCAAAGAAAGAGACGAAGAAGAAAGTATTTCCAATGGAATTAACTACCCAGAGTAAATTGTTACTTGACTTTGTTAGACAGTTGGCTTCTATTAGAAGGGTACTGTCAAAAAGCTTAAGTCCAACATTTATAATCAAGCTGAAGGAATTTCTTGATGACTGTATGGAAAATGTTTTGCACCAAGATCATCCCCTGATGTCCAACAGTGTCAGCTGGCCTGTGACCACCAGGACAAAGCTGCCTATAACACCTCTGGGACCGGAATAGTTTAGAGAGGTGGGTAGGGTTTCTAGCATATCACCTATAAATATTTTAGGGAAGCATTCACAGACATTTCTCATTCTTTATATCCAGCATCAGTGTTATGATTGCTTCAAAGATAAGTCCATTTCTCAACAAAGGCCCAGTTAAGAAGTATTATTCATTAACTCTTCAACTGTAATCTTCTGCTGGGAAATGAGCTGGACTCATCACAACCCTCTCTCCTTTTCCAAACCGGATGCAAAACCTACTTCAGCTCATACAAAGAGGGATATGCATTTCCAAACCTCCTCTGAGAAGGGTTCCTGTCCCTGGCACCATCCCAGTGGACTGAGCTGGCCCCACCATACTGGTACCTAAAGCACAGCAAACAGGAAGAAAGCCCTGACCAGTGTTGGAGATTTCCACGCACAAAACACAACCACTCAGCACTGCTTGTTGGGCACCAGGAGGCACTCAAAGCCCACTCCTTTCTCCACTCTTCATTTTGGCTGGGGTGGACTTGGGCTGCAAGAGACAGCTTCTAGCTTGCCTGCTGTCTCCTCATGTACCAAACACGTATGTTTTCCATGGCACATGGTTTCACAACATCAGGAGCATGAGGGTTGCACAGACTAAGAAATCCCTTTGTGCAGGTTTGTTTTTAGTTCAGCTATTGCTGACACTTGAATTTCACCTGCAAAGTCCACAGCAAGGCCTGAATCAGGAAGGCCAACGTACTGACACCACCTCATGCACCTCTCATTTCATTCCGTGAAACCACGGAGAGACAGTTTTACTGTGCTGCAACAATATCCCGCAGAGAAAGATCAGCTCTGGAGACGGTTTGCAGAGAAACAGTTATGAAGTGGGCCAAGGTGAAGGACAAGTTATGACAGAACAAGTGGTAAGGGCTTTAAAATAAAAGGGAGTTGATTTAGATTAGATAAAAGAAAGAGTATTTTTACAACAAAGGTGGTAGGACAGTGGCACAGATTGCCCAGAGAAGCTGTGGCTGCCCCATTCCTGGTAGTGTTCAAGGCCAGGTTGCATGGGGCTTGGTCTAGTGAATGGTGGCCCTGCCCATGGCAGGTGGATGGATCAAGGTGATTTTTTTCTTCCAACCTACACTGTTCTGTGATTCTGAGAAAGTCAAGATAGAACCAGGTTGGTTGGGAGGGGGGGGATGGGACAACACGTGACTAGGGATGAGAGCTGCACTCCTTGGAAAGCTGGGGATGGAAACCTGAGGAGACAATCTGGAGGTGATATCCCCAAGTTTCTGCTGAGAATTTAATCGTGGTTGTTGCACAGAGTGAATGCATTTTCTTACTGTTTATTATTCTGCTTCACTAAAAACTAAATGAAACAAGTGCCATTAAAAAGCCATCAAACAGGATTTTATAGTTCTCCCTTTTGCTGCAAGGACCTAACAACCTATAAAAATTTATTTTGTGCTGTGCTCAGTTCCATTAAAAGGCTACTGGGGTTTATTTTTAGGTTTTATCTCAGCACTGAGTTACCTAGCATGTAACAGTCAAGGCTTTGTTTTGTCACGTCAAGGCCTAATCATACTGGGATTTGCTGACATTAGGAGTCAGCAAATATATCTACAGGCATCAGCTATGTAGAAATGCTTGCAACTGACATGGGGCACACAAAGGGAAAGTGGATTGCATGCTCTTTTCTGGTGCAAGTGCTGGGAAAGGAGTACTTATCTCATATCAACATCCTAATTTCCAGGACTTTGATCAGAACACTTTGAATTGTAAATATTGCAAAAATGTGTCATCTATCAATTTTAATGAAAGGATCTTTGCCCACCGAATGCCATGTGCTAAACCAGAGAGGTCTGAAGTCATCTCCTGGCTGGCCCCGAGAGGCTTTGAATGCTCCTTCAAAGCGGAGGCTGTTGTCAACGGCAGCCGAGATCACAGGGGTGAGGCACAGGGGCTGCCACTGCTGCTGGATTGTGTGGCTGCAGCCCCAGCCCAGCTTCTCCCAGCAAAGCACACATTCAGCCTTCAAAGATCCACAAAACAAAGTGGAGGTGTCTGCAGCATGAGCAGCCAGAGCCAGGCTGACTTCAGAGCAGCTGGAGGAGAACAGTAAAGCAGGGCACAAAATGAGGGTGTGCATCTCCAGACCCCAAAGGCCTTGTACACAACGGAGTTAAGGGGTAAAATGGAAGGCAAATAATCAAATCCCTAGTGCTTTTCAGCATTAATATGTATTTTATACAATACATATTTTATACAAGTCCTTATTTCTGTAGGGAAAGAACCAATACACAGATCCAGGGCTACTTGCCCTCCCCAGGGCAGCTGCCAGGGCACATTGCTGCAAAAACCTGCATAGTGATGACTGAAGAGTGGAGAACAGTAGCTAAGCACCAAGTTTATAGACTGGCTGGGTCAGCTTGAAAATGTACTGCTCATGAAATGTACTGCTCATGAAATGTACGCATGTGATTCAAGGACTCATCACTGACCTCAGGATGTCACAACAGGCAGATAAGAGGTGGCCCTAGTAAGTGCAGTTGCAGAGAAATGGCTTGGGTAGATGCAAGGACAGCCTTGGATTTGGCAGAAAAGTCTTGTGGGAGAGTGTTTCTGAAGCAGCGACACACACATGCCCTCTCCCTTCTATTTTTCCTTGACATCTACCACCAATCACTGCAGGAGGTGATCCAGTCTCACCCAGGATGGCAGAACCATCTCTCAAGGGTCACAGCCACAGCTAGCAGTGGTGCTCTTAGACACAAAACATCATCCACATCAAGAGCAGAACTCTGTCTTCAGTCTTGTTTGTCATAACCTGGTACTTTGCAAGTTTTTGTGTGTTTTTCTAAATGCACACATGGCCAGGATGATATACAGCCCTAATACCATAGGAACCTTACTCAGATGTTTACTTGATGTATGAATTATGCAAACAGAAAGGTCTGAAGTCATCCTCTCCTGCATATTCATCTGTCAACAAGGCATCTGCGCGCCCCCATGACCACAGCCTAACATGAGGCTCTGCAGTGATGCTCTATTTGCTGTGAATGAGGAACATCACAATGCAGCAGTGGGAGCAACTCGCCCTCCCCAGGCAAAAGGGCTTACGTATTGTGCTTTGCCTGTTGGATTTTGTTTTGTGGGATTTTTTTCTATGAAGTTGTGTTAATTAAAAAGATTAAAGCCACATGTTAAAATATCAGCTGACAGGTATAGCTCCCATCCCCCCTGCTACTTTGACACAATCACGAAATGTTAACAGCAGACATCAGTCCTAGAAGACTGTAAAAATTATCATCTCAGAGCTATTAATAGAGCACAGTGGTTGGGAGGGCTCTTTAAAGAGCATATAGCATTAAACTTCTCGCTAGATATTAAGGGGATTTCTTAACCTCTAAAACTATAGTTATGTGCAAAAGAGGGGAGAAAGGAGGGGGCTTCATTAAAAATCCATACTTAGCTGGCACAACAGTGTACTAAGGGCTCTAGAAGAAGCCATTTAAACAGGTAAAATACTGCCATAAATGCAGAGATACCTCTTCGATAAAGAGGCCCTTTGTATCATTGATGTCCTGTAAGTGCCATTCTCTTTAATTTTCTCTTTCCTAACAGCCATAAATGATCTTTTAAATCCATGAGGGATACTCTGGCACAGGGTTCCAGAGCAGGGAAACACTCCTTGAATGGACCTTGACAAAGGCTATGGCCATGCAGAAATTCAAAGAGCCTGTAGAGAACCTGGGAGCTCTCTACAGGCTCCTTGGAATGAATTTCTAAAGGGCTTTTGGAGACCACCAGTGAGACCACAGGCAAGGATCCTCTTTTCCTACAGGCTGTGCAAAAGGATGGTCTGTGTAAAAAAGCAACTCCCATCTCAATTATCTTGTGATGTGAAGGTATATATAGTGTAGAGAAGCCCATCCCGTAACAGCTGTGGCTCTTCTGGGGCACTTGCAGAGTCTGCTGGCAGCAAAGCAACATCAGATGGGGAAAAATGCTCAGTTTGGGCTGGTTTAGAAGTTAACTTTTCTCAAGTGCAGTCCCAAGCTGTAACAACACACTCCTTCTCCCTGCCTCAGCAAAACAGGCAAAAGCAACAAACCTACCAAAGCCGGATTTAAGTGTTTAATAAAAGGTTTGAGCAAATGCAATTTTCCTGTTATTGAAGCAGACAAGGCGTACACTAATCAGAGTTCCCAACACAGAGCTGAGCTAGATTCCCTCCTCTGCACCAGGAGCCTTGCCAGCACAGCACTCTTAGGTAAGACTGGTGTTTCATGCTCTTTGCTGACATAACAGCACCAGCAATCTAGTCTAGGCTTATTTATAAGGTTTAGTGGTAGCTGAACATACTCAGACACAAGAAAACACTGCAACACTACTACCTACCCAATTTGCAGTTTCATATGACAGCATAAGCCGTAAAGTCAAATATAGCTTCTCAGCCAAACTTGAATACTACAGTTTATACCAGGAGAAGGTTTCATGACTCCTACTCTGCTAGAGGTGCTAGTGTATGTATGAGCCAGCTTACAAAGGAATTCCACTGATTCATTTGTTCTTTGGAAGTGGGTATAGCCAGCCCATGAATTATGCATAGCTTCTAAAAGAGTTTGGTCTCAACCAAGAGGGAACATATTCAAATTGAAGCTGATGACTTCACTAGCTTCAAAAATGGGACTAATTACAGGAAACAATAAACAACAGAATTCACGCGAGACTGCCCAGGCCAGTGCAGGATGGGAACCCCCAAGTCCAGAAATGATCACCCAGATGAAGGCTGGCTTCCTCCTACTCAGTTATTGGGTAAAGCTGATAAACTTTCAAGTTAAGATTTCTTCTAGTCCAAAGAAAACCAGGCCAAGGCCTCATTTGCATGGAGATTATTCATGTAGACAGAAGTCTTCATTAATGTTGTATGTCTGCACAACCTTGGGCCCCAGAAGGTGGACAACAGCTGTACCAAGGAAGAGGCTGGCATCTAGTTTGACCTGTACCATCACAACATCAAGAGGTCTTTAGTAGTCCTGAAAAGAAGACATAGGTACAACTGGCACTAAGAGAGCATCATGTACTCACACCAGTTTCCAAATGCACATCAGTGCCAGAAAGAGGAGGGTCAGGGTGGGCTCTCCACCACCCTCTGCCACCAGTCATTTATGTGGGTGCGGATCTTTTGATCAAACCTGATCAAAAGACACCCAGTGTGAGTGTGTTTTGAAGGCTTTCTGCTGATAACATTGAACACAGTTCCATCAACAGAGAAAGAGTTCATGGGAAGTGCCTGATTTTAGAAGCAAAAGTTAAGAGCAGGAATTAGGCTTCTGGGGCACAGGGGGAGTCATGAAACCTGGATCTCATTTCTGCCCTTTTTGTAACCTTTCAGAAGGATCTTGAGCAGATGCTTTAACCTCTGTGTCCTACAAACTGGGATCCTGATGATGAGGTCATAGCCTGGAGGTGCTCAGAGACTGCGAGGGCGAAAGGCTTGAGAGCTAGCAAGAGATTTTTCTCATTACCTCCACCTTAACAACATATCATAAAGCAGTCATTTACACTCATTCTTCAGAGACTACTCTGGCATCACTTGCAAGTCATTGCCCTTGCCCTTCCCGCACAGATCCCACCCAGGGCTACCAGCAGGCACCTTTGAAAGGTGCTCTTACACCATGCTGAAGCTGAGAGATTTGCACTGCACAGCCTGGCCACAGAAATAATATGAGGACCAGCAGGGGAAATGCCACCAGACAAAATAATGCATATGTCAAGGTATTGGAAATCCCAGTGGAAAAACAGTCCTCATGGTTTAATAGAGAAGGTCAGACAGAAATTATGTTTGTGTTTTTCAGCATGATTAGATTATAAATATAGTCGTCAGAGGCTCACAACACGGGGAGCATTGGGCTGTGTCACTTTTGACATGAGCAGGTGATGTCTTCATAAACCTGGCCCCATTCTCACCAGCTGTGGCAGGAGGGCAAGAGGAGCAAGTGGAGGATAAAAGAGCTTGCAGAGAAGCCAACGGGGAGAAAGCAATTGCAAAGCTATATATCCTTGGCTCTATTGTGTCTTTTACTCCAGTAGTTCAACAAACTTAGAATCTATCATTAAGCTGCATCCATGCCAGAAAAGGGGGAAGAGCTGCCTGCTCAAGCAGTTTTGTGATGTCATGACACAGCAATACATATCTGATGTGCACAGGATACATCTGCTCCCTGCAGCCCACAAACCTGTTTTGTTTGTTCTGGAAAAGATTTTCAGAAGTATTTAGAGGATTTATTGCCACAAGCTCCTTCAAAATGAGCCTGCAGAGGTGGGGGAGGTTGTTGTTTCCTGCTGAAGGTGTTAGCACATGTGTAGTTTCTGCTGATCAGTCAACAGGATTTATGCTCCTAAAGCTCTTGGGTGCAAATAAATCTCCTGCGGGGTAAGCCCTGATCTTCTAGTGAGATCCATGCTGAGGAATCAGAGTCTAAGACGGTAGAATTTCCATCATATGGATGGCCTTCCATTAGCTCAAAATTAGTGTTGAGAAGCAGATTCATTTAATAAGAACCATAAACACCCTGAATTGCTATCAAGCTTGTAATGTCAGGAGATAAAGTTTATGGGACTTCTTAGGAATATCTGACTTATTAATAGCAAATGTACTAATAGCCATATCATGAGTGATCTATTTTCTGCTTTCAGTTTACCACTCATCAGTACTCACCCTTTTCCTAGGAAGAATGCTGCAGTTCTAACAGAAGGATGATTTACCCAAAGAGGTGGAGAGATTAGATGGAGGGATCGGCATTGGATGTATAGAGATGAAACAGGTTATTAATTTAACAGGTCACTTCTGGAAGACAGAGGTGGCTAGATACTCCCCCCCCCCCCCCCCCCCCCCCAACCTCTCCCACATCCAGTATGTGCAGGCTGGTTGGCTGGTTGCCAACACTGAACCTCTGAGACAATCAGTATTTCCAGTAACAGACTCATTTCTCTGGTCAAACCCACTGCAGGCTCTCAACCGCTTCTTTCCAAGCCACTGTTCAAACATTTCTTCTCTGGAGAACACACTGCAAGCACCTCAATATCACAGTTTGGCTTTTATTTGTACATGCACTTCCCCCAAATATACATTAACATGGAGCAGGGATGCTGTGGTGGTGAAGGTTTATGTCTGTGCTCTTTCTACAGTGTGTTTATCCAATGCTTTTCAGCAGATGCTCTCAGAGCACTTTGGAACCTGCTCTGTTGTGGCAGTCACAGGAAGGTTAATTGTGGGTGAGAGAGGGAAAATCACTGCCCCAGGCATGCTGAGGACAGCCATAGTCAGCCTGGATATACCAACATTTTGCATATGGCAGTGCCAGTTCCTCCAAAAGCCTGTGCATTTGCAGCTCTCTGACTGCTCAGACACACTGTGCTCAGAAATATGAGGCGGAATTTGTTATCTTATGTCCTCCAGGATAGTGTTCCACTGTTTGCAGAAGGACTTTGGTGGCATTTTAAATGGTTGGTTTCTTTTTTTAATATAGCCATTACAGGTATTTCTAAAACTCACTCTAATACCTGGACTTGGGAAAACAGTCCCTTTCTAACTGGTCACACGTCAGCCTGCTCCCTTCACTCCTGGGAAGGGATCGGGGACAAACAGTGACAGGACAGCCCAGGAAACACAAATATACAGAACCATAAAGGCTAGAGAAGTCCCCCAAGACCGAGTCCAACTTGTCACCGACTCTCACTCTGTTAACCAGACCACAGCACTGACTGCCACCTCCAGTCATTCCTTGGACACTTCCAGGAACCCCAGGGATGGGGACTCCACCACCTCCCCAGGCAGTCCAGTGCAATGCTTAACAACCCTTTCAGTGAAGAAATTCTTCCCAATGTGCAATCTGAACCTCCCCTGGCACAGCTTGTGACTGTGTCCTCTTCTGTCATGAAATTGTCCCTATGTCTTCCATTTGGATACCACTGGGACAATTAAAAAGGTCACTTTTTTCCTGACATACTAAATTTAAATTCGGTTTAGCAACTGCTTGAGAATCTGTTCTAGTGCGGTAGTGACTGATCTACCTACCAGTAAAGCCTCTCATCAAGGAGATCAGCACAGCCTGAATAAGCCCAGCTAAAAATAGCCAGCATACTAATGGCATGGCACAAAATCCCTTTCTCTTTTTCCAGCTGAGACTGCTTCTCATTTAGGTGAGTAGCAAAATTTACAGTTTGAAAGTGCACTTTATAAGGTTACTCACCTTGGCCCAGCATTTGTTTCACTCAGAACATAGGACACTCATCATAGGGAAGCATCTTGGCAGAGGAAGAGGCGCTAGTAGATGTGTGTTTGGATAGGATTCATCTCTGGATGAATGACCTGATAAGCCCAACCCATAACTTGGCATGAGAGACAGACTTAACACTCCCAAATGAAATGTTAATGCAGAAACAATCCCCTATAACATCCGCATGGTAAATAATTTACTTTTTTTCCAAGCACTGAGGAAGATTAATAGACAGTTTTTTTGGGGAAAAAAAAAATCAAGCTAAAACATTTGCAAGCTCCAGTGTCATTGCAGTAACAGGCAGCAAGTGTAAACAGTGCAAGGATTGTATCCATTTACCAGAGACTGGGAGACCACACTGCAGGAGAGGCAGTGATGAACAGAGCTGCCCTTGCTATTAAGGGGCCACTTCGAGTTTCCATTTGGGGCTGGGAGAGGCGGGGGATTCACTGGCCGGGTTCAAGGCACCCATTATTTGTTATTATGAACTTTCCAAAATGAAGAGATTAAAATAAATCCAAAGTGTTTCCCTGACAAATGTTAGAACATCACCCACAAGATTTATAGCACTTCTGTTCCCCTCCAAAAGCTTTTAGTTCAGTGGCAGAGGTTACCGAGGGCTTGTCCACTGGCTGCTGGCTTTATAGTTTTAGCACTGGCCAGAGAGCAATCCAAAGTTTCAATAATGAGTAATAGCACTTTCAGCTCACCATCATCATTTGTCCTACATCCATTATTGTCCTAAGAGACCAATCTTGATGATGTAAATGGTGCTGGCAGCTGGTGTGTCAGCGTTTCACACCTCTGCAGCTGCCAGGCTGCAGGATTACAAATATATGAAAAATAAAAAAGCTAAACTCCTAACACATCAGTAAGGTTCAAAATAACATCCAACAGCCCATGCTGCAAAAACACATCAGGCTGTACACACCAGCAGTGCTCCAGCGGCCTGCAGTGAGTGCACCTGTCAAAGGGACATCGGGGAAAAAAAGTCAGGGTTATGGTGGGTACAGAAGGTATACTTCAGGGTGCAACTGGAGATGGCAGACTTCCCTAGGCATGGTTGATCTCTGCAGTTATCCCACTAGGTGGAATTTCATGCATCCCTTAGTCAACATATACTCATGTTCACATCATGGACTGCATGGGCTATCTGCACGTTTGTATCCATAATGATGCTTTGAGCATTCTCATATCCCCTTTTTTCCTTTCCCTGCACTCCCTGAGATCAGGTTGATGTGTTCACCATAGCAATCAAATAGGAATAACAATCCATTACCACCACCAAACTGATTGTGCTGATCTACAGGCACAAATAACCTCAGCTGATGGACGAGCTTTCCAAAAATCTTAAGAAAAATGAGCCGCCATTACAGCAATCACCAACCTCCCAGCTACTGCAGGGCTTTCTGGACACGATCAGGTTGGCTCTGTTTCCAATTTGAAGAACTTAATTACCACACTGTTACTCTGTGTAATTACAACAGTTAGGAATCTTTCTCTTTACCAAGCTATTTCAAAACCAGACCCTGGATTTGACTCACTCACCTCATCAGCACACAGCCCCACCAGACACCGTGGGAGGTAATTTTTTGGACCGAGCAATAAATTAGGTGTTTGCCTCAAGCACAACTCAAAAGCTTGACTCTCCTAAGGTTGATCATCATCCAAACAGAACATCAGAGCATCCCTTTTAGCTGTCCTCTCCAACTAAGCAGGGCATGAATGCTGGTACTTTGCCACAGAAAACAAAAGTCCCCATCCCAGACTCCTGATAGTTTGCATGAGGCGCTTGGCACTGCCAGGGCAGCCTGAGCTGGAAATGGTGGCAGCTTGGGTCTGGGAGACATCCTGTGCTGTTTGGAATTTTAGGACACGGCAGCCCACTCAGGCCAACAGAACCTGGGCAGGGCACAGGCCCTTTTCCTTGTAAAACCAAACTGACCTCACCAGCATGTTGATGTCAGTTCACAGGAGGCATTCAGCAGTCCAAGGGTAGCAAGTGTTCTTGGTGTTGGTAGCTGTGGTCTGTGAGAAATTGTTTGCTACCCCGCAATTTTGGAGGCAGAATCCCATTTTTGGCTACGGGCACGCAGAGAAAAAGGACGGCTTGTTTTCTTGGAAAGGAAAGTCTGGCACCGCATTGTTTAAGGGGCAGACGAAGGGCTGTGTAGGCGAGGGAACTGCCCACAGGACTTTTCTTCCCCTCACCCCCCACTCCAACGTGTAGCAGCCCCCCATGTGAGCAGCTGCTTTCAGAGGTTTACCCAGGCACACCCGCATAGGGAGCTGCCAGAGGGGCTAACAGGGGTATCCCAAGTGTCCCTCCAGGAGCTATGGTTGGAGCATCCTGCAGGGACTAGGGAGCAGCCAGACCAACCTGGGCACAGAGCATTTCTTTGAGAAAATGCCAAGGGAAGAACCCTCTTGCCAAGGGGCAGCTCCTGAGCAGGCTGGGCAGCATGTGGGGCTCCAGGGGAGAGAGTTCAACTTTCCCCTTTTACTGTGTCAGTCCCTCCCCAGAGCCCCCAGCCCCTCCACAGCAGACCCAGAAAAGAGGGGTTATTAGGAGAAAAGAGGTTTAAATTGAGGGGAAAAGTTTCATTTTTCCATTATTTTTTGTGTTCAAATTGTGAGGGAATCCACTTTCCCTACAATTTTAATGGTCTCAATTTAAAGAATTCCTGCCTTTTTTATGCTGTTAGGGGTGTTAATTGACAGGGAATCCCAAATTTCCATTATTTTCCAGTTTAAAGAGAAGGGGAAAACTTTGACAATGTTTTTTATGTGTTTGAATTAAGGGAAACTGTCCCTTTTTTGTTGCCCTAAGGCTTAAATTGAGGGGGAAGCCCAGCTTTCCCTCCTTTTTAAGGGTTAGGATTAAGGGAAAAATTCCTCTTTTTTTCATCACTGGAGAGATTTAAAGTGAGGAAAACCCTTATTTTCCCAATATTTTAGGGAATTAAATTAAAGGGCAGAAGCCATTTATTTGCCATTGTATCAGTTTCAGTGGAGGTAACTGTCCCATTACCACATTTTAAGGGGTTCACTTGAAGGAAGCTCTGCCTTTTTCAGCACTTTAAAGGTTTTAAACTACATTTCACGGTACTTCTATCTGTGCCCTGGGACTAAGTATCTCAGAGAAGGGTGAGCATAGCATGTGCTTAACCCTAAAGCTGCCTAAAAGTCTATTATTTTTCTTATTTTTAGTTATAATGTAGACAGCCCTAATTAGAGGTCCCAAGGAGACTTAGACTATTCATATCATTAGTATTCTTCTTCACTCTACTTAGTCACATGAGAAGTACTACTTAGTAGTCAGTAAGGAATACTTATGTAAGTTAACAGCAAATTACCCAACCTACCTAGCTATGCTACCTAAACACAAAATTTTATTTCTTACCAGTTTTCTCTCACTTTGCCACAAGTAGCTCTAGCAAAAAAGAAAACCCAGCTCTCCCTACCCGGTGCCCATCAGCTGCCACCACCAGCGCCCCCTGCTGTCCCACAGACCACATTGCATGCACAGTGCCCCGTGAACTGAACTCACAGCGCCCCCTGCTGTCCTGCATGCCGCATTGCACTCACAGAGCCACTCAATGGCGTCAGAATAGCGACGAGCCCCAGGAAAGACCCCCAACACGCAGGCGTCCAGTCAGCTGCCATACTGAAACACAGACACAAAAACTGCACCCTAAAAACAAGATCCCGCGCCACCGTTGGGTGCGGTCAAAATGGAATAGCACCACGTCCACCCGGAAGGCACGGGAAGCAAGAAAAAACCGCCAGAAACAGAGAAAAAAAAACCGGTCCCGGGCGCCGCCATTTTAAACCGGAAGCACGTGTTTTTTTGCAGGTGCCGCCATTTTAAACCGAAAGCACGTGTATTTTGGCGGGCGCCGCCATTTTAAAGCGGAAGCACGTGTATTTTGGCGGGCGCCGCCATTTTAAACCGGAAGCACGTGTATTTTGCCGGCGCCGCCATTTTAAACCGGAAGCACGTGTTTTTTTTGCGGGCGCCGCCATTTTAAACCGGAAGCACGTGTATTTTGGCGGGCGCCGCCATTTTAAACCGGAAGCACGTGTATTTTGGCGGGCGCCGCCATTTTAAACCGGAAGCACGTGTATTTTTGGCGGGCGCCGCCATTTTAAACCGGAAGCACGTGTATTTTGGCGGGCGCCGCCATTTTAAACCGGAAGCACGTGTATTTTGGCGGGCGCCGCCATTTTAAACCGGAAGCACGTGTATTTTGGCGGACGCCGCCATTTTAAACCGGAAGCACGTGTATTTTGGCGGGCGCCGCCATTTTAAACCGGAAGCACGTGTATTTTGGCGGGCGCCGCCATTTTAAACCGGAAGCACGTGTATTTTGGCGGGCGCCGCCATTTTAAACCGGAAGCACGTGTATTTTGGCGGGCGCCGCCATTTTAAACCGGAAGCACGTGTATTTTGGCGGGCGCCGCCATTTTAAACCGGAAGTACGTGTATTTTGGCGGGCGCCGCCATTTTAAAGCGGAAGCACGTGTATTTTGGCGGGCGCCGCCATTTTAAAGCGGAAGCACGTGTAATTTGGCGGGCGCCGCCATTTTAAACCGGAAGCACGTGTATTTTGGCGGGCGCCGCCATTTTAAAGCGGAAGCACGTGTATTTTGGCGGGCGCCGCCATTTTAAAGCGGAAGCACGTGTATTTTGGCGGGCGCCGCCATTTTAAACCGGAAGCACGTGTATTTTTGCGGGCGCCGCCATTTTAAACCGGAAGCACGTGTTTTTTTACAGGCGCCGCCA